>NC_040246.1:4274375-4579687 GCF_001444195.1 Xiphophorus couchianus | reverse complement strand
AGCTGGATAGATGGCTTGTTAGCTTAATAGCTAGATAGCTATCTGACTATCTAGCTGGTTAGCTAGCTTAATAGCTAGATAGCTAGCTGGCTATCCATCCACCCAGACATATGAAAGGCTGTTTTTGGGATTTCCTCCAGGCTGCTTTAGCTGGCGGTACAACGATGGTGATCGGACATGTTCTGCCAGAGAAGAATGAGTCTTTGCTGGAAGCGTACGAGAAGTGCCGCAGCATGGCTGACCCCAAAGCTTGCTGTGATTACTCTCTTCATGTCGGAGTTACATGGTGGGGACCCAAGGTACGAAACTATGCACTTCCCTCTCTTAAAAATATGTTTTCAACCTTCTTCAACATTGATCACATTGTATCTACTAAAGCAAGCTGTTTTACAGTACCTTTTAAAATTAAGGAAGTAATACTCTGTTATATTTTTTCACATTTTCTTTTCACATTTTGTCCATTTACATCTGCAGACCTCCATGTTAAACAATGTCAAGTTGTCCCAAATGTTACATGTGGCAGAAAGCAAACACTGCACCTACAGCCATCCAATCAGATTCTGGTCCACTTATTTTGCAAAGAAGAATGGATACAATTTTCAGTCTCTAGATGTGCAAATTTTGCCAAGTATTGTTGGCTCCTATGCCCATCCATCAACACCTGGACTATTTTCTTGTGTGCAGGTGCGCGATGAGATGGAGAAACTTGTGAGAGAGAAAGGAGTGAACTCCTTCCAGATGTTCATGGCCTACAAGGAGACGTTCATGCTGAGGGACAGCGAACTCTTCCAGGCCCTGCAGCACTGTAAGGACATCGGGGCCATTGCAAGGGTCCACGCTGAGAACGGGGAGCTGGTCGCCGAGGTTAGGAAGAATCCATGTGTAGAAGGACACAATACCAGCATAACAAAACATTGATAATTTCAACATATATGTATTCGAAAAGTTTATAATAATAATAAACATGTATGCGCTGCCTTGTCTTCTCAGGGTGCGAAGGAAGCGTTAGACCTCGGGATCAGTGGCCCGGAGGGGATTGAAGTCAGTCGACCTGAAGAGGTAGGAGACTCAAAATTAACCAGCCGCTGTCGTTAGACCTTAGATAAAATAACTTTTCACTTCTCCAGTCTGGTCAGCGATATCAATAAAATCTCTGTAAATATGTTGCCTATATAAAACTTTTTCTTACAGAACACGATTTCTGCAACCTGTGGTGCCGGAGCCAAATTTTACACTTCCAACCCTCCACTAGTGTGTGGCTATTAATGCGTTTTTATGCAATATTAACAATTTTAATCAATTAATTTAGGGATTATTTTACCTGGAAGTCCAATGAAAAAAAAATCTTTTACTGTATATCTAAACCTGCAAGGAGTAAAGATAATTTTGGGCTTTATTGTAGGTTTTTTTCAGTTTTTTGTTGTTTTCTTATCGGGTTTTCCGCAAATATAGCATTAAAGATGATTTATTCATTCTCTTTTTGCAAAAGTTTCCTGTTTTTCTTTTTTCTTAAACCAAAATAAAATGAAAACAAATTCTGGAGTCTGAATTTATATTAAAAAAATGATGTTATCTTCTATTTTTTTAAAGAGTCATTTGAGGTTCTGGATAGTAATGCTTCTCTACTCTTGTGATAAAAGTGGTGCATATTTGTGAAATTGAACCAAAACAGACCACAGTCATAGTGAAAAATGGTGGTGGCTGCATTATACAAGAAAGGTCATAGTTGCTTTTGCAAGACACTGTAAATTATTGCAGTCGAACAGAATAATTTCTGACTCATTGTGTGGTTTGCAGCTGGAAGCAGAAGCAACGCACAGGGCAATCACGATAGCCAACAGGGTGAGAGTTAAACTTTGGCATTAATCATAAACATAAAACAGTCTCCACAGCCCGACAGAGGTGCTGGGATTGCTATAAAAAATTTTTTTTCTCGTTCATCTTCAGGCCCACTGCCCAATCTATCTCGTCAATGTGTCCAGCATGTCTGCAGGCGATGTGGTGGCTTCAGCCAAGATGCAAGGTTGAAGCTAGCTCACTTTTAAATTGCTCGTCTGCAGGTACCCTACTCTTATACCGTGAGCATTTCCTTGTTTTTCTTCTGATTTCGTTCGCCCGCAGGTAAGGTTGTCCACGGAGAGACGACCACGGCCCACGCTGTCCTGAACGGCATGCAGTACTATCACCTGGACTGGTCTCACGCAGCCGCCCACGTCACGGTGCCTCCTCTCCGCCTGGACCCCAGCACTCCAAACATCCTGATGAGTCTGCTGGGAAAGTGAGGAAACGCCACACAGTCTCTCACTTACGATCGCAGATGGAGTTTGTGTCGGCGACTAAACTGTTGTTGCCTTCCTCACTCCCGCCACAGCGACACTCTAAACGTCCTGGCGTCCGATCACCGTCCGTTCACAGTCAAACAGAGGGCCATGGGCAAGGATGATTTCACAAAGATCCCTCACGGCCTTCCAGGCATTCAGGACCGTATGAGCGTCATCTGGGAGAGGGGGGTGGTATGTGTGGCTCTTTTGTTCCTGCTTCGGCAGCCAGAGAACTTCCACAAATAGGAAATCCAATTTCACTGGGGGAATAAAAACAGATCATAGAAAAAAAATACTGCCTTTCAAGCATTTGCTCTGTAAAGATTTCTTCTTCTTTAATTCTTTTTTTTTGTTGTCAGAATTCAGTAGTCAGTGTCTACGCATTGTTAAAATGTCTACAATTAACACCGCAAAATGTTTTAAATTAATTTTAAATATGTAAACATCTATGGAAATTAAAAGATCACTTGTAACTTAAATCTGCCAGCCTGTGTGGATAACATTGGACTTTACTGTAAATGCACTTGTTGGGTTCATTCAGCTTTTAGTTGAACCTGTTCGACGACACGAACTAAGCTAAAAAGTTTCAAAACGTAACATAATAAGAATTTTGAGTGGCCTAGTCAAAGTCTGGAATTCAGTTGAGATGGTGTGGCTTTAACAACAGTTGAAAACCGTCCCGTGGTTCTGAATTAAAAGACGTTTGTGAATAAGGAAGGTCAGGATATGACAATGTAAAAGACGAATGTTTTTTCAGGTCAGTTAAGGAAACGTTTTTCCTGTAGCAGATAAAATTATCACTTGAAAGTTGCTGTTAGTATTTGCTCAGGTTTTCTTTGATATAAAAATTTGCTTACTGATCTGAAACATTGGGGTGTATCTGCAAACCAAAAGCAGAATAAAACAAATACTTTTCACAGCATGTCAGATAACAATTGTTTCCAGAGGCCCTTCCATTTCAACCTTTAAATTTGACAAACTTTATTTTTGTTTTACCTGGCAGGTTGGAGGCAAAATGGACGAGAATCGCTTCGTTGCCGTCACAAGCTCTAATGCGGCCAAGATTTACAACCTGTACCCCCGGAAAGGCCGGATCATCCCCGGAGCAGATGCTGACCTGGTGGTCTGGGACCCCGAGGGATCCAAGTATGAAACTTGATCCACACACTCATCGACCAGCTTGTCTCTCTCTGAGCCCAATCAAGCCTTTGTCTGACTGAACCGGGTCGTCTCTCTTCTGACATCTGCCTGCAGGACCATCTCAGTGGAAAACCAGTTCCAGGGAGGCGACGTAAACCTGTACGAAGGTCTGCGTTGTCACGGTGTGCCCCTGGTTACCATCAGCCGCGGGCGTCTGGTCTATGAAAACGGCATGTTCACGTGCGCAGAGGGTTCTGGGAAGTTCTGCCCTTTGAGGACTTTCCCAGATTACCTCTACAAGAAGATGGTCCAGAGAGAAAAGGTAAAACTCTTACAACATGAATGTTCCTCTAGTCGCCATGGTGACTGACAGGTTTTCCTGGTTTGATTTGTCCACATTTGCCGATCCTCTTGTTCTGCCAGAGCCAGGCGGTGAAAGCTGTTGAGCGGGAGCCCTACAACGGTGATGTTGTTGCCGTGGTGAATTCGGGAAAGAGGGACACGGGCGCTCCGGATCTGGACACCCCAACGCGCCCCTGCACCCGTCATGGCGGCGTGAGGGACCTCCATGAGTCCAGCTTCAGCCTGTCTGGTGAGACTTGGCCTCGAACAAGCCTCTGCTCCGTGGCGAAATTAGTTTGATTTATTTTAAGCAATAAATGGACGTCGGTACTTCTGGTGCATCTGGGCATCATTTAAAAATGACCTGACGAGGGCGCCGTAGAGACCGTTGAGGTCGGGTTAGAAATGTTACACATTACACAGTCCCTTACATGGAGGTGAAACCCCTTGAACTAAACCAGGAGCAGTTTCAATCTTCATTTCTTAAATCTACCTACAGGTTAGAAACCTGAGAGAAAACAGACACTGACTTGTTTTGTTTTGGGGTTTTTTTGCTGCTGAACTCACACGATTCCCCTTTTCTCCGCGGCTGCAGGTGCTCAGATTGACGACAACATTCCAAAGAGATCCTCGGCTCGGATCCTGGCCCCTCCTGGAGGGAGATCCAGCGGGATCTGGTAACCGGTTAGATGAAGCCCAACGCGGGGAAGGAGCAAGGCGACTCATCTTTGTTTTAAAACAAATCGATTCTGTATGAAGCGATCGAGTCACATTTTTTAATTTTTATTATTTTCTATCTTGAATTTTGCTGTTATTTAAGACGATAAAACCGTATCCATGTCGATTTGCTGAATGAGAAACATTTGTCACGTGGTAACAGCGACCAAAATTCAGTCAAAAGGTAACCAAATATGAAAGCAACATAAAAAAAACATTTGCTGTTGAGTTCCTTTAGTTTTTTTTTTTTTTTTGGATCATGTTAGGGGAAAGCACTGTACTGTATAGTTTAGAAAACATTGTTTTTATGAAACAATTGTGTTACCTCACTGTAAGAAACAACTTTTGCACTTGTGTCATGTATTACTATTTAGATGCCTTTTTACATCCTTTAATGTCACAAGACGATTTTTACTGCGGGCCGTGGCGAATGAATTGTAACTATTGTATATGTAGTACAACAACTCATCGGTTTTGATCAGCTGATGGAAGAAAAAATTGCCTAAGCTTTCCTTTTTTTAATTTGTTTTATTTGTATATATTTTCATGTTTGATTTGTTTCGCATTCTGGGGATCAAAAAGATGAAGGACTTCAGATTAGCGTCTCAGCTGATGTTTACAGCAGGACGGGTTTCTTTTTCCACCCCACTAAATGTGAATGAACCTCCACCGTGACTCTTTTTTTTTTCTGTGTGTGTGTGTGTGTGTGTGTTATGATCGCTACTATCATGTCAAGCACAACTATTCATTTTTGCTTTTCTTTATGATCATAAGTGTTTCCACACTGAACAAAAAGTCTCACCCAGATGGCCTTTTCAACACCTAAACGCCCCCCTCAAACAAAAAGTGCGTACATCATGACCTGTCAGTCACTGTCATTTCTGTCCTGGTGCTTTTGGGGGCGGAGCTTAAATGCTCCCGCCAACACTTCCGAGCTAACGTCACCACTGTGAAATATGTGGGGAAGTTGAAGCTTTTTCACTGTGTGTTGGCGTTGGGAAGTTAGTGCCAGGTGTCTACATGCCTTCAGATGTTAACAGTATGTACGATTGTTTAGCTAGAACAGAAAGGCACTAGTACTTTTGTTGTCTTTTTTAAAGTTTTCTGCTCTTAGTTTGTAAATTTCACACTTATAATTACATGTGAATAAGTCTCTTAGTACCTGGTTTTATTCTGTTTGTAAGTGGAGGCCGGAATATGCACAGCTTACTGCTCTTTCGTTTCTATTTCTGTAGTCCTGTGATGCTCCAGTGGCTCTTGCAGTGTCTTTCCCCTCCCAAACGTACTGTACACTGGTGCTGAACAATGTGTTGTCACATTGAATTCCTCTTTCTCCTGTTTTTGTCTTGCAGCTCTTTATCACATGATTGAAGTGCAAATAAACCACAGTGAAACCATAGCCTGCGTCGAAGCACTGATAAGGGCTGGATCACATGCTTGGCTTTCGAGTATTTTTGCTTCGCACCGTTACGTTCACCTCAAACGCCTGCAAAACAAAACACACTTTTCAAATATGTTAGAAATAGAAGTGATAAAATGCCTGTGAGGGGAATCGGAGACAGGGTATTATTAAGAATGCATCTTTCGTACATATTTGCTCTTACTAGGTTACAAAATTATTTACATTTAATCTGAAAGGCACAAAACAAACAGCAGACTCCACACTATCATTATTTCAGGTTTGCATGCACTCAGATCTGCACAGCTCTTAAAGTTCAGCAACATTATTGTAAGCAGCTTGATTATTTTCTTTTCTGTTTTGTTTAAGATCATTGTCTTATTCTATGGCACGATTTAAGGCAAGTTTTTGTCCTAAAAGTAAACTTTAAGCCACTGTTAGATGGAAGAGCTTGAGGCTAACTCAATAAATGAAGAGTGCGCAGGAAATGTGGTGGGAAAAGTAACTGTTGACCTCAGTGGAAATAGCAAGATATTTATTTTTGACATGAGGATTTCTAACGTCAGATACCAGTGTAAGAAAAACACCAAGCATTCCATAACCATTTCTCTTGAACAGACGAGTGTAAAAGTGGAGATGGAAAAAGAAAACCAAATATTGCATTCCAGAAAACAGCTGAAACTTCATACAAACTGTGAAGCAGTTGGAATTATTATGGAGTTTTGCTGCAGCAGGACCTGGCCATCTAACTATTGCAGCATTTACTGTGGAGAGTAAAGGAATGTGTTCGCCCAACAAATCTTTAGTGCATGATCCACAGCTGGCAAAGACAATTGCTTCCCTAAAGTCCCTGCTGACCTCTTTCCTTCTGGGCATTGTTAACACACATCTGTATGCTCCAGCATAGCAGACTGCCAACACTCCCTATGCTTTTACAGATTTTATTACTGATTAATTGTTCATTGTGCTGTAGTTAGAAGCAGGGATGCTGCTTTTTCAGCCAACAGCGTCTCCATTTTGTTTAATGGATATTAAGCTATATTTTTAACACAAGAAGTTTGATTTAAATATTTTCAGAACAACATAAAGCCCAGATTATTTGTATTATGTGCTGATAGAATCCTGTAATTAAATGAGGGTGTACTCACACCCACACACACACACAGCAGTAGAAACAAGTTCAACATAAGCTACTTGTTGTGTGACCTGACCTCTTGCGAACCTCTTGCATCGTGTCACTAACAAGCTTAAAATCCAACCCGACACATCATGTGTCTCTTAGCAGGAACGGGCCAAAGTCCTATTTATAATAAGCCTTTTAACGGCATGGAGTCGGGCGCCTGCGCAGTAGAAGCCGGATTGTTGCAGGCTCAGACAGGGCGGCCCGTTACCAAGCACTGCACCGCGCTTTGCCATAAGGACTACTGCTGCCAGCCAGATAGCAACACGGAACACAGTGAGTATCGGCACTTTTACATCTCGGAGACCCGCTCTCCTTCCCTTCAGCTCCCTATGTTGCGTTGGGCAGACGTGTTTTGCCTTTTCCTCCCACACACCGAGGATGTTTCCCCCGCGCTGAGGTATTCGGGGAGGCCTGTAGAGGGGGCCGCTAGGAGAGCAGCTCCGGCGTTGCGGCTCTTCCAACCCAAAGGGCTTCCAGCGTCAGCTAACGGGACCATTTATTGTTCCCAGCTCCGACTCCACATGACAGACCCCACAGCCCCAGTTTGTATTCGTAGACTTCAGCGGTTCTCAGTCAGGGCTTCGCTGCAACTTCCCCCTCCCCACCCCCCCCCCCAAAGCCCCGCACATTTCTCCCCCCCATAGAGAATAGACTGACTTTGCTTTGGTGCGCCGCTTATTCTTATTCAAAGCAGCCACTCCTGAACCAACGACTGTGTAAGTCTGAGCCTCCGTGACTGGGTCTCGTAAATGTTTATTTATTTATTATTCTATTTTGTTTTTATTTCGCAAATAGGTGTTAACCGCGTCAAGCGACCGCGAGCCAGTCGAGCCTCAGATGGGAAAACGCTGGCACGCGCTCTGCTGAGGGGGCATTCACGGTCCTCGCTCCAGCTTCAAACATGACTCAGTTGTTTAAATAAAACCGATAGGACCTGGTGATGTGGAAAGGTGACTCTCGGTGCAGGGAGGCATCACTGGTTCAGTCAGTCTGGAGCTGCCAGATGTGTAAAGCTGCCATCCGGCTTCAATCTAAAGAGGATTACAACACATCTGTAGATTAAAGCTGGTTTACAATCAGAAACCAAATGTGTGTCCCACGGGCCATTATGTGACTGCTCACGTTGGGTGCTTCCAGATTGAATCTTTTTTTTTTTTTTTTTGGTTTTGCCACAAATTCAGATCTGAAAAGTGTGGTGTGCTGCTTGCATTCAGCCACTAGAGGAATATTTCACTTCATTTATCAAAGAGTGGCGACTGAAAGAGTGTTGCCGTTTTCCTCAGGAAGGGGATGGCAGTGAATGTGTACGCCACGTCCGTCTCCATTGACAACCTCAGCCGTCATGACATGCTCGCGTGGGTCAACGACTCCCTGCATCTCACCTACACCAAGATCGAGCAGCTCTGTTCAGGTAAGCAAGAGCAGAAAAATAAATAAATAAAAGAAGAAGAAGAAGAAGATTCTCCAGCGTCTTCATTGATCTAACAAATCTGTCTGTGTTCTTCAGGAGCCGCTTATTGCCAGTTCATGGACTTGTTATTTCCGGGTTGCATTCTTCTAAAGAAGGTCAAATTTCAAGCCAAACTGGAGCATGAATTTATACACAACTTCAAAGTCCTTCAAGCAGCTTTCAAAAGGATGAGCGTCGACAAAGTAAGCAGCCTTCATCGCCTAGTTTTACGTTGCAAATCTAATACCACAATGCGACAGCGTACGAGGGCCATACTAAGAAAGAAAATTACAAGAATAGTCATAAAATGATGAGTGTCAAGTAATAATATTGTGAGAATAAATCTGTATGAGAATAAAGTCATAATATTACCGGAATAAAGTAATGATATTATGAGGAAAAAGTCGAACTAATACTCAGGGTTTCCCCCAGAAAACTTGCTAAGCCCAGCGCTCAGGGCGCTACGGCATCCAGCCGCCATGTTTTTTAGTTTAAAAATGTTTAAGGTTGACAGGAAATTTTAAAATATCATTTGATTGTTATGCATTTTTGGAAGACTGGAAGATTAAGACCTAAACACCAACTATAAAGTAAAAGAAAGAAGAAAAAAAAAGCCAATCATTAAAATAAAACTAATAAAGCAACAATGCTAAGCCTGGTGGGAGCACAAGTAAAGTCTGGTGGCCCGCCAGGCTTATAACACACTGAATACAAGAATAAAGTCACAATATTATCAGAATAAAGTCATAATTTTAAGTCGTAATACTGTGTTAATTAAAGTGTTAATACTGTGACTTTATTCTGATATTGTTCTGATTTTATTCTCATGTTATTTCAACTTTATTCACATAATATCATGACTTTATTCTCGTACTCATTTTTTTTTTTTTTTTACATTTTCTCAGCATGGCCCTCATACTCCGCTGTGGGCCGGACGTCACAGATCGGAGTCTCACACCTCGAGACTCACAGAGATCCTTTTGTTTCCCCTCTCCAGATAATTCCAGTAGAAAAGCTTGTCAAAGGAAAATTCCAGGACAACTTTGAATTCGTCCAGTGGTTCAAGAAGTTCTTCGACGCCAACTACGACGGGAAGGAGTACGACCCCATGCTAGCCAGGCAGGGGCAGGACGTGGCCCCCGCCCCCAATCCAGGTGATCACTTTATCCACAAACCAAAGAGAAACCCAGGTAAACTAAACCCCTCTTGGCTTTGCTGCACGGCCTTGCTGAGCTTTTGGATGGCTCAAAAGCGCTCGCTGTAAAGCAAGTGTTGTGAGCAGCACGATTCACACGGCGACGGGCTAACCTCACAGCTCGGCATCCGCTGACCTATGACACTGCGGGGGCCGCGGCCGACACCGCAGTGCATAGAGGGATGCAGTCACACTAAGGGAGACGGTCCACATCCTTCCCCCTTTTCTCTTTTCTTTTTTTCTTCTTCTTTGGGTTCAGAAATGCTGAAACATGAACAAAAATGTTGAATATTTCCACCAGGATTCTTCATCACACAGCTGATGCAACTGAAGAATCGTCTGAATAAATTCAAATATGATTAGAATATCATTTAAAAGTTATTCCAGTGAAGGGAAACCTCTATAGATTCACTGCAGATATGACGGCGATGTACTTCAAATGATTGTTTTAGTCAGTTTTGATGATTACGGCTGATAGCTAATAAAAAGCTAAAATTCAGTTTCTCTGAAAAAATGTTTTTTACACAGGATATTGATTTTTAATCTAGAAATGTTGGCCCACTTAAAGTATGTCCCTGTACTGGATACTAAATTAGCAGCACTCTGCTTTGCTGCGTCTCATCATAACTTCTCATCAACAGTTGCCCAATAGTTCAGGTTAGTTTCTGACGTCATCTGAACTGATGGCATGAACTTTAAAGCCTGTAATGGTATTTTTGGCACTGTGGTCAGGTCTCAGATACTTTGGAAAATAAAATAAACCATAAAGGTGGTTGGCAAATGGAAGGATTAAGTCCTTTTTTAAGAAAATATTAAGATATAAAATGTACTTTAGTCTAAAAGGAGGACTAGGAACCACTTCACTTAACAACAGCCTACTCTGTTTTCTCCTTTCAAAACTCTTAAATGAGATGAGAATTACATCCCAATCTTCTCAAGACTAGGGTCATTGCTGCTCCAACCACAGTTTTTCCTTCCACTCAACTTTCCAATAACATGCATATAGCATTCTGTGAACAGCCAGCTTCTTTAGCAGCGACCTTTTGAGGCTTAACCTCATTGTGGAACGTGTTAGTGATTTTCTGGTGGGCAGCCATGGCTGCATTGGCCAGACCATGCCTACAATGTAGCATTTATTCATTAGGAAATGTTCTGATTTTTTGAGAAACTCAATTTTAGGTTTTTAATTAGCTGAAAATCCTTGAAAATGTAAGGAACCGAAGGCTTCTGTGTAACCAATTCAATTACCCCAAAACATAAACTTTTAAATGATATATTCTAATGAATTGAGATGTTGCCTATACTGTTCCTAAAGCTGGTTTGATCGACCAAATTTAAGAAAAACTGCTTTCGGATTACTAACACGAGCTAGGAGCAGAATTGTTCTGTGGCTTGAACGCCATGGGGAACCATCTCCATGGAGCTGCAGTGTGTCAGAAACCAGCTTTGTAACTCTGCCACCATGTAGCTGTGTGGGTGGAAATGGGCAGAATCATGACTGCACTTACTTTCAGAGCCGTAGCTACGCGTGTCGGCATGTTCTGTCTTTGAGACTTCAGCGCTTTTCGCTGTCTTACAGTCGAATTGAATGCGCATAATTTGGATCTTCAGCGTCGTAATGAAAATGGTGAAAATTGTTTTCCATAATGGGACAAATCAAAGGCACATCATGCCGCTCTGGAACGTGCTCGGCCTGTCGCCACCACCGCTATAGAGCTCACGTGTCGCGATCTGACTGGTTTTAAAAGAAATGCTGAATATCCCCCCCAACCCCCTGCTCCCCACTGTCTCTGGTAACTCCAGGACCACAGCGAACGTCTCCAACGGTTCCTAAAAACATGCCAACACCACAGCGAGTCCAGCACAACATGCCTGCCATAAGGAAGAATCCGTCTTTGTCCAGAAACGGGGGCAGCGACGCCGAGATCATGGAGCTAAATCAACAGGTACAGTCACACAAAGCTAACTTATGTTCTACTGGTTTTTTTCTCGCCGCCCTTTTTGCCTCAGGAGGAAAAGTTAATTTGTGTCAAGCTTTGGTTGTATTTGTAAAAGAAAGCAAAAAACAACAACTGTTCTCTGCTGATGACACCCAGTACTTTTTTTTTTCTGCTGGAAAGAAAGGATTAAGAAATGATGCTAATTTAAGATTTTGTTCCAGTGTCCAGCATTTGGGACGTCTTAGATTGTATCTAAATGTTATTCAGTTCATCCAAATGGTGAAGAGGTCATACAGCACTGAGATGATCTTGTGTTTTCCAAATTTTAAAAAAAAGACTTTGCTGTCTTTAAAGGGATGGTTCAACATTTTTCAAAATAAGGTTCAATTAAAAGGTGATCGTCAATTAGTATTTTACCTGCAGTTTATGTCTCTACTGGCGTTTTCATTTTGCACTAATCCAGATTAGGTGGTAAAGCAAGTGAATAATCCAAGAGGGGCCAAAACCAAAGCAGATAACAGACAACTATGGAACTACTCTAGTCTCAGAAACATGGCAGCAGTTTATGAAAACACTATTTCATTCAACATAAGTCACGTTGCACTGGATGAGTATTCACAGAGATGGCAATGATTATCTACATGAGACATGGATGAACTAAAGGGTGCGTCGCCTTTGAGCTTCCTACGTGAAACATTTACGGAAAAACGAATATTTCAAATCTCTTTCAGCTTGTGTTACCATCTTTTAAAGTATTGTACATTGCAAAACATTATGCTTGTAGTTAACTATATTTTAACAATATTTACACTGCCTTACTTTTTAAAATGCAGTTACTCGATCCAGAAACAATTCATGTTGGCTTCTCTGTATGAATTTCACACAGGAAGATCTTTGGTGACGCATCGCCTCCAACCTGCACTTTCATTGATCAGAGCAAATAGCCTATATATGCAGGCTTAACCTTCTAACAGGAGCGACATTAAAAAATCTGCTCCATCTCTTTAAGATCATTGCAATTAGAAACAAACTTTATTTACTGTATGTAAATCAAAGTGTTTATTGATTATCTAAACCACAAGTGTCAAACTCAAGGCCCGGGGGCCAAATCCGGCCCGCTATAGCTTTTTATGTGGCCCTCTAGACTCTAGACTAAACTCTAAGTGTGCTTAAATGTTATGTTATCAATCAACTCAATACAGTTTTTATCTGCTTACTGCCAAATTATATCAGTCAGTCCCTGAAGTTTCTTGAGAATTATCGTGCAAATTCACACAAAATCACCCTGAACTTTTTTGTGCCGATACATAATTTGGAGTTTATTGCAGATTTTTCTCAAAAATTGTCAGAAACTTTCTTACTTGTGCTAAACAGCTGCCTCAGCCTTCGTTAATAACAGATCACAGTCCATGATCCTTACAGCGAGTAATAAAAAGTCACATTTACTGCCATAATGACGCGCAAATATTGCAAATATCTCCAAATTAGTACCACAAACACCTTGATTTTTATTGCAAAAAAATCACAAAAAGAATCATGAAATCCTGGAGGGACTGAAAAGATGTGCAATAATATTATTTAATTAAAAAAATTCATTGATATTTTAACAGTTTGTGATCAGGTTTTTACCAGTACGATCTGGCGCAGCCGGCCCTTTAAGAGCATTCATGATCTTGATTCGGCCCAAAAGGAAAATGAGTTTGACGCCCCTGGTCCAAACCGTCAGCATGTTGTTTTGTCTCCCTCAGTTGATGGAGCTGAAGCTGACGGTGGACGGTCTAGAGAAAGAGAGAGACTTCTACTTCAGCAAACTACGGGACGTTGAGCTCATCTGCCAAGAACATGAGAGTGAAAACAACCCTGTGCTCAGCAGGATAATTGACATTCTCTACGCCACAGAGGTACCTCTACCATTAGCACCGATGATGCGTTTTGGTTTGACTGTTCTGTAGCAAAAGCAAACGTTTCCCAAATGTCTTCTGTCGTCAGCGACTGTACTGTGACTCATCTGACTTCATGCCGTATTTTGCAGCTACTGGAGACGAGACGATTTTGGTTATTTTTAATTCAGTCAAAAGAAAACGTAAATCTGAAAGACGACAATGTTTTCTGTGTCGCAGGAAGGCTTTGCCCCTCCAGATGAGGACGACCTCGATGAACAAGGTCACCTGGACCAGGATGAATACTGAACTCCCTCCTCCATCGCCCCTTCTTTTCTTTTTGCCCCTCGGTTTTTCTACTCTCTGCAAGCTTTCTAGCATCACTCCTCCTTATTCCTGCTCTCTGTCTGTCTCTCCTTCTTTCTTGATCATGTGTATATCTGTTGCTAACCTGCCCCTCCACCCTCCCTTCTTGTCTTACCGCACCTGCTCCATCTTCTCATTTCCTGCTCCTCCTTTCCTCCACGTACACAGTAACAGCAACGGTAACCTACGACAATAACCCAGTGATTTTAGCATGAGCAATACACAAAAAAAAAAGAACTGGAACGAGAGGAGTTACAACAAAAGCTAAGTCTTTCTGTAAAGATTAACTTTTATTTCTAAAGGAATATCTTCTCTTTTTTTTGTTATTAAGTTATCTATTTGCTTTTATGTTGATACTACTGTTAGAGCACAGAGCAACACTGCTCCATTGTGCCATCATGACACTCTCTGAGCCACTAAACCTGTAATAGAAGTGACTTCTGAGTAACTTTCTTTCTTTCTTTCTTATTTATTTAACTTATATTTTGTTTCAGACGAATTTCTGTAGCAGAAATATTGCAAACCTGCTGTATGTGAAAAGAGCCGAGGGCCAGACGTGCTCCGGTTTGTGCTCGGGTCCGCGTCAAGCTTCTGAGTTGTCGTTTTGTTTTATTTATAAAGTTTTTTGCTGCTGGTTTTAAGCATGTGAAAATGCTGAAGGAAGTTGTTCGGTGCGACGACTTCAGAAAAGTGATCATTGCTCTGCAAATACTCCTTATTTATGAGCAACATATCTGAGCATGAGAATGTTACACAGTGACTGTGAATGAGTGATATTTTGTAAATGTGCTTTGTGTGAAGATTTTGTAAGTTGTCTCAAGAAGATTCTGGTTTATCCCGACAGTATCCTATGGGCTAACAATGCACTAGCCTTTAAGCTTAACCTGCAGACTAAAAATATGGTTATGTAGCAGTTTACAACAATTAAATACACACATTTTTACAGGACTGATTTTTTTTTTCTTCTACTGCTGAAATTGTTGTCTTTGTGTCTAATTTGCGGAAAAGTTGTCCAAAGTTTTAGTTCCCGTCTGGAGGAAAGTTGTGATCTGTGGTTAGTTGGCTGGTTGTCAACGACGACGCCTCCTTTTCCTTCCTTAAGCTGTTTTTAAATTTGCAAACTGGTTGGAACATGCATTCATCGACCATGTCCACAGAACAATCATCTTTTGAGTTTTCAATAAATACACAGTTGTTGAACAATGTATTTGTTGTCTCTTGTCTCTAAATTTAACCTGCACGCTTCTAGCACAGATTAGAAAACGTTGCCACGTTTCCATTGTTTCCAGAGGAAGATTGTACATTTTAACACAAGCTAACATTTTTTAATGATTGTGCTGTATTTAGCCATAGAGCTACAGTCGTGTGAAAAAAAGCCAGGACATTATGACAGCGATTAACACTAAACAAAATACATTTTAAAACCTGTTGAAAAATATAATTATGCTGTCATTTCCATTTAGAGCCAGCAGATGGCAGCAAATTACAACCAACAAACTACTAACATCCTCTCCATAGAGCTTGTGCGATACGTTTTCTGTCTTGATATCAAAAGAAATCACTCTTGAATATTTTTTTTTACTGTTAAAGACAAGACCGTCCAAGCCACTAAACACAATACATTGAAACTGGAGAGTAACAGACAGACTTAGGATTCTCATAATGAGACATGCAAAAACTAAAAATCGTTCCCATTGTTTTCCTGCTTTGAAATATTTAATTATGAAATATTTTGCTTTTCATATCTTACATTATCTTAGCAAAATTATGCTTTCGATCCCACTTGAACAATATGTTCCCCTTTGTGCGTGTCTGTCACTCAACATCAAAATAAAAAGCAATGAATGCTTGTAACAGCATTCATTGCATGAATCTTTTTTGACAAAACATGCAAAACTCCAACAGATGTCAACACTTTCGAAAGGAACTTTACACACCACATGTTTGCACATTTGAATGACACGATTAGAGGAAACTCGAGGTGCCCAGAGGGAATTTTATTCACAAATTCAATACGTCATACAGAAAAGCAGAAGCGTAAAATTCAGAAAATCTGAACCACAAGCAAACCATGTGCAATAGCCTCACTTAATTCTAAATTAAATCGCAATCTGATCTGTTATAATCAAACGCGAACAAATAAACATTTCCAAGAAGCAAAACAAACAAACAAAAACTTGCCTACATATCAGAACAACAGTAGCAAAATGAGATTTTTACACAATAATAACAACCAACTCATACACTTAAGCCAACATTAGATTATTTTCGTTGTTATGTTGCTGTTGGTAGAACATCAATTATTTTGTTTTGGAAAAAAGATTGAGAAAAAAAATAACAAAAAAACCCAGCAGAAGCTATTGCGTTATAGCCCACCATTTGGGGTGGAAAAAAAAAAAAAAAGTGATCCGGTTTTGCTCTCAAGCGCCCAGCATTTTCTTCACCATGTATCCGGGCATGTTGTAGAGGAAAAGGCCCAGGATGGCCAGCAGCAGGAGCGCCGTGACGATCTTGATGGTCAGCCACCTGTACTGGTCGCACACCAGGTGCTTCGCTGCTTTGAGCGGGATGAGGAACCAGAGGAGGGCAACATCTGGGCGGCTGTCGGAGCACAGAGAGGCGAACAACAAATCTGAGCAAAGCCGTTTCTTCTGCGTGAACAGACAAAGACACAAAGTGGGAGGAGCACATCTTTCATACTTGGGTTTCTCCAGAGGATCTGGCTCGTTGCGCCCGTCTCCAGCTGGGCTTTTCTCAGCTTCCTCCCCCGTGAGAAGATGCAGCTCAGCTTCCACCTTACCCTAAACACACAAGAAGTTTCATTTTGCCACGTTGGGTTACGCAGAACTTCCCAACAAGCACGACAAACTTTCCAAGTCGAGCTTTCAAGAACCGACTCGGGATACTTCTGCAACAACAAGTTTGAACTGACAAAGCCTACAATGTCAGCCTGCTTTTCTTATTGGTCTGCAATAGTTGTCCTTTTGCGACCTTCAGCTGTTTCAGTATAAACACTTTGACCAAAAACTGGTCAGGAAGATCCTGCAACACAAACGTCATTGACCACAACAAAGGAAGTTTAACACCAACGTGGCTTTAGATGATGCTGATCGAAGAAGACCTTCTCGCTCCAAACTCACCACCTGCAGGCTTTATTGAAACTTCCTGCTGCCCAAGGCCAGATGCTTTCTGAAAATGCGCAACGTTCAGTCGGGATAAATGTTGAATTATTTCCAAGAAATATGTTTGGATGAGTCAAAGTTAGGCTTTCAAACCAAAGAACTACAACTGCAAAGATCTCTTGGATCTCAGTTTTATTTTTTATGAATAAAAGTAAAAAAGTCAAACAAAAGAAAAACATTGTAGTAGCTGCATCATGTTGAGAGTTTGGAAGTGAACTGGGTAAGCTAGCTGGTTGAAACTTCCAAGCAATTTGGCGTCTCAACAGGAAACTTCACGCCAAACACATCAAAACTTGTTTGGGGATGGCCCAAACCTCAAAACTAATACTTACTTAAACTGGAAATCTGATTCATATCTGATGTTGATATTTGTAGAAATGAAAACGTCTTTTCGCCTGATCTGTGGCTGCCACCCACCGTGAGTTCAAACTCGTCGTCTTCTTCGTTCCTGGCGACAAACGGCCACCAGCCTTTGATCCTCTTCTGCTTGAAGATGGAGACCAGCGGCATCTCCGCTTCGTTTGTCACCATCTCGATGGTGCACTGCTTGGCCGTCTTGGCGCCACGCGGGAAGCGGTTCAGATCCAGCTCGATCGCACCTGTGGAGACATTTTGCTTTTAATGGACCCAAAGACAGTTTGGAAACAGCAAATCTATTAAGGAATTTAGTCAACAATCAAACTGATTTCGTTTTAAAAATACCCAGAAAATCATCGGCAGAGAAGTGATCGGCGTCCCACACTTGGAGGTTAAGTCGAGGCGGGATCTTGTACTCGGTCTCATCCCAGGCAAACATGGACTCCTTCTTGGAGATGACTATCTTCTCCTCGGCCACCAGGTAGTCGAAAGGGTAGATGAAGCGCCAGTTGAAGTTCCCCTCCCCGGTGATGGAGTGGTAGTGGACGTCAGTGTCCTGCTTGTCCTCCTGCTGTCCCTTCAGCCATCTGCCGACGTAGATCGAGGGCAAACAGAAGAGAAGTAAAGTGGAGATTCGACCCCTGACATGGAAGCATTTCTGCTCGTCTAGTTGCTGGCGAAAAAGGTCACCCTCGCACAAAGATGTCACTAGATTTCTCGCCCGTGAAGATGTCGTCGTCCTCTAAAACCACCTCATCTGTGTTCCAGATGATGACCCTCAGTTCAAACCTGCACACGGAAATGTGGTTTAAAAACGAGCTTCGAAACTCATCAGGAGCGCTTCGGATGCTTCATGCCGGGCTCCTGAAAACTTCGATGCGTACTTCTTCGGTTTCCGTGGTGAGATGTCAAGAGCGGGACCGGGCGCGGTCTTGTCCTTGGGGAACAGGTCCACCCACATCTCGATTCTTCCCTGCACACAGTGAGATGGATAATTAAAGTTTGCTTTCAGCAGCAGGAAGTCGACGTTGCGACGTTTTACCACCATACTTGTTCGATTCCCGGTTTGTCCGGATGGAGCAGCGGTCTGGTTTCTACGTGCTCTGGGACCAGTTTGCAGCCGGCTTTGGGAATCCCGTCCCAATGCCTCAGCACAGTCAGAGCAAGGTGCTCGTCCGTCTGCTTCTTTAAGCCTGGCAAACATCGTCACTCGTTCACACTTTGCACAAGCACTACTGCCTCTTACGCTCCTCGCGTTTTTAGTGGGATTTTATGAGACAGAGCAAAAGAAAGCAGCACGTGTCTATGATTTAGGAGGGAAAAGACGCGTTGTTCTCAAATAAATATCTGCAACAACAGCCTAAGCTCTGTCAAGCTCGAATGAAGGAAATTGAATATAAATACAGGCCAAACCTTTCACTTTAAGTGCTACCTTGTGTTGGTCCATCAGCTAAAATCCCAGGAAAGTTTGACCAAATATAGAAATTGACAATCTTTTAAATGTTTTTGCAAGCCCACTAAGAATCTTTTCAACATCAGATCAATGAGACGGTAGAAACCAGTAGTTTAGAGATAACCGTTTTCATCCTCGATCTCAGTCGGTGCCATGAAGACCCGGTTCTCCACCTTCACCCTTCCTCCGGGGCCGTAGTGTGGGCCGTCCAGTTTGCCGTCCTTACACAGCTTAGCCAGGACATGTGTGGGCTTCATGGGGTCTCGCCACACGTTGTAACCATGGCTGTACGGTAGACATGATAAAATGAGTTTATGTGTAAATCTGTCGGCTAAAGTAAGAACTATTTAGTCTCTGAGATGCAAATCTGTGCTCTCGGTTATTTTATTTATTTTTTTAAGTACATTTATTTTGCTTATATGGGTTTTAGATTCTTACATGGCGTAGTTGCATGAAATCCCACATGTGGCTCTGTGTTTGCTGTAGAAGCGGTTCTCCAGGTCGACCTTTGTTTCTCCAATCAGGTCATCGGTTCCCACCAGGTCCCAGTCATAAATTGACACCGTCAGAGTGGAATCCATGGGGAACGTGGCCTCCACGTCAAAGGATCTAAGACCACGAGGAAAACGCTTGTGTTCAGTACAAAAAACGCAGTAAGACGCTGTTGTTTGGACTCTGCTCAGAACTCCAGCCGGTTTTCCGTCACTTACTTGCCAAACAAAGGGTTCAGCTGCTTGGAAATGTAGTTCTCCTTGTCTTTGATCTCTGTTTTCCCCAGCTTGATTGCGATGTAGGGGTCAGCTTTCCCATTTATGTCCGCCGGATGCAGATCTGTCGCCTATAAAGAAACAGAAACGTCACGGCACAAAAAAAACAACAACAAAAATCCTTGTAAATGCGACTCTGTTTTCCCTGACAGAGTAATCACATCGCTATACGTTGAAGCTCCAGAGCACATGAGCTTACCCTGACGACATAAATGCGGACCAGGACGTTAACGGGGTCATTGTTAGGGATGTTCTGAAACATTCCTAAGTTGGAGTCGAAGCTCATGTCTCTGGGCAAATCATCCGACACTTTGTACATGCACAGCGAACCCTGGCGGGGAACGGTTAAAGGAGAAGGAGTGGAACGTAGCAAAAACACAAATCGTCACTTATAAGGCCGTAAATGCGCATGTGGAGCACTCCTCACTTTGAACTTTCCGACGATCCTGTCCTCATCCGTCACATTTTGGTCGTCGTCGTCACCGCCCTTCCCTCTGAACAGGTAAAAGGTGTGGAGCCAGTCCTCAAAGTTGTCAAATTCACTTTCCAGTTCCTTTGGATACACCTTAGTTTGGGAGCAGGAAGCACAACGTTTATCTCTAACCTCGTAAAGATTACCCATCCACCTGGACGACGTTAGAAAAAATGACACCACGATTGTTCATCCTCCACCTTCAGCTCATCCAACTTTGGCTTTTTCTTTTCAAACGGATCCACAGCTGCCCTTTTCTTGTCCTTCTTTCCTTTTCCTCTCTTGGGGGCTTTCGCTGGAGCGTCGTCAGCTGTGATGTCAGAAAACCGTGCAGAGAGAGAGAGAGAGAGAGAGAGAGAGAGAAAGGATCATGAGAGAGGCTGGGAGTCATGGATCATTTCGGCCTAAAATTTAGCACCGTCAGCTTCCCATGCATGAAAAAAATATGTCATTGGAATAGACACCTCTGAATAAAAACTTATATTTTTACCAGTTTATGTCAATCCAGAAATTTACATCTAAGATGTAAATTTGTTTTAGATCTTATATTAAAGTAGAGCTGCGCAATATGTCTATCTATAATATATTCATAACCCAATCATCATCGCAATATCGATGCAAAATCGATGCAATTTTCAGGTGGATGTAATATTTCATGTGTTCATACGCTGCACGACTATAATATACTTAGTCAGAGTGCTGTATACATATCAGTACTCGAAATCAAGCCAACAGCAGTTGTATTTCTGACTAAGATGCTAGCACTCAGAGAGCGGTGGGAATATCGTTAAATTGTAAAGAAAAAAGTAAAGAGCCCATAAAATGAGGATCAATCATGATTGATAACGTTATCACAATTTCCAGCCGCATTGCGATCAAAGGTTTTCCTGAAATGACGCAGCTCTGTTGTAAACTGTCAAAAACAAAAGAAAAGAAGAGATGACCCCAAGACGGATCCCTGCAGGACCCCAGAACTAATGCTTCTCTTCTCAGGGTCACCGTTTTCACTGAGCGTAGGACCGGTCAGATCGAAGTCATTTTTGACTGCGAATTAAACCATTGCACGGTAGTTAACCTACATAATTACTGAACTTTTAAGAGCTGAATGTCAGAATATTGAGATGTACGATTGCTTTTCCTCTTCACCTCCACCATGAGCGATGTCCATGTCTTCCTTTTCTTCTGAATCTGAGAGAGCTGCCTCCTGAGCCCTGAGAGCCTAAAACGGTAAGAAAGTGTTTCTTTACTCTAAAAAATTAAAGCAGAATACCCTGTACTTCACAGGACACATTTATGTCTTCATAGGAGATAGGTTTCAAAAGTAGCTTAGCAAACGAGCAAAACTGTTCCTTACCTCAGTTAAAGTTTCAATCGAGGCAAAATATTTGGACCACCAGTCCAACATGCTCTCATCAAGTTCCTCCTCTTCAGGTTCGTCCCCCTTCTTCCTCTTCTTCTTTTTACCTTTCTCGTCTTTGTCGTCGTCCTTTTTTACATTCAGTACACATAATGGATATTGTCAGGTGTTGTAAGGACAACACAAATCGTCATTGAAAGAGGTCACTTGTGATATGCTCACCTCAACTTTGATCACAGCTTCAGAGCACTAGGGGGGAGAACAACAAGTTTAACATGTGTATTAAATCAATCAGGTTTGTTTGGATGGTACATTTCAGCAACGTGGCAGTTCAAACAAAATGGAAGGAACATTTAACCTGGTTTAAGTCTTTCGAATCAAGGTTTCAGAGTTTAAACTTACAGAGTCCAGTTTGACCACGGTGTCCATCTTCTTGAAGGCAGGCTCGGTTTCCATGCTTACCACAATAATTTCCTCTGAAAGACAAACGGCGTACTACTGAGACCAGGTATTTGCAAATTGGATTAAACAAAAGACATATCAATATTTGTTGTCGTTTCCTGACATTAAAAATAAATATGGGATGATCGAAATTATTTATAAATAAAATGATATTGAGACATTTCTTTTAAAACCTTTGTTTACATTCATGTCCTTTGTTTTTGATAGAATTGCTGATTGAAACTCTACGCCTCGGGTGAAACCTTTTAAATATCCTTTCACTATAGTTTTCTGTAATTTTGGCCAATTCTTCCTGACAGAAGGGAGCCAAGTTTGTGGCCAAGCTTTGCCTTCCTCGTTACTAGTCCTCAAACGTAGCTTTAATATTTCCATGCAATATTCTTTTCTTGCGCTAACACAAATATTGTAGTCAGTATCACAACAGGATATCGTTGTGATACTGACACAACGTGGTTTGGATGTTTTCTCATTTGACATCGGACATTATGCCCAAATATGTTTATTTCAGTTTTGACAAACCACATGACATGCCTCCAAAAACGATGGACTTTGTCCCTTTTTAAAAAAATATATACTCTGTGCATCTTAACAGCTGATTCACATCTACCTATAGGTTTGTAGTTGTGATGTGATAAAATGTGTCAAAAAAAGTTCAATGGCTGTGAATATTTTTCACTGTGTGAGGCCTGTGTTTAGGTTATACCCGTAGTGGACCAGTTGTTGGCCTGCTTGTCTGATCCCCTGTAGATGAACTTGCGCAGGCTGCTGACGGCGTTGGAGCCGACCAAAGTGTAGCGACCAAAAGCTCTGCAGTCCACCACGCGGATGTTCAGCGGAGGGTGAAGCAGCTCGTTCTCTGGCAAATCCTATCGCACACATTAAAAGATTCTCTGACTTGGTAAACCTAAAGGAACAGCAATCACACGCTGGGTCTTCAAACGTCCATGAATTAGTGTTCATTATTATTGTTGTTTCTCAGCCAAGGAAGTGTTTAGGAAATGACACAGTACCACTTCGAACCACTTGACAAGAGTGCTGAAGTTGGGGTTCTTTTTGTAGTTGGGGATGAGGGCCGACTGAACGCCCTTCCCTGCACACTCAATGTCCACACGAGGCCGATCCACCTGGGCCAGGTTCACCCTCTTCAAGTCCCTCAAGCCCCAGAACAAAACCTTGAAAGAAGCAAAATGTACATGTTGTCGAACTTTCTACAAATGCATCAACAATCACTGAGGTTTTCTGAGTAAATCTGAAGCTCAGACCTCAATCCTGTACTTGCTGAGCACTGGCCTAATCCCCAGAGGCACCGGCAGGATTGGGCCGCGGTCCATATCTGTAGGCCCGTCTATGGGAGGAAGGTCCGCTTTTCCATTGGGGCCAATCTGAGAGACGACAGCGGTGTGAAGCCACAGGAAGGCTTATAAGTGGAAAGCCTTTTAAGTGAGAGAAATGCCTTCAATTAACCTGGAGAAGCTCAAAGGCTGCCAGCATTTCTCCAGCGGCACCGTTCCCGCGGTAGATCTGATAATACTCCAGCTGGGGTGGGAAACGCGGCGGCCCATAGTGCTCATCCGCCATCTTGACCAAAGGCTTAGCAAACGTCCTGCCCATGAAGTCAGCTTTACCCTGAGAGCATAAAGTAGACGATTAAACATCAAATCAGCACTGGATATTTCAGTTAATAAGTATTAGCGTTGGCATTACTCAGTTTTTATTTTAAAAAATAAGCTAAAAAGTTTCAATATTCATGTTTTTGATTAACATAAGGAAACATGGCTTGAGGTGCACATGTTTCAAGATTTTAAATCTCTACAGATACAAGGAAAGGAAAAAATAATAACAACATCAAGATCCCCTTAAAAATAACCAGTAAACTGCAAAATAGATGTATCTGTGTAATGTCAAAGAACAGTTAAATAACCTCCTGATGCCTCTGAGAGCTGCGAAACTTCAATCTCTCTTGCAGTTAGTGGTTATAAAGAGTCAAATACTTTGACGGCCACATACAAAAGCACAAAATTTCACTGAAAGGAATGCAACAGGGATAGGACGCTAGTGCAGGGTCCGTCTGTTTGTCCTTGTGGACCTATCTTATTCCTCTTGCATGCCTTTGAATAAAATCTACTCTGCACACTTTAAAATTCTGCTACCGTACATCAAGGCAATCCACACTCTACTTATCCACAGGGTCATCCAAAACATTGGTGTTATTGTCAGGAGCAGATATAAAATTGTCAGTCAGAAAACATTTCCTCAGATTAGAATCACGTTAAGTTGATGTCAACAAACAAAAGACTGTATTATTAAAAGGCAGATTGTTGGATTATAAATAAGGATGCCCAGTTCAAAGGATTTTTAAATTAACATCTGCGTGGCTAATTTTAACGAACATGACTTATTTTCCTGAGCAAGTCTTGGGAAACTGTTGGAAACAAAGTATATAATTTTGTTAATTTAATGCTTACGGGTTTTAACAAAAGAAATTCTGAGCAAGTTTTCTTCTTAAATAAACCTTTGCAGTGTAAGACATGGGATACATTGACTTGTCGTGTGACTTGATTCGTGAGCTGTTCTTATGTGCCCAGATAGCTTTCAGTGAGCTATAATCTCAAGTCACAAACTTTTAGCAAATCACTAAATTTGTGAAAGAGGAAAACAGCTTTCTTTCAAGTTTCGTCAAAACAAATTTTACTGGAACAGCTGTAAAATACATTACAAGCCAAATCATCAACAAGTAACATCAAAACAGAGAAAAAGAATGATAACGTTAGCCTAGGACTTCGGCAAATTGGTTAGCAACAAAATATTGTGAGTACGATCATGACGCAAATTCATGAGATTATTACTGAAAGCTGCTCCATATATCGAGTTACAAAGTTGTTCAGCTTCTAATTATGTGTTGACTTTTGATTGTCTTGCTAAAACTTGGGATAATCTGGTAGTGTCGAAGAAACAGAGTGACCACATCATCTGAAATGCCATTGGTTTGTGAATAGCAGTAATGCTGATGAATGTTAAAGCTATTTAGCAATTTTAAAGCTACATTTGATTTTAAGAGTGGTCATTTAGTCTATGAAGGGCTGAACCGGGACTCAGATTCAGTAAAAGACTAAGCTTAAAGTAAACAAGTCACCGCCGGGGAGAAAAATAGTGCAGATCAGGACATCCCTACTTATAATGTTGATACAAATTCACAATAAAACAGTTGCCGTGTCATTTGTTCTACTGAAAGGAAGCGCACTTGCTCCCGTGAATAAAAATGGAGAGCTTGTGACATCTCTGTGTGAAAACTATTCCTCACCACTGTGTCCTGATCGTAGAGCTCAATGACAATAATGGGTGGATCATCCCTCAGTTCATAGGCCTCTCCAAACAACTCTACGTTCTCAAACACCAGCAGCTGGTCCCATGTGGGGCAGAGGGTCTCAGCCAGCACCTGCAAGAAAGCAGAGTATTTGTTCCCTTCCAATTTTTTCTATTTTACCTTCATAAAAAAAAAAAAAAATGGGTGGATGAACTCACCTCTGTGACTTGGCTTTGGGTTGAGAAGAAAACTCTTGCGAAGGGATCAGACAGACCTGTGCTGTCAGCAGCAAACAGGCTGCGAGCCTGGTACATATGGACCCTCAGCTGGAAGATTTGCTTCACTGCAATGAAAACATTCAGCCTTTCATATGCAATGTAATTTGAAGACGCTTAAATTCAATATATGTCCTCTTAGATATCTGTTACCGGTATCAGTAATCAATATAATTTCCTTAGTGCTTCGGAAAGTGACACAATTTTCAACAATCAAGTAGAGCTACATAATACGGTCTGAGACTTACTAGACGCATTCTAAATAATCTAATTTACTCTCCAAGAACCTTCACAGTCCCTACGTGCCATAAACGTTTCAGAAACAGTCTCCTTTAACCCTAACCCCACCCCACACTACAGCCCAACTCTTGAAATTTATGACTAAGTTTCGCAAATAAAAACGATGCGCTACAAAAAAGGTTTTGGAAAATATATGGCTGATCTGAAAAAAGTTCCAGAGAAAATTTGTCTGTAGATACCTGGTTCCAGTGAGTTACTACTGGGTTTTGGGGAAAATGATCAGTAAGTTTCAGGAAAGCATGTGGCAAAGTAAACGTTTGATTTTCAGAAAAGATATAGGAACGTACCTGTTGAAAAGTTCCAGAAAGTACCCTGTAAGTTCTAGGAATACCTTGTAGAGCACTTGAAAGTTTCACAAAACTACCTCATAAGCTTCAGAAAGTGCTTTGTAGTACATTTTAAAAGTATCATTTAAAATTGCGTCAAAAGGAAGCGTGTATGATGATATATGGCTCCAGTTGATGTTCTTACTCATGTAGGTAAGGCTGATGGGTGGTGAGGAAGGCATGCCGGACAACTTGTTTTCCTCAAACCCGTTGGGCAGGCCGCTCAGGTAGTCTTTGCGCTGCCTGTTCAGGCCCAGCCACAGGTAAATCTCTAACTTGGACTGAACTGTCCAGCCAGCAGGTCCGAAACCTTTTTTACCAGGGATCTTAGGTAGAGAAAACATTATTTAGGGGTTTATTCATCTTCAGAACGCCATAAGCAAATAAAAAAAATAAAATAAAATGAAAAATAACAAGACAATTGCCTTGTTATTTTGTAACAATTGTAAGTGGATTGGTTTTCTTTTTAACTCACCCTCAGGAAAATTGTTTTGACCTTGCCGCAATCTTTTCCCCTCTCCTCATCTATACCGGAGTACAGGATGTCTTTGGAAGGAACCCGGGCGTAAGCGATGCGCTTTCCGTTGCTTATCATCCAGATGAAAACATCAGGTACACTGTGCTGGGGCTGTAAAATTTTAATTACACCATGCGTAAGGAACATTATATGGTCTTGCAAAATTATGAATTTATTTGGCGATGGTTTTACCTCGTCGGCTAGGAAGCGAAGCTTTGTGTGGAAGTTCTGAGCCAGCTTGAGCCTATCCCTGACTGTGCTCTTCTTCACTTGAGTCCTCATAGTCTTTGCTTGTTGACCAATGGCCTCCTAAAAACAGAGATCGTCTAGTGAAACAACGCAAACGCATTTTGTTCAGCAAACAGCGGGAAAGAAGACTTACCACTTCTGACAAGCAAAGCTTCAGTCTCTCCCTGTCCAGTTTGGTTCTGCCAGACTGATTGTGATCCTTGTTTGCCAGAGCAATAAATTGACTGAAAGAACACGAGCTTGCTGAGCGTGAACATTTGAATTTGCTAAATCAGACGGGTTTATTTGGTTCAGTTTTGGTTTTGGAGGCACACAGACCTGCATCCTTGGCTGAGTTCCTCGAGAACGCCTCTCAGCCTTCGTTCAGGATAGGTCTTCTCTGTTTTGATGATCTCCTGCACGTCGTTCAGTCCATCCTCCTGCAAAAAAAACACAGTTCAACATCAGATTCAACGGTATTGGCAACTACAATTTACAACCAGTGATTGAGAATCTCTTTGCTATCATGGTAGCTGTCCACTTGCCAGTTTGTTCGCAATGTTGTCGATGATGTTGGAGTTGTACAGCCGTCTCCTCTGGTCCTGCCACCAACTTTTGATGTAAATGCATGGCTTCCTCTCAAAATAGGGCAGATGGAAATAGTTTCTGTGGATTAAAGCAAGAGCCACGGTGTATTGTTCCTCCAAAATTGCTGTTTCAAGATGGATTCACAAAATGCATAAATAGAAATGTACAAAATGAACTTTTTTTCACGTTTTCCCACACAAAACCAGCAAACATCAGCATATTTTATTTGGATTTTCTGTGGGAGACATCATGAAGTAGCATGTACATGTGAAGTGTAAGGTAATAGATGAATGGTTTTTAAATGCTTTTACTAATAAAAATGGGAAAAGTTAGGTCTCGTTAAGTTCAGGTCTCTCTGTGGTGGATAAGATCAGATCCGATGCTGATTGCCTTCGGAAGTCATCTAATTAGTGAGCAGAATTTAATGGCAATATAAATACAGGTGGTCCGTGAAGGCCTCCGAGGTTTGCTGGAGAACATTAGTGAACAACAACATCAGCAACTATTATAACCAGTTAATGAAAGAGTGGTGAGAAGAAAGGCAGGCATCATTAAAAGAAGTTCTGTTTGCAGTTTGTAGAAGTCACAGCATATATATATATATATAATCAACTATTATCAACTATATATCTTATCAACTCGAAGTTGCTTCGAGTTGATAAGATAATGGACGGATGATTTATTTGGTCACACTTTATTTGAAGTGAGACTGTCATAAGCATCATATATATGAAGGAGTCTTTATGAACGCTTATCTTTGTTGTTATGAAGTGTCTTTTGGAAAATAATGACACTTTTAATGCAAAGTTGATACTTTTAATTGACATTTAAGGCAAGTTTTATTACAACTTTGCATTAAAAGTGTCGTTATTTGTAAAATAATGCAAAGCGGACACTTTTGCTGGATTTTTGGTGCAACTTTGCATTAAAAGTGTCATTATTTCCTGAATGACACTTCAAGACAACAGTCATAGCCATTCATGAGGACTCCTTCATGTTCACAGTAGGTGTTATATCATGTTATACACACCCCTTCAAATAAATGTTACCATTTAGTTTGCAAAAAAGAAAAACATTCAATAACTATGTAATATTTCCTTTCACATCTTAATTTTCCTCTTTGTTTTGCTGTTTGACTGGCTCTGACCGGTCAGTGATGACAGGTTTCATGGGTGGAGTGGTGGACACTGAAGTCAGGTCTCCGTCGTCGTCCATCTCCTCCTCGCTGGAGTTGTGTATCAGCTCGGTTTCCTCTTCAGCACCGTCGCCCTTCTTCCCCTTCGTTTTGGGTTGGATGACGCCATCGTTCTCGTTTCCATAGTAACCTGGAAAGAGCAGCTTTCTGAATATGAACTTTGTCCCTTTCCGTCTTCCCCCGTTCTGTCCACCGTGACAAACGTATGGGTGGACGATACGGACTTAGAATTTTAACGCAATACTTTGTGGCACTATTGTGATAACGTAAAGATGATTAAAACAAAATATTTATTGCTTATTTTTTATGTAACTGTATGACTACATAGCATAGCATTCATAGTGCCACAAACACCAATACTGGCCTTGGAAATAATTCCTGTTTGAAATCGGCTTCTTAAGGACATGACTTACTTAAAAAAAGAAAGTTATTTATAACGCTAACCTGCACACAATAACTGCATTTAATCATATTTTCAAATTTACTGATATTCATTCATGTTCTCATGGAAGAGCAAAAATAACATTTTGTATAAAACTGTTCGTTTTGTTATTTTTATTTACCCCAGATAACAGAAATCGATCTTATTGTGATAAGAAATTTTATAAGATAAATGATCAATGATTCGATAAATGCCGGCCCCAGGAGCAAAGACACAGCTGGCTTACCTATTGTGACCTCAAAGCTGATTGGCTTGTCGCCGATCTTTCTGTCTATCATTGTGGCTTCCAGGAAAGACCCAAACAGGAAGAAATCCTCGACCTTCCCAGTAGCAGTCTAGTGAAAAAACAAAACAAAAATAAATTTTAAAAAACCCACAACTGTAAGCGTTTAAACATGAGTAGCCTCATCAATGCAAACAGCTATTATTTATGCATGCGACGGGCTAAATTAGAGCTATTAATAATTCACATTAATCGCAGCACAATGTCCTGTCAGCAGCAGGAACAATACGATCCGCTTGCATGGCTGCCCATCTGGAGCAGAGACCCACCTCGGAGATGTTGGGCACTCCCTCCACCTGGACCTCGGTGGAGCTGGTGATGTCAGGCGAGGACGGGTCCAGGATCTCCACGCCCAGGCTGATGAGCAGACGGGCCCTGAAGGACACGCCTTCGCCGAGCCCTTCGTTTAGCTCCTGGTACTCGTCCATCAGGGTGTAGGTGCGGGTGGAGCCATACATGTTCACCCAGGCGGGCCCCAGTGTGGGAAGGAAGCCTGGGAAGCAGTGTGCAGAAAAAGTGCGGTGGGTAATTTGGAAATTAACTGGAAAGGCGTGTGTAGAAAACGATTAAGCAACTGGGTAGCCCTCAGTGTCAAAAATAGTTCTTTACTGGTTGCACAGGAAAAGTAATCTAGCCTACTAGCAGAGGCTGCTCTAGCTTAAATGGTTCCCAGGTGAGTGCCTTTTCCGGACCACAGTACACATTCAAATACCAAACTACTTTTCCGAACAAAATGCATTCTGCAAAAAAAAAAAAAAAAAAAAAAAACCCCAAAACACCTGTTTTCTCTTTCTTTTTTCACTTAGCTTACTGGAAATATTAAGAACTAAAAGAATTGGTCTGATAATAGATGACCTGCATAGATGGACTGATTTCAACACTATATTTGAGAGAAGAGAAGATCTACGAATCACTAACTATTTCAAATTGTCAATAATCACAGCAAAATAATTCAGTCCAGGATTGTTTAGTTAATCTACTGTATATAATATGTTTGTCCCAGTTCTCTAAATCTAAAGCAGTCTTAAAGCCAGGAAATGATTGAAAACTATTATTTTTCTGTTCGTTTGCAAATAGAGGAAAGAGTTTCTAAAGCTCTGTTTGGTGTAAATTATTCACTTGAAGTCTGACTGGACCAAATACGAAATAGTTTGAACTAGAGGTGGTCAAATACATTCCAGACTTCTTTTAAAAAATCTGAAGTTGCCAAATTAGACACAAACTACAATGCTGTCAGTCAGCATTATTGTCATACTGGATGTAGATCACATGGGGGCAGCAATACCACTGACATTACATGCAAATATGCAATAGAAAACTCTATCAGGGCGCAAATGATGGAGCTATTTTTGTGTGTGTGTTTGTGTGTGTGTGGGGGTGTGTGTGTGTGTGTGTGTGTGAGTGTGAGTTGTGGCCGCCCTCGGGCTGTGTCGCCCTGGGCAGAAAGCCATGTCGTACATATCAAATAAAACCTCCTACTTGTTTGAACACACTATTTTTCGTAATAAACGATCACCTTTGTCCCCATCATTGGAAATCTTCTTCAGATCTAAGAAGTGTGTTCCCATGGCCACATCGTTCACTTTATCCGAGTCCCGGATCTGGATCTTCATGCGCTTGCAGAGGGGAGGAAACATCTCCGTGAAAACAATCTGCTCGTTCCAGATGGGCTCATAGCAGCTCTTCTGCACCGATGTTTTGCCCTGTGGTCACAAATTAAACGCGTTCATTTTCTGAGTCCTGCTAATACACAGCAAATATAAAAGGTAGCCATTATTCGAACTGGCCTTCTGCCCTGCAAAGAGCACTTGGACGTAGGGATCAACCAGGTCTTTATTTTCTCCTATAAACGCCTTCTTGACGTTGGCCATGATGCTGGTGTTCATTCTGGGGAGTCCCTCTGCTTTGTAGATCTTCAGGTAGTAACGAGCCCACTGTCGCTCTGCAGGAACGCCCTCAGGTAGCAGCAGATTCCTGATGCAGGCAGAATTCACTTCTAAATAACTTTTCTCTACTAAGGCTTAAAGATGAGAATTTTCATGGGTTAAGCAGCGGACGTCGCAGGTTTTCTTTACCCCTCTATGTCATCGTCTTCAGACTCATTGGCCTTGTGTGGAGTTTTAATGGTGTCTCCTTTAGCCACAACTGTGATGTCACATTTAACGTAGCCTTTGCAGCCTGCTGTGATGTCATCCGGGTCAGACAACAAGGCCCATTTGTGGTAAAACTGATGCTCTGTAGGACAAAAACACAAATGTCAGTTTTATTTTCGATTCCTGATGATGTATTTATTCTTTACTCACTTTAAAATAAGGACGCAGTACTAAAGCAATCATAATAAATTAACTGTACAAATAAAAATCAGGGGCAAAAGTTCAGATTTATTGCTGATTTTCTTGAATCCACCAAAAAATACATTTACATAAAGACTCAAATAAATGCATACGCCCCCAGTAATATTTGGTCCTGGCATTATTCCAGCTGGTCATTTAACCAGCCCTCTTTGCAAAATGTATGGTTGGTTTACAACCACAGATGCAGCTTTAGTGCATAATTCATAAGTTTTTAAGTAAGTTCAAACTGAGGCCAATGCAGAAGCTTAATGTTGTCCTGGTTTATCTGTTTCTAAACCAAGTTTAGTGTTCACTGGGATCGACATCCTTCTGAAACACCCCGCTGTGTCCAAGTTTCAGCCATCTGACCCAAGCTGTTAGCCTCAGATGAGGTCAAATTGGTTCCAACATCCAAAAACCTTCATGCCTCCAGTCTATAATGAACTAGAAGGCAGTGGAACATCACTATTACTGTCCAAAAGTGAAGATAGTGAAGCCCGTGCTTCAAAACTGACATCTTCAGACTCAAGTGAAATCTACGGTGGCCTACAAGGACGAGACAAATACCTTCTGATGAAAAGGTTTCGTGTGAGACAGAATCTGTTGGCTACAATGACTAAAAGAACGTCTGAAGACATCACACTTTACAAAACAGCTAATTGCTAAGCATCATGTTATACCACCATCATGTTGTGGGATTGTGATGATGTCAATGACACTTTGTGCTGCAGAAATAGAGGACTTCCTCTGAAGTCTTTAACTAGACGGCTGAAGGTTGGACCCAATCAGACGTTCCAGGAGGACAACGATCACAAACGCACATCAAAACTGGTATTACAGTGGATCACATTAAGCTTCTGAAGTAGGACAGACTTCAAGTCATTTGTGAAGGTTTAGACACTTTAATTTAATTTTTTTAAAATATTTTATGTAAATCAGCTTTATCTGATAAGAGGAATCAAACATCTAGTTTTAGAAATGCCATAACATGATTGAAGACTATTGAGTCTTTGTAACTTGACAATGTGGATTTATCCAAATATTAAGCATGTATGTATAATTTCTATCTTATGTGGATAAGAGGTCATCTGCACTCAATATGGAATTGATACATCATTAATATTTATTGACATTGGATAATTATTCCACCACAAACAAAGGCCAAGATATTAAGGCGTCCATGCAGACAGAGGGCTTGATCTGGAGTTAAACTACCAAAGATGCTGTTTTCCTACCTGGCTGGAAGTAGACTGTGCCAACATCCATTTTAAAAGATCCAACCAGCGTTCCACTTCGCAGAAGATTTTTGGAGTGGATCACCTACAAGTAGGTTAAAAAATATACACAATTAAATAATTTTTTTTTTTTTAAAGCCCCCATGTCACAGAAGAAATTCCTGTCAGTCGGTTTAAAGGAACTAATGACTTACGGACACTTTCAGGATTTTGTCGAACATGACATCTGGCGGGATGTGGAAGTCAAACACAAAGTACTGGAAGAGACGACAGTTTGAGACGCAGTCTCATGAATCAACCTTGAATTTCAGAGAGCTTCCTAACACTGCGTCATCATGACCGACTCACTTCGTTGTAGTAAGGGCAGTTGGTCGACTCCTTCATAGAGGTGTACTTTTTCTCATCTCCGATCTCCACACAGACCATGGGATCCATGTTCAGGCCAACCAGTTGCCTGGCTTCAATCACCGTCACACTGACCTGAAATGACACCATCCATCAGTTTACATCTGCAAATCGCAATAACCTGTGAACTGTCCTACTTTGTCCCATTGAAATTACAAAAATGTGAACTTTTAATGAAAATGAGTTTTATTTTTTGTGACAACCTACAGGGAAAAATTGAGCTTGTATGATCATGTCGATCAGCACCTCGGGGAGAGTTGATGTCAAAAATAACCTGTCCATATATGCATGCCGCACTTTTCAGATTTTGAAAACCGTGTATACGTTTCCTTCAACCTCCCAGGTATGAGCTACTTCATGAATATTGTGTAAAATACTCATACTAGACACTGAAGTTTGTGGTTGCAATATCAGAAAATTCGACAAAAGGCTCTTAGGGTGCAAATACTTTTCCAAGTCACTGGCTGAACTCTCTGGATTCACCTACCTGGTAATCCATGGGTCGTCCAGAGCTGGGCTCCATCTTGATGTCTGGCTTTGATCTGAGGAATTACACATTAATAAACCCAAATAAAAATAAAAGTAAAAATCTGTAAGGAAGACGGTTAGAACAAGGCTTGCCTTTTATTTGAAACATTGGTGGTGACGGCTGTGACGGAGGCCAAAGAGATGGTGTCGGGATCTGGACCTCCCATTAACATGTTCTCCGTCTCCAAAATGGCTGGCTCATCTAGGCATCACACAAAAGACATATCTAAAGAAAAATCCTAAAAGAAAGATTTATATTTATGGAGCTAAAGCGCAACACTCCCGGGAAGAATTGCTCTTTTTCTTGCAACATTGTGTTTTGTGAAATAAAAAATTTTTTAAAAATACTCTCAAATTCATCCTGCCATGTTTTGCATAGATTAAGAACATTATAAGACATGAAAACACATTAATATGCAACATTTAATCATAAGTAAAATACTTTTTAGAGCAAAAGTATTTTTCTAGATTTGCTTTTGAAATAGACCAGTCTTGGATAAGAACATCTGCACCACATTGTCTGTTACAAAATGTTTGACATGTTGAAGAAACAGGCTGCGTCTGCTTGTATAATATTAAACTGGACTTTCTGGCCTTGTTGACACGAATCCAATGATCCGGCTAAGGTGATACCTCCGCCGTTGTCCTCCTTTTGTCCACGGTGCTTACTGCGCTTCATGGTTCAAAGGTATCCTCTGAGCGCTCTGCGACACAAAAAATAATCACATTAACAATTTTAGACATTAAAACACAGACGAATGGACCAAATATGGCAACAGAGTCGGCCCAAGTTTGTGTGAGATATTTTTGTTTTCGGCAACTAGCGAGTCAGGTTTGTTACACAATGGGCTTTTCCTCGATAGGCACGTCAGTCACTTTGCATTTATTGCTGTACAAAAATCCCTTTTTGGATCTGTTTGTCTTCATTCGATTTTCTATAGAGATGCTATGAAGCTTCCCTGAACTGACAAACACGCTTAAAACACTTTTTGGGGGGTTTTAAAACTGGTTCCTCAGCTATCGACAGAAAAGCAGCGATTAATAAATTGGCTCTAAATTACGACTGTTGCTAACACAACTTCAAAACAACACAGGTTTCCACCGATATGTCTGCATTTAGACTCCTAGGAAGGAGTCCGGGATCCTAATCGAGCTCAAAATCCACTTATACCTGGAGCAAATTCTGTTTAAGTTGATTTTTCTCCTATTCCTGTTTGTAGGCGTGCTTAACTCTTGCTTTATTCTGTCTCAACAGCAAACCACCAGCTCTAAGAAAACTTTCAATTAACAAAAACACAAAGAACACCTTAAGTATCACTTTTTGTAAAACCAAAATCAAAGATAGAGAGTGTTGTAGCATAGTTTGCTGTTATTTTAAGTGAAATGTAGCCTTCAGATGGGCCTTTTAATTATTTAAATCATCTGACCCTAATACTTCAACTGGAGGGGATACATTTCACATGCATTGTAAAAATAATACCATTAGTCTCGTTATTCTGTAGAAATTAATCAACAAAGTGCTCCATCGACACACACGGACACGTCCAGTCTAAAGTGGCTACCTTATTTTATGTGGCAATTTGGGATTATTAATTATAATATTGGCACGGAGAAGGGGGGGAGGGGCTGCTTCTACGTTTCTTTGATTATTTTTGATCGAAGAGTTGGCAAAAAAAAACAACAAACAAACAAACAGAGAAACAAAAGACAACAATCTTACATCACCAAAAAAATAATAAAATAAAAGTTTAACATGCCTGGGATGATCCAATAGCGTGTAATTACATATTAATTTGATGGAAAATAAAAAACCACTGTTTGACCTTCAACATTTTTTAAAAATAAAATCAGCTGACATGGAAAAAAAAAAAAATTCCTTCTCAAAGAAAGTCATTCACATGCACTCCAAAACACCGAGGCCTAAACGCCACCATTTGATCTCTGCTCAGATGATACGTACCATATACGACAAATAATGCTGAGCTCTCTCCTCCACGTATCTCCCAGAGATCTCCTTCAGAGGTAAAAACAGAAAAACAACAACAAAAAACAGCCCAGAACTAAGAAGTTTCTGTGTCAATTAAAATCGAAGAGATGCTACACGAGCATTTTAGGCCTTCAGAGAGACCCCAGAAGAAAAGACACAAAGTTAAGTTGTGCACAGAAAGGAAATGCGTTTGTTCACGTCTGAGGTCTGGCAGGAGTGAAGCGATACGCCGATGAATAGTGCATGAGCGTCGAACCCGAGACTGGTAACTATAACTAGCCACCGCTGAGAGACGTCACTGTGAGCAGAACCTTCCAATCCGCAGGTTTTAAGATGCTGCAGAGCAAAGCGGGAGGATTTTTACAGGCCAAGCCATCGATGTGGTATCTAAAAGTTACATTTTTTATTACTTTATGTTGACCCACAACAATCTACATCAGAAAATATAACTGTTTAAACAAAAACACACGTTTTACTGTAATCCTGACACTGCGGGCCTTCAAGCGATCAAAGCCAAACTGAGCTGAAAAGAAATGCTTGAAATATGTGATGTTACTGTTAGGTAAGCAATGTTGCCATGTCATCAATGATAGGATTACATGGACGTAAGATGTCAGGCCGGCCTCGCTGGAAGAATGCTTCCTTTTAATCATTAATAACCTGCAGGTCCAAACTGGGCCTTAAGACAATCACACTGTCCTTTGTCGGTGATGGTGGAATGATGTCAAATCCTATTTGTGATGCTGTTCGCTTCAAACGTAATCAGCTTCAAGCCTGACAATTCTTAAACTGAGCCACATTTTTTGTGCCATGAGAATTTTACAGAAATGTTCTCTATTAAAGTATTTAATTGAAAGATTTCAGGGTCAAGTAAGGAAGAAAAGAAAAGCATAAGATCGTTTGCTTCTCAAATAAACGCACAAATAAAACGCAATTCTCATTTTATTACAGAGCTTAATTTGTTTTCTTGGGATTTTTTTAAGTGATAGATGAATACAAAGGGGTTTTCAAAGGGTTTTTTATGCATATATATATATATATTTCTACATACAAACAAGCTGGATTTGATACCTTGAAGTGATTTTAGATGTAGCAGCCAAGAGGCCCTCAGTATCTTTGATGGAACTACAGAGATCCACAGCTTGGGTGGAAAAGTCCGTTATTGACTTTGACATTAGTCATGCATCTTTATGGAAGATTTGTGAAAAGATGATTACTGAAGGGAAGACACGAAAAGTCTGGATTAACGTTGACTAAAAGCCAGTTATTGGAAACAGCAAAGACGTAGACAAAGATCTGGTCCAAATCTACTTGTAAAACACTAAGCACAGTGGAAAACTTCTACTACACACATCAGCACACCACCTATTTGGTAAGACATGGTGGTGGGAGCATCATGCAGAGTTGGATAGAACTGAATACATGTAAATCCTTGAATACAACAAATTATTGGCTGCAAAGTATTTATGACTGTGACAGAATGTCTCCTTCTTGCAGAATGCTGAGCATGCAGCCAGAACTGCAATAGATCAAAAACATATTAGAACGGTCCAGTCAAAGTCAAAGTCTAAGAATCAATTGCAGGCTTTAAAAATGCTGTCTATTTAACCTGTCTGAGCTCGAGCAACTATGCAAAGGAGAATTGTCAAAGTCAAAGACTGAGTGGTTCAGCAAAGTTAGTGATTCAGAAAAGTTCAAATGCACGACACGACTTTGAGTCCACCTCCTTCCACTTCCAATGTCTTTTGGACCGTCACATGAAATCGAAGTAAAGACAAATTTTCCGTTGTGAAGCAAACCGTGTGGGGAAAAGCTTTTTGGAAAGCGATGCGTGCGTAAGAAACGTGCACGACTTTGTCAAAGTGAGCACGACTCCTGCTCAACTGCATCTCCTGCAGAAGCAGCCAGCTCATCGTCTCATCAATTACACATCGGGCCGCTCCGTAAGCCATACATCACAGTCTAAAGTTGCTGGTGTCCGATGAGACAAGGCGGTGAATTATTGATGCCGCCCGGTCACTGTTGCATGTGTTCATCCTCTTTATGAGAAGGTATTGATGTTCACAACAAAAGAAATGAAAAATAACAATAACGACATGTCATCGGTGGCTGAACAGAAAACTGAAACATCTTGGACACATTGACGGCAGTACAGCTCAATACATGCAATGTGATAAAGGTGTAGTTCAAATAAAATTTGAAGGCACCTTGTATTATTATTAGTATTATTAACTGCATTAGGAAATTAATTTTCCAGCTGGGACCCTGCGTGGCTGTCATCAACCTATAGCTGCTGTGTTGATGGCATCTGCTGTTAATTACATGATTCAGTAGCAGCTCAGAGGGGTGAAGGCCATGTCCCAGTTCCTACAGCTGGTAACCATGTCAGCAACCGTGCAAAGTTACCAGTTGCTCTGCAGTGGAATATACATGCCTCCTTCTTTGATGGGCCGTGTCATCACGGTGAAGTTTAAACACTCAGGCTGACACCAGCTCTCAAATGTCTTTGGTTTAACAGAGGATAGAAACTACGGCAACAGCTTGGGGTAAAACCCCTTTAAAACCAGAAGGTGGAAGGCGCGTAATTGTTGCGTTCAATGAGCGGGAAAGAAAAACGCATTTCCAGATTTTCATATGAGAACATATGAATATGCATGAGAAAGCAACCAAGCCCTAAAACTGACACCTTTAATAATAGTGGCCAAGGTGAACCACAGAATGGCTTAATACGAACCGTGCAATCTTATCCCGTGTAGGTCCTGTGTCCACAGTTCTTTTCTTCTATTGGTTGTAAGGCCGATGATCAACATCTTATTTGTGCTCCAGTGACTCTGTGGGCACACCACCTGACTGTGGTGTAGTGTGTCCGTATTGCACATTTTAGAGCATGGCTCTGGCAAGTGAAGGGCATTGTTGTCAACGTGACAGAGGGGAGCATTACTGCACTTAGGGCCCAGTTGGCTCTGAACTGAAATAACCCCATAAACGTCTGGAAATATAAACGTATAGCGTCTGGGTAACTTACATGTAAGAAGAAACTCTATTAAATATAAACCATAAAATGACTTAAACTTTTATGTAGCATTTTTTTTGTTGATATGACTCATTGTTCAGCACACGCTCGCGGGACTCCCAAAACAATGAGGAAAAAATGTCTAGTCCAATAAAGTAGCACATTTAACATCTGGCTAATGACACAAATAATGATAAAGCCATTTGATTTAAAGTTTTTGACCTAATGTTGAATATTCTGAGTTCTTTGCTTTTTGCTTTGGATAATTTATATCTTTAAAAAGTATCACTTGAAGCTAGTTTTCAGCTTTTAGCAACAACACTAATGCTAAAGTCAAATAAGCTAGCACGTCTGCTAGGAACTGAGGTTCCTCTTCTCTCTGTATGCCAGATGTGGTTATAAAGGGGTTAAACATAATTTCAGAAACCTTTTCTGCCTTAATTATAAACCAGTTTCTATGTTTTGTATGTTTGTTTTTTTTTACCATGGAAGACAAGCCAGTTAATTTAAGAGGAAAGATGGTCATTACTCTGCTGCTAACAAAGCAGAGGTTTTGAAAGTGATTGAGGGAAATCCTCTGGATCTATAAAACTTGTGCACACCAATGACTGCAGCTGTGAAACGGCATCATTATTCATCCGGTGTACTCGGAATTGATCAATCTGAGATGATATGTTTAGTAGGAAAGTTTATTCTCAATGGAGGAATTGTAGGCCATTACTTTAGTGTCTACAAGTTGTTAATTGTCCAGATGTTTTGTACTGCCATTTATTTAACAAAATATGTTTCCTATAGTGAGTTTTGAATTGCATAGATTAGTTTAAACCTGATACAATTAATACAAATTAGTAAAATGTTCCTAAAAATCAAGATAATTTTGATAAGCATTCCATTATTGGTTGTAGTCTAATACATTTACGGGTCTAAGTTAGTGAAGCTTTTTTTCTACTCATCAGTAGATAACCCACCTATATGAAATACTTAAGTCATAACACTTTGTTTTATAAATTACATCTACATCACACTCAGCTTTGAGCACAGCTGCACGTATATTTTGACTTAGGGGAAGCTAATGATAGAAAAATTCTTGAGTAAAACAACATAACTCAGCTTAACTTACCACTTTTCTTGCCCAACACCAAAGTCAAACATTACAGAAAGTTTCTCTTTAAAAAGAAAGTGTTTGACGTGTTGTTAATGTGCGCTCTATTTGTACCAGCAAGCGTGATTTACAGGAAAACTATGAAGTCAGAAATAAATATGAAAGTTGAAAGTTCATTAGCAAACCTGACAGTTTAATTCTCATCCAACTAGTGGCACATTTAATACTGAAAATCATCTATTAGTAATAAACAGCCCTTGCTTTGTCTTTCAGCCAGAACGCATGTCTGACATCATTCCCAGAGCTAAATGTGGCTTACAAGACAGAGATTTGTTAATTGTTGTGCTTAATGACCAGACTATCTATTATTAGCAGTGTGAGATGTATTTGGGAAAAAAAGCAACAGGCTGACACAAAGAGACTGGACAGTTTGTCTGTGCCAATGGGGAGACAACCTGTGAGAAATGCAGGTAAACAGATTACTGTTTTTCATGTGAGCAGAGCTTTCAACTGGAAGTTGGACTAGGTCAGGCTTCACTGGGTTAATCTAAATGCTAAAAAAAAACCCCGCAATCAATTGAATATTAACTGAGCTGTTTTAACACATTTTTTCATTTCTGTTGCTTGACATCACTTCACTTCTGGTTGGCCAGTCAGTCGGTTGTGATTAAGTTTCGTATGATAAAGTTTCTAGAGATTCAGAACTAGAAAACCCAACATGAAGGCTTCTCCAACCGGAACTCCATCAAAGTTTAGCTTGTTTACGTCATATGCTACGCTTGCTTAATTTGACATAAATGTGTAAAAGATTTCAAATTACTTTCACCTTGCTTGTATTCTCAACATTAATTTAATGTCTCCATGTACAACCCAGTTCAAAATCCAAAGTGAGGAGCCACTAAGATTTCTGACAAAATTAATAATGTTAATTTTACAATAACATAATATTGTAATAATGTCAGGTCTAAATACCTATTAGAGACAATTTTAAACAAACACAGGAAAGACAAGAGAGTTAAATTCTTTTGTACTCGCGAGGAGAGCAGACAGAGATGTGCTTTCAGTTACAAATCTCCAACCGCTCTGAAAACACATCTCCCGCTCCCTCTATTTTATTGCTTTTTTAGGGACCCTCTTACACTGGGCGCTTTAACTCTCAAAGGGAGGGGGAAAACAATTTATCACATGGTTGCAGCGCTAATGACATTTACTATTTAGACACATGTTATCTACACTCTAAATCTTTCTGCTCCAGTCGAGTACCAGACACGGCGTCGAGTACCACAGGAGAGCAGACAGAGTTGTCTCCGCTATCTCCCAGGAAGGCTTCACTGCTCTCTTTCTCAAAGAGGTCACAGGAAGGAATCATAATTATTCAACACACAGAGACATTACTTAGAATAGAGGAAAAAGAGAAAAAGCATATAATTAAACATTATCTAAATGTTACTACAAAGCTACATGATACAACGAATATTTGATAATTACTAAAAATACAATTTATCCAACAAATAATGTTAGCATTTTTACCCTAATCTGCTACCAATTTATTAGCAGTAAGTAGATCTTCACCAGTTCCAAGTGATTTAGTTTTTTTAAGTTCTCTAAACTATGCTTTCCACGGATCTAATAAAAATAGGATTATTTATATGTTGATCTTAAATTAGACTTGAAAAAAACTGCAAAAATCAAAGACAGTTTTATACAGAAAAATTTATTAAAGATGGATTTATGACAGATTATATGGATTATGACCAATTTATTCATAAATATTAAAACAGTAGCATGGCAGTGCTTCATTCCTGACTCCCTCTGTTCTGTAAATATCCTGGTGAGCTTAGCTAGAAGTGGGCCCCAAATTACATTTTGCTTGGGGCCCTATACAATCTAAGACCAGCCCTGCTGACAGACCACCTTCTTCTTTCAAATTGTATAAGAAGAGAAAATGATGTATTTTCAGGCTAATTTGGCTTTTGGGAACATTTGTTTAATAGATGTTCTGTAAGAAAATGCAACTCATTCAGTCCACTACCTACAGCTGTTCCATGAGTAGCTAGATCTCCATCTGGTGGTCAGATACTCTCACTCTAAGACCAAGGAATTATGGGTAAAAAAAAGGCACTCTTGCCTCATCCACTGTGTAACCAACACAGGGAGTTAATGTCCAAATATTGCGTGTCACTGAATATTATACCACTGTTGTCATGGTAATTATTCATGTAGGCCTGTTCTACGCATCATTTCCTTTTTCTTTTCCAGTGTCCAGGAAATGCTGGACCTCTTTGCTTGTTTCCAGCATGCAGGGAGAGCGGTGGGGGAATTAAAGTGACACAGCGGTAGAATAATGTGAAAGTAAAGCAGAGCAGCTCACAAGGGTGAAATCTTTAAAGGGGGAGTAACCCATTAATAGACAAGAATCACCGAGGCTCAGGGTCTTTACAGACCTTTCTATCAACCTAGAGAAAAATGTGAAGATAAGATACAAAAAAAAAAAAGAAAATCCCCCAAATCTTTGGTCAGGGCTCTGACTGAATGTTTTTTATTTTCTTGCTCTCCATTCCTTTGTGAGACACAGATGGACAAGCAGCTGATGCAGGAGGCAGTTTTCCTCTCTGCGCACTCATGCTAGGACCCGAAGGCATCTCGAAATAGAAATTCAAAGGAGGAGGAGGAGGACAGAAAGGAGGGAGAGAGAGTGGAGGGGACTTGAGAGAGAGCACTGCTATGCCAGGCTCAATACCTAGCATGGCTGTACAGAAGAAGCAGAGTGTCGTCCCTCCATCGCAGGGACCACTTTCTACATCGGCCATCGAGAGCCAGAGGGTCGGACACAGACCTGAAGGAACACGAGGTTAGTGTCTTTTATCCTAAAATAGCATTTTGGTAGATTTAGATCAAGAACATGATCTCAATCCAAACAAAAAATGACTAAACCACAAGGAGAGAATCATAGTTGAATGATCTGACCTGAACAAGAACACCTGGATGTCTAACTCTCGCAGAAATGTTTAATGTGCATTTTCTTCTGATTTTGTTTTGTATTTTCATTTTGCTCGTGTTTGTTGCGTTAACTGGGTACTTGTCAGGTGGTAGCCTTTTAAACGCTGCCTCTTTAAATAATGGTTTCTTTTATTTAGTGCTCAGCCTGAGGCCAGCATGTTTTAACAGCTTGTTCAAGCTGATGTTTTCAGGCTTCTATATCCATGACATATCACATGTTCAACTGGGACATTTCTGTTTACAGACAAGGGATAACCAGGAGAGGAGGGTAAAAAGAAATACAAAAAAAATCAGTATTAGAATATGTAAACAACAAATTTCTTTTTTTTTCTAAAAAACTGAGTTATCCCCCCTTTCGCTTATTTACAGAGAATGGCTCTTATTTCAAACCGAGTCCTCCACAGACGAGGAAAACAACCTGCTCTGCCAACAAGTCCATCCAAATCTGCAACGCTACCCTACGGGTTTCTGCAGGTTAGTCACCGTAAAGCCAGTCCAAGGCATAACCAAACTAAACCTATGTACACTAGCCATCTTGGGACATGTAGAGGTCATTTTGACCCTTTGCCCTTTTGCACCTTTATAATTTTGTCTGGGACAAATGAGACAACTCGAACCTTATTTATATCCACCTTTGGGACATTTTGTACCCACTTTAGCAACCATTAACTAAAGGAAAGTTTGCTTATCGTCATCTGGAAAGAAATGTTACCACAGTGAATAATATCTAAAGTAGACGATATTTTTAGAAAATATGAATTGGATTTAATATATGCGAGATCTGACCATGTGTACGACTATTTATTTCCACAATTCTTGAAACAAGCGGTAAAGTAAGCTGATTTTCAATTATTAGAGTACATGAAGGGTATGAAGTATGGGCGCAGTGCATTCATTTAGTGCTTTCTAAACATTGAATTCAACTAACAAATCCAATCAAAGCTTTGATAAGTGAAAATCGTCAAATAATAGTAATTTAACACTGCTATTTCTTATGCTTGTTTCTCACCTGGGTTCATATTTAAAGCACGATGAAACATTTCGAAGACAAATTTCAACAAGTGAAACATTTCTAAACGGACGAGAGCAAGTACTAGAAATAATCCAATCTCCAACGACACTCTATCAGAAATACAATTAATTTATGAAATAACTAACTTGTTGAAGAGTCAGTCTGCATAATTCGTCGATGGACCGCTTGTTTATTCTAACTTGAACTCTGTGGTGACTCTATTGGCAAATTGGGCTGCCAAAGCAAATTGATCTCGACCTTGAATCAGCACTGCTGACCTCTTGGTCTGTTCAAACTGATGATCATATATTAATTTGGATTTTTACATCGTTTCCAGCGGTGTTTTCACGATTTATCATCGTTTAACAATCCATTTTATTTTTACTTTACAGCTGGTAACGGGCTGAATGTCGACGAACGGTTGAAAGCAGCGCGAGAAAGACGAGAGGAGCAGCAGAAGTTGCTCGGTACGTGTGCATCACCTCCGCAGCGCATCCATTGAAATAAAAATAAAAAGACATAGCGCGAAACTACTTCTTCTGCTTAATTGCCTCTCAGTCTCCCGGGAGCTGAGCCGACTGGAGCGGGAACAGCGAGCCAGGAGCTACTATGAACAACAACTACAGGAGCGGAGGAAGAAACTCCTGGAGCAAAGGCTTAAGGAGGAGAGGAGGAGAGCAGCCGTGGAGGAGAAACGCAAGCAGAGGCTGAGGGAGGAAAAGGTGAGCTTTAGCAGTAGACATTTTTTTATTCGTACTTAATAATGAAAAACAAACACGTTTTCATGTTATTGCTCTGAATTAAGGAGCGACATGAAACTGCCGTGCGCAGGACAATAGAGAGGAGCCAGAAGGCCCAGCAGCAGCTCAGTCAAAGCTCCAGAGGCAGGAAGCCCGTTAAAAACGGTACTAAGAGATGCACGTACTTTCTCCTTTCTGAGTCTTTTAACGCCGTTTCTCTCTCTCTAAAAAAAAAAAAAAAAAAGTCTCTCGTAAGGCTGCATGCTCTTGCAAAGTCTTATCTGTTGCTTTTGCCCTACTTACAAACTTTACACTGATCAATGCGCCAGCTCCACGTCGCCTGCCTCTGACGACGTGGGAGAGGGATCTGGTCAGTCGCCTCCTCACCCCTACATGCTCTTATCTGGCTAGAAGCAAGAGTGCTGCTTGTAGGTCCGGAGAAGAAGGTACATCCCCGTCCACCAGAAGATCTTTTCTGCTTTAATACTTGACAAATTTTCTGAGCTGACCACCGCTGCTCTGTGTTCCTTCATATATCATCCTTTTTCCCCTCCCGCACACATCGCCACCTTTCAACAAAAACTGCATTTTTTTTTAACACCGTCTCAGTTGTCCATGTTTGTCGTCGTGCAGCTTCATGCCAGTCGACGGCTGCCATCCCATCCTCCGCCATTATCACTCCCAAACTCCGACATCAGTCAGTTTCAGCCCACCGCAGGCCGCCCGCCTCACCTTCCTCCACCAGCAGCCAGCAACGACGCATCAGCCCCGCACAGGTAAAATCCACCCCCTGCTGACCAGTCCTAAATTTCTCTCCTATTCTTCTTTTCAGAGCAACAACTATAAACTTCAATGGTTTTTTTAGGGGGTGGGGGTGTTGGCGTTTATGTGATAAATAAATGAATGGTCTTGATTACAGCTACACGCCACACTTTTCAGATGTTTTAATGAAGAAAACCGGGATTTTTCCACTTTCACCATTTGTTGGTTCATGACATAAATGTTCAATGTGACACACTGAGGTTTGTATTGGAAATGTAACAAAATGTGAAATAGTTTAAAGAGTGTCAGGTTTTATGCATTCCGCTAATGTCTTCGGTTTGATCTAGATTAAAAAAGTGAGACAGGAAGCCGTGAAGAAGACCCCCAACAGCGGCTCTGCCAAAAGATCGTCCGCTGCTGCTGTTAACGGTGTGAAGTCGCCCACCTCCACTCAGAGCAGAACAGCCTCCCCGTCACCGGAGCGGTAGGTAAACGTCTCCGCCTCACGTTCATGTCGCAGACGGAAGCTGATCCTTCCCTCTGCGGTTCGATCCTGCAGGAGCTCAAGAAGATCAATCAGCAGACACTCCACCCCCCTGCACCTCGAGCTCCCAGCTGTTCCTGAGGAAGACGCTGCTGTTTACTTCTCTGCTGGCAACACACGGCCTGTCAGCGCACCAGATAAAGGTCAACAGCAGACACAGAGGCAAGAAAATCTCACAGAGATCACAGAGATCAGGCAGCGTTGGACGCCACGTCCAACGCTGCCTGATGCACAGGTAGAGGGCTCCACCGGGACAGCAGCAGATGGAAGTAAGTAGAAGAAATGTTTATTAAGAAAAAATGTTTAGACGTTATAGTGAAAATGATTGTTTTGTTCTCTCTTTATGTCCTTATAAAACCTCTCCTCTTTCAGCTCCACGGCCTGCAGAGGTCATGCTTCGACCTTCACCTGGCACCACTGACCCGAAGGAGGCCTCACGACTTCTGGCTGAAAAGAGGAGAGAGGCTCGCCTGCAGCGGGAGAAAGAGGAGCAGGAGCGCCTGCAGAGAGAGGAAGCCGAAAGGTAAAAAAATCCCAAAAACTAAATTACTAGCCTGGTTAAAACTTACGACAGTGTATTGCGGCCATTTTACATAGAAAGAAAAGGACTGGTAAATTTCTGCAGAAAAAAAACTCCAAGGTCTTTCTAGAAAATAGACCTTGGAAATTTATACATTTGAAAAGTCAAACAATTTTCTAGGAAAAGAAAAACAATATTCTGAAGTTACTCAGAAATTTTCTAGGAAATATAAAAAACTTGGAAACTCAGACATATCTTATTTTTGATTAATCTCAAAATTTTGTTTAGTTTTTTGGCAGAAATGTACTCCTCTTTTTTTGTTCCATATAAAACAACCCCAGTGCGCTGTCATGAAAACGAGCCAATTGTTCTATGCTGTGCTTCGTGCAGATGGTCTGGACCTTCAGCTATTGAGAAATGATTACTTCCTGGAAGTGTAGACTTTGTTGAACTTTTAAATTTTACCGACCGCTAACGTTTGGTCATGAAGTACATAATGACGCTAGCTTATAGGAAATTGCCTGCGCTGTAAACAACCATCCTGCACTGTAAAGAGGGAATAATCCAGCCGAACAAAATGGCTGTTAATGTTGATTCAATATTTGGAAGTGTGGTCAACAGTGACTGGAGGGCTTTGTTAACTTCCTCTGCTGCTATGGCTAAAATTGCAAGCAGACTACAACTCTAGAATAGCGCAGAAAATCACCGTCATCATTCACAACTTCTCCTATTTGCCGATTGGTCAGATTCTACCGGAGAAATCCAAGTGAATGGGAGGAATCCCAGAAGGCGCAATGAAGGGAGATTAGAACTGAGTGAAAGTAACCACTTCCACAATTTCACTGCAACTTCTGTTCAGGCGGAGTCGCGAGGAACAGCAGTGCAGGAGGGCAGAGGAGCAGGCTCGACAGGAGGCCCAGGCCAGGCGTCTGGTGGAGGAGAAGAGGAAGAGGGAGGAGGAGGAGCAGAGAAGAGCTGAAGAGGAGAGAGCTCAGGCAATGAGGGAGGCTGCCCTTCTGCAGAAGCAGGTGCCCAGTAAACACATCATCTTACTACTATCCTAGGAGAAAACATACAGCAGTACATTGTGCTCGTTTGTTTATCCGTGTCTGGATGTTGTTCAGAGAGAGGAGGAACTGGCTAAAGAGCGAGCACGAGCTGAACAAATGAAGCAAGAGCGAGAGATCGCTGCACAGAAAGAGGAGGCAGAGCGCCAAGCGAGGAAAAAGGTTTGCTTCTATGGAGTCTTACAAAAACATTCATGCCCTTTGTACTTTTACAAATTTATTTTTTTTTGCCATATTGTGGCTGCAAATAAAGTTGCTGTGCTAAGATTTTCCGTTATAGGCCATCACAAAGTAGTGCGCAATGGTGAATAACACATTATAAAACACGCTTTTACAATCACTTCCTTTTGGTATGTTGCCTTTGGAAGTGTCAGGAATATCCGCTTCCCATGTCAATAACATATCGAGCCTGTTCATCAGTCTCACTGCAGGAGATGTTCACACCTGGGACAGACACCAGAGCCCAGGATGCTTAATGTCTTGATAAATAAGAAGCAGCAGATTAAATGGAAATATCACCATCGCATTATCTTCTAATGTGACTGGAAGAAAGAGCTCTGGTCGAATGAGAAAACATTTATGCAACATTTCATGTGAGTGAAAAGTAAACAACGCACATGGCCCTGAACGCAGCGTCTCCATAGTGACACACGATGGTGGCAGCAGCATCATGCTGAGGACTTTTCTAAAGACGCAGGCGACTAAATACAGGGGCAATCCTGATGGAAAACCAGTCAGAGCAGTGAGGTCCAAAATCTTAACCATGATGTTGCGCCTTATTGAATTTAACTAAATAAAGTGATAGTTGTGGAAAAAGGATCGTTCAGACATTAAAAACGGATCCATCATCGCACACCTACAACGCAGGCCTGCATTTTCCAAAATGTTTGATGCGATTGTTGGGTCAGAAGACTTCTTTTTTTTTTGCTTTTTGCTGGATGTTATTATTTGTGAAAATTAGTAAAAAAAAATTAAGAAATGCAGAAAAATTGATTGATAAATATTGATAAACATACATTTTCTGCCTCATTTTCTTGTGTTTTGGGATGAGTTCGCCTGTGAAAATGTTCCAACCTTTAAGAAAAGCGTCCATCTGCATGAGCCTGCATGAGGTTTCTGCAGATGCTGTGCCAGCAGGCCAGACTGGCAGTTAGCTTCCACTTCACCATTATACTATGTGACACAAGATCCCAACCGTTTATAAAGTGACAAAACATGTGCAGGAAGGAGGATTTTCTCTTTTGCAAGGCAACCAAGAGATAACGTCAAAAATAAAGTTGTGTGTTTTTGTTGCAACGTTGTCTTTTCCAGCGACTTGAGGAGATCATGCGGAGAACCAGAAGAACAGATTCACCAGATACGGTGAGATTTACTGATCAGCTCTTTTATTCATTTTTTTTTTTTTTTTTGATAAACAGTACACAGCCTCGGGGCTTCTTGTGACGCACATCCAACGTCGGCTCATTAAAAGGCTTTTCCGTCCCCGGCCTTGACTAACGCGTTTAAATATCTTTTTAATCACAGAAATCTGTGTCGGCGCGGACCCTACCGAAGGAAAACACGCAGCCTCCGCACAATGGGACGATAGAGGACGCCGCCAAGACGCCGGTGGGGACTAAAACCGCTCAGCTGGGGTTGGGCAACGAGGACGATGTGGTCCCTGTGGTGGCCTTCAAGGAGCGCAGGTCCCTGAGAGCGCTCTCCGGCCTGGAGGACATCCAGACCAAACAGAGAGCAGGTGAGGACGTGACGTCAACCTGCCTGATTTTAGTAACTTTCCACCTGGTGCTGATCGTCTATCATTTCTGAGTCAGGATCCATCTCTATGAATGAAAATGGAAATTTGTTTCTCCATGCGTTTTTCTCTCTCCTGACTTTTTTTTTGTGGCTTTTTTCTAGAAGTCATCTGAGGTCGTCGTGAGGCGTCTGCTGTCCGGGGAAGTCGTCGGGAAAAAGCGGCGATTTTTCCCCGCACAGCTCCAGCACAGCCATCCCGCTTCCTTTCAGCGCCTCGAAGGAGCAACATTGCAGCTTCGCCTCGCAGCGAGGACGTCTTGCGGCACCAAAAACAAAAACCAAAAAAAAACAACAACCACTCAGCAAGGTTCTTGTGTAATCATCTCTTTACAGCAGGGTTCGAATCAAACAGACTCAAAATGAGGCGTAGCTGTACTCTCTGCTGTTAGTTTGCTACTGGATGCAGTTGGTCGATTTGAACTATAGCTATTTTATCAATAAGAACTTGTCCAGGTTTTGTTGTTTTTTGTTTTTTTAGCTTAAACATATTGCTTACTGCTGACTCAGCACTTTTCCTTTTTTCCCAGTGGAACTTGAATCCATCGCGATGCAGTCAAGAGCTCAATGTCGCCGCGTTGCCATCTTAATCTTGAACTTTTGTAAAATATAGCAATCGTATACAAGAAGCTGCTACGACGATACGGTTTCCAAAGATGGGCTTTAATTGAGTGTGTAGGCGAGAATGCAACAATGCCTTTTTGTTTTGTTTTTTTGCACTCAAGGTTGCTTCGAATCAGAGAGCTGTAGGTAAAATGCTTTTAAAGCAGAAAAATGCAGAAAAATTGTGACTTAAACTCGATCCTATACCTTAAGTACTGTTCTAGACTAGCACAGGTTAGCTTTATAAAAATGTACAAATACATGGCAGAAATGATTAAAGCTGATGCCACATCTATGTCCTTTTCTTCTTTTTAAAGATAAATATGTAAAGCAAATACAAATATTAAAACGATTTTAGAAAAAAAAGCAGCATGTATAAAAAATTCAAAAAAAAATCAAAGTAAGCATCTTAAGACGGTTCATAAAAATACTAAGCAAGTCGACGATTAACCAGAAGATGGCGCCGGAGGCTGAATGATTCACGGCAGCCGCCTCGTCTCCTCCGTCTCTGCATGTCTGTGCGACAGCCGAGCCTCCAGGTCACCGTCGGTCACCGCCGTTAAAAAGTCTCTATCTGCAGAGGAACAGGGCAAACAGGCTATAAAATGCTCCTTATTCACAAAGACATTCTTTTAATTTCATATAGAACGTAAAATTTGTCCCTTTAAAAAGTGTGCATGCCCATTGAATTTCTCCACATTTTGTCGTGTTGCTACCTCCGACAAACGCCTTTAGAGAGTTGCTTGTTGCAAAGGACTTTATTTAGGGGCGTCAGGTTAAAAGGGATTAAACATGAAACCCAGCGACAGTTTTGAGATGCTTGTATGTAAGGATATCGTTTAGATCCATCGCCTGAAATCCTACTGAAATGCTCTGACCTTATTGGTGGCAACATGTGAAAAAAGTTAAAGGGGGTGTAAAAGCCTTTTCTTCATAGAAGAATGAAAGAAACCAACAACAACAAAAAAATTAAAAACAAACCATTCTTCAGTTTAGCTATAGCAGCAATGCCAAGCTGCTGGAATTGAACATCTTTCCTTTTGAGGAAGAGAAACAAATATTTAGACACCGCGCTGTAGTGAGGCCTCAGCAGCTGGAGGAAGCCTTCTGTGGAGGAGAGAAAGGGAAAAAAAGCAACATTTGATATAGAAACATGTACAGATAGGTGATTATATGGACATGTGCTACTTTACCCGTCAGTTCAAACGTGTGTATGATGGCTGCAGAGTTGTACGACAACTCAGGATTTCTTGTCTGTCCAGAAAGCTGCACCAGTCTCCAAACCTGCTCTGGTGACACTGAAGTGGACAACGTAGTCCTTAGCCCCTCTGAAACAGAGAAATTTCAAAAATACTGTAAAGACAAAAGGATGCAAGTGACTGTTTCTTAACAAACAAACAAACAAACATTACCCCAGCTCATCAGGTGACGTAAACACAAAGTCACACGCAGCAACGTCTCATCTGACAGGGAAGGAGACTCAAGTCCTCGGAGCAGCCCTGATAAGCACAGGCTCTCCGTCACAGCCTGGATAACATTAACTGGATTCAGTGTAGCCTGAAGCAATAAAGGCACCGGGCGTAAACAAACTAGTGAAAGGTAAGCTGAAGGTGTACCTGCTCGTCCATGCAGGCACCGCAGAGGTCAGCGATGAGCTCGCAGCTTTGTGAGATCAGAGCAGAGTTTGAGCTGAAATGATGAAGCAGCTGACCGACTTCCCTCAACAGTCCTTCACTCATCAGGAGATCCTGAAAAGAATAAATGAAATAAAAACAGATTACGGGAAAGTTGTACATGTTGCTCTCAAAAACAAACTTTTTTTGCGTTTTGTCACATTGCGACCGTGGATTTTATCGAGTTTTACGGGGATTTTAGGCGACAGACCGACACAAGGTAGCTCCTAGTCGTGAAGTAGGAATAACAAACGAAAATTTTTACAAATTAAAAGCTGACAAAGGATTTGAATCATTATCATTCAGTCCAATTGTGTTGGTGCATCATGTAAAATGCCTATATGATACACTGAAGTTTGTGGTTGAAATGTGACAAAATGTTAAAAAAAAAAAAGATTAGAGTATGAATAATTTAGTGATGTTAACCAGTTTTGTGGCATTAGGCAATTGATGTAAACCAAGAAAAAACTCAGGTTACGAAATATGATAGAGTACTAATATATAGTATTAGTATATGCTATATACTAATATATAGTACTCTATCATAACTATATGTTAGTGTTGGGGGAGGGGACCATACACAGTTTGGTGGGTGTGCGGTCAGCGTACACAGCAGCTTTAGAGCTGTCTGCATCCATACGGTGTTCGAAGTTTTGAGCAGGGACTTCAGAGGCAACACACAGTTAAGCTCCATGAGATGTTCCTGGACCCGAACTGAGAATAAAAACGAGAAGCAGAATTAGATGCTTTATTTTAAAATAACGCTATGTACGAATGCATGTTACCATTCTTTGAAAGACTCTGAAGGCATCTGCATGCTTGGGCTGCATTCTGGGAAAAAAAAAAAAGCGATAAATTCACAACATATGGAAAAGTCACCATTCATCACCTCCCATCAAGTTCTTAAGTTACCTTTTCTACAGAGGAAGACATCAGCGTCAAAAGTGACTTAGACAAATAATGACCCCCGACGCTGAGCAACTTTGGGTGATGCTCTTGAACAGCGGCGATGTTGCAAAGAGCTGTGCAGCTGTAAAACTGAACTTCTGACCTGGAGGACTGCAGCAGGAGAACCAAGACAGGGATGCCCCCTGCTTGACACAGAGCTCTTGTCGACCAATCTGAAGTAAATAAATAAAACTTGTGACTGTTGGGGCTTTGGCTGACACCAGTAAGGCAGAGTCAGGGAGCCGATATGGGTTGGTATTACTGAAGATGATCCGGTTGAACCTTTTCGGGTTGAAGATGGATATACTGGTCACTGACATTTATGTATTTATTTTTCCATGACAGAGACATTTACTGAAAAGCTTTGAGTTAATTCTCACTTAAACATATGAAAAAGAAAAAAATTAAACCGATGGGAAAATGTTTGCTTTTCATTTAGTTTCTGAATAATTCTTGAATGGCACACTTAGATATTCTACCTAGAAGCTTCAAACCTTCATGTTTGAGGTTTATTAATATCTTGGATTAAGCAAGATCACTGCAGTTGGTGATTAATGAAAATAATCCTCATAAATAAGACATGCCTAGTAACTGTGCATGCAGTGCATTGCAACTTTGGCTGTGTTTTTAGGACTGTCAAGTTTCCTGTATTTAGTTCCATCCGTCTTCCCATCAACTCATCAACTCTGATAGAAAACGTCCCCACAGCATGATTCTGCTACTACTGTGTTTCATACAGGGGAATTTGCTCATTGTACCTGCAACCCATTCAAATCCATATTGAAATCTGGGGTAGTACAGTGACAAAATGCAAATAAATAATTCTGCGGGGTATGTGAACATTGACAAAATGGAGACAAACATACAACCTGAGTGGGTGAGATGTAACAGGGCCCATGCTGCATTCAGCTGTACCGCTGGATCGTAGGATTTTGCCAAAGCCAACAGAGGCATCACTCCATCCACCAAAACAGAATCTCTGTTCGATTCTGAATAAAAGCAAAGAAATTATGATGAAAATACTTCAACGTTTTTATGCAGTACGATGTAATGTTTGTGTGACAATGTGCAGGATTCTTATAAGATCTACGGATGCACACATCCGCGCTAATACAAATAAGAGATTTAGAACATAAAACAAACAAACAAAAAAAGGTCTGTGCAAACCTGAGGACGCCAGCATGGCTACGCAGGCACAAGAGTGACACTGAGCCATCGGATCCCCAGACTGGAACAACTCCAGCAGCGGCACCAACATCCCCGTCTCGATCACCGACTCTTTACAAACTGGAATCATGTTTATTCTTTCGTCAGTGCTTTAAAAATACGGTAACTTTTTAAGCTATCTAGATAACAAAAAAAGCAAAATTTTTAGAAACAAGTGTTACCATTCTTCTTAACTAATAGATTAACCAGGGCAAAGGAAGTAGTCTTCTGCACATCCAGGTCAGGGGACAAAAGAAGAGCCGTGATTGGTTCCAAGAAGGCATCTGGTAAGGGAGATTTCACTGCAACAAACAATCCCAGGCAGGAAGAGAAAGATATAAAACCTTACAGTCACAGTAAGAAGCAAGAACAATCTCTCTCACTTCTCAGAATTAGTGTGGAGATTTCATATCAGGACAATGTTGAGTTATCTGATCCCTACCTGATAACAAAAGAATGTTAGAGCTGTCTGCGATCAGCAAAATCATAGAATTTCATTTCATAGCAAATACAAAGAAGTTGTATTAAAACCGCACAAAAACTCACTTTGAATCAGAGATGGCAAAAAAACACAAACAAAAATTTATGACATCTCAGCAAGATCTTTTCCACATGCCTCAGAAGGCATCGTCAGTCACTATAACTGAGAACATGCAAAGCTTTAATAGAGGACATCGTTTTTCCTTCAACGTTGAAGAGATGAACATGTGGATATTTAAGCCGGATGAGCTATATCAAAAATACAGTTGGACATTTGCATACTGGTCTTCTCCGTTAGGGTACTTATCTCCCGAGTGGGAATACGGCAAACGGCGGTCACATTTTAACTACCCCTCATCCGTACCGTCTGAAAATTGTTAAATGAAATTAAAGTCCTTACTCACAGTGGTGACTGATGTGCAGGTAATATTTGGCTGCAGACATTTGTAGATCTGCGTTTTGAGAGGCTGCAAGTCGGTTCAGTGCTTGGAGGCTTCTTTGATTGAAAACCTGAGTTCCATCATCTGAGAAAAGGAGAAAAAAAAAAGGTGCTTACAAATGCACCAAGTTAATAAAATAAATGTTTTATTTAAAAGGCCATTTATCGTACTAAGGTTAAAAATAATTGTATTATAGTCCTTATGAGTAAAGTGTTTATTTCTTAATTTTATTAATAATGGCTAATAGCTAACAAAAATCCAGAAGTCATGCAATTTTTCCTTCCACTCAACTTTCCATTATTACAGAACTCTGACCAACTTGCTTATTTGGCAGTGAGCTTTTGTGGCCTACCTTCATTGTTTATGTGATATTATTTTCTAAGAAAATAAATGTTGGCTTTTAACTAGCAGAAAGGCAACAAACAGAAATAAGTGCTTCAAATACACCACCATGTGAACCCATGAGTTCATCTTTTTTAAATTAATTGTTGACACAAACTTTCCAATAGCATCCCAATTTATACATTTATGTTTTCAATTCAGCTACATTTTGATTGTCAATATATTAAAAGGACCAAATGACAGAAAGTAGGTGAAATTAAAATTTAATCACCATGGCGATGGTCATATAATGTCTTAAACAAAGCACATCTATGTACTTCGTTTTCACAACAGTTGTGTATCCTACCACACATGAGCTGCAATGACGAGAAATCTTGAGCCATCCTCCTCTCAGGAGCGTTCCCAAAGCAGGTACATTGGAGAAGTTCTCCAAAAACTTCCTCCAGATTGTACTTGAACTCCTCCCAAACTCTCCTCAGACGTGCAGCGAAGTCTCGGATCAATCGGGAGCACCTGTCACACAGGTCGGAGGCCATAACTGCATAACAAGATGTTATGACACCTGCCCAAATCATGCAACCTGCTGGAGGACACGCCTTTCGGCGAGTCACCTGACCCTTGGAAGCTTATTTGCATAATTCTAATCCCGTGTTACTCGAGTTTTTGTTTGATTCTTTCAGGTAAATCGGTATTGAGATCATGTGCAAAATAATAACAATAATAATAATAAATGATATAAAAAATAGCACCGTTTTTTTTTGTTGAAACATGTCATTCTTTATTCTAATTGTACTAAAATAAGAGTAGTGTTACTTATGGACCCCAGGAAGAGTAGCCATTGTTACAGCAGTGGCTAATGGGGATCCAAAAAACAAAACAAAAAAACAACAACTTTAAAACAATAAAAGTAAGACGTATGGCACAAACAAATAGCAGTATATTTTCTTGTAATCACCTGCTAAACCCGAATAACATGCCAGGTTTAAAAAAAAAAAAATACATATGAGAATTGTATTGGCTTCAATCACTTATGTGATATTTATTTTAACTGACCAAGACCAATTTTTTCCTTCTCATTGATTTTCATTCTCAGCATGGCCGTTTTTTTAAAGAGTTTAATGACTTATGTTTTACATTCTTATGCTCAATTTCATATCAGTTTGATTTTAATTCCAAATAACTGCAATAAACTTTAAATCATATTTTTTGAAAAGAACCTTCTCAACACCGCAACAGGAATCCCTTACTGAAATGACGGACGGGTTTTGTACCTGGCTTATCCACAAGTTAAGTGTCAGTGTTCCGGTTGCATTAAGTAACATATAATTTAGCAATTTATCATTGTACGTTGGCTGCTCTGACTAGATTTAGTTGTTCAAGCATGGGGGCACGGAGTTTATGAACCCAATAATTACTGGAGCTGCTGGCGGAGGCTTTAGCACTGACCGCCAGGACGGAACCAAGAACGACGTATACACACGGCCACTTTTCAGTGTTACGCTCAATACGTAATGACGTCGTTTGTGTCCTTACACATCATTGGCCTGTTCTTTCTTGTTTATTCGCTCACTCCGCCCTCACGTTCAGCCTTGTTGACTTGGAAACCATTGCAGCGTCGTCGGTGAAGTTGGAGTACCTTGTGCGCACTGATATACATATCGCTACTGGTGTAGCTAACTCACACGCCGTTTTTAAATGAAATTATGTGGAGCTTAGTATTTTTTTAAGCCTCAAACGTTTTCTTATAGACCATAAATATTTCTGTGTCACTTTGACAGTGCGAGTTAGCGAGTTAGCTCTTGTCAAACTAGCCGCCTATTTAGCTAACCTTAACCTGGTGTACTTTTTTGTTTAGTTTAGTATACTTCAGCTTAACATACTGACTGAAACGTAAGCTACTTTCCCCTGTGTTTACTTTGGAGTGAAACGCAAAAATGTACACATCATTCTTCGCATTTTTGTGAAATAAGACTTTCTTTTATGATTATTTTTTCTTTTTCGACTAAGAATGAGAAACAACACAGTCTGGAAGAATGCCAGTAGGTGAGTTGTTTTCATTTTTGAAAAATAAACAATGTTTTGCATTTAAATGTTGTTCCACAAACAAAAAATAAAACTTAGGTAAAGTTAGAATTGGGGGTATGCATGCAAAGTATTTGAGTTTAGTTGTTACACATTATTGTTTAGGTTTAAGCGATTCCAAAGAAGCAGTAGGAAATAACACCCTTTTAATGATGTAAACGTTTCTAGGTGCGAGTGAAGAGCGAGCAAAGACCCGGGAAAGATTTAATGAAATTTTCAAGAAATATACGGAATCGGAAAAGAAAAAGTCAAAGAAGAAAAACACTGAAGCAACTGAAGCAAAGGAAACTATTGTGGTACGTGTTTTGTTGCATCTTGTTTTACATTCCAGTGGTTAGGATCATCATGTCACCTAGTAAAAGAAGACACATAAGTAGTTGATCCTCTTTCTGGCAAAGCAGTTTAAGAAACATCATTTGTATTTAAGGACAACTACGACTACAGTCATGTTATTGCTTTCTTTCTGTCTTCTTAGCTTCAGAATCTGAGAAAAAAAGTAAACCTTGAAAATGACACAGAAGAAGATGAGACAGTTCTGCAAAACACGCGCAATCCTGAAGAGGACAGCCCAAGTTACAACAACAGCAAAACATCTAAAGCAAAGAAGAAAAGCAAGAGGGGCCTTCCTCTCCTACCTGCACTTAAGGACAACACCAGCGACAGTCAAAGGAATACGGACTCTGAACTTGCTGTAGATCAAGAAGAGACTGGCGGTGGAAAGGGACCAAAACGGAGGAGCAAGAAAGGAAAAAGCAAAGACGGCACAAAGGTTACAACAGAGAGCCAGGTGGAGGACCCAGAAGATGAGCTGCTGCACGAATACCAGCTGCAGATAGCACAGGAAGAAGAGAGGACCACGAAGAAAACGAGGATCAAAGAGGAGGACAACAGCGTTGTTTGGAAAAACGTTAGCCTGAATAACAACATGGGGAAAAAGAAAAAGAAGAAACTGAAATCTGTCGCCACCGACTCAGATGCAGGGTGTGTATTTTTATAATGTAATTTTTTTTTTTAGATCTAAAAGAGAAAAAATAATCACAGTTTAGGCATAATTTTGAAATCAGCCATTTTCACCATTAGAGATCAAGATGAGGACGTAGAACGAGAGGTTGACACTGAAAATGAAACGGAATCGAAGGGAAAGAAGAAGAAGAAAAAAAAGCATGGTGAGTCAGGTTTGATTGTGTGTAGCTACTTAATGCTAACCAAACATAAAATATGTTGGCTCTGACGGCGCTTCTGTTTCGTTCTTTTCCGTTTTGCAGTCGTCAAAGAGGAGAGCGAGGCCAAGCCGGAGAAATCAGATAAGCAGGTGTTTGACGACGGTCTCGTGCTGGGAGTGTTCGTCCACAGAACCGATCGCCTCAAGACGGACTTGCTGATCTCACACCCCATGGTGAAGATCCACATTGTTGATGAAATCACCGGGACGTATGTGAGAAAAGAGGACTGGTGAGAGCAAACCGAACTTTAGTTCCATTTAGTGTTGAATTTATTTCGCGCTTTCCTGCTTCTGTTTATTCGTATAATTTGTAATTGTCCTTCGTTCTTAAAGTCAACGGCCCGTCTCTTCATTTTACGAACAAGAGAACGTCAGCCACATTCTGCCGATCATTACGCAGCCGTTTGACTTCAGGAAGAACAAATCCATCATCCCCGAGTGGCAGGAGCAGATCCTATTCAATGAACGCTTTGGTTACTTCGTCCAGCAAAGTGAATCAGCCCCCAGCGTTATACTCTTCTTTGAAGTAAGAGATCATTTCTTACCTTTTCTGCTGTAATGTTTTTATATTATTTTGTGCCAGTTAACGTTTTTCTTTTTAATTTCAAGATCCTTGACTTCATGACTGTGGAGGAGGCGAAAGCCAACTTTGATGCAGACAAGCACGAGCGAGGCTTCCGAAAGATTGCGTGGGCATTTCTGAAGGTAAAATGTTCGGTCCTTCAAAGTTGACATTAGTCGTTTTGACATTGGTATTTATGGAGACCTCTTTTGAATTTCCTCCAACCCTCCAGCTTATTGGTGCAAACGGGATTCTGAATATTGACAGCAAACTTCGCCTTCAGCTCTTCTGTCCTCCACCTCGGGCGAAGAGACAGCCGGAAACCATAGAGGTGTTTGAGTGGTGGAGGAAGTACCCAAGAACCAAATATGCATCCACACTCTATGTCACTGTGAAAGGGATTAAACCTCCAGAGTGTGCAAGTGTTAAAAAATGACCTCCGTAACTTTTGGTTCTTTGTTTTTATTTTTCATGAGGTTGGAGTGTCTGATACTTATTTGATCTAAGCTTTTTTTTTTGTTCGTTAGGTGGACCCCAGTATGCGCTCTATGATGGCCTTACAGGAGGAGAGGGGCAGCACTACCTATAGTGACCTGCAAAATGAAGCCAGCAAGATAGAACCTAGTCTTAGCAGGCAGCCCGTACAGAGGTGGAACCGACTGCCCGGGCAGGTAGCCGCATGCTAACGTTTGTCATTGCAATGAAAAACAGAAAAGCTTTCTAAAGTTAGCTTTAAGATACGATAAACGTATCTCCCGGAACATCTTTGACATGACTCGTTATGTAAAATCTGCGTTGTTTAGGAGCGTCTTGCTAAAACACTCCCAATTTTTCCAGATCTGGTCATGGCGTCTTCAATGGCGTTTAGTTAAGTTTTAGTAGATAGACCAGCATGAAGTGGCCTTGTAATTCAAAAGGAGACGAAAATTGTATTTGTTGTTTTGGGATTATTATTTTTTCAAACATTTCATACAAATGACTATTTACAGCATATCAAAGGCGCTGATGCTGCCATCACCATGTTTCACCATGGAGATCTTGTGTAGAGGAGGTTGAAGCACAATGTTATGTTTTTTCACCAAACAGGAAAAAAAATGTTACGTTTTTGTCTCATTTTGATCACAGCATGTTCTTCCGCATATTTGCTTTGTCCCCTACATGGGTTGTGGCAAACTGCAAATAGGACGTCAGCTGGCAGCGATGTCCAAACGTTTTGGCGCAATGGACCAGAAATGTTAAGCTGAAATTTCCCACAGGCTACAAAACATAAAAATAAAAAATGAATTGTGTTTTTTTTCTTTTTTGTTTTACTTGCGCATGCTCAGCAATAAATTAAACATGAATTATTTTACTGAAAGAAATGAGGTATTCTGATGTTTATAGAAAACAGATCTCTAATTTATGCTTGATCCAAAATATAGAAAAAATCTCATTTATTAAAAAAACAGGGATATAATCCATGAAATTCCAGGGTCAGTTGTCGTGTTTGAAAACCATCTATCTTTCTCCTTCCACTTGACAAATTCGCACTGTTACATGTATGACAATAGGTTACATTGAAGGCTGTGGTTGTAATACAACAGAGAAAAATTTCAAGAGATGTGAATGCTTTTGTAAGGCTCTGTATTTGGCCAAAAGCCATTGGAAGTATTTTTTTTAGATCGTCTGACTTTCAAGAATCAAAGTTAAAAGCTTGTAAAATATTCTCTGTGGTAGATCTGTCGGATTCCCAACAAGCACGGTTTAGCTTTCCGTGGCGGTAAGATGGGCTGTTTCACCGTCCTGTTTTCTCACTCTGGAACCAGGCTGGCCGCTGCTTGTGCTGACAGAGATGCTTTCCCTGTTGTTGGTAAGCAGCACCTCATTTCTACACAGCTGCTGTTTTTAGCTTCCTCAAGTCAATTAACTTAGTCTTTTTGCAGATCTGTGAAAAATAAAAATAAAAATCAAGTCTCATCAGACTGTAAAAGAAGACATTTTCTTTATTTCTTTTTTACAGTGTATGAGATTCCTTCTGGGACAGTGTTGGCTGCTTTCAACGGTCATCTGAAAATTGTGTATGATCTCTCCTGGTCCAGCGATGATAGGGTCCTGCTGTCCGCCTCCTCGGATGGAACTGTCAGGTAGGTCTGCTGTTTCGGATGTAAATAAAGTCGCTAAAAGCGACGAACAGGAAACACAGCGACGCGGCTGCCACTGCATCCTCTTCTTTCTCAGAGAGTGGAACGTGGAAAAGCTTCTGGAAAACGCTCAGAAGGTGCTGCCTCACCCGTCCTTCGTGTACTGCGCTCAGTACCATCCCGGCGCCCAGAACCTGGTGGTGACTGGGAGCTACGACTGCCTGATAAGAGTCTGGAGGCTTGATGTGGACGATGTGAACGGCCAGATGCTGCAGGAGTTCGAGACTCACAAAAGCTTCATCAACTCAGTGTGTTTCGATTTCGAAGGTACCTCTGAACCCACGAACAACTCTTAACAGAGAGATTTGTTGACTCCCTTGGTAAAGATGTGGAAAAATTAACTCTTCCTTATTGCAGTAGAATAATTTCACACTGGAAAAACGTGGAGAAACCCAATCTTTTAGTTAAATATGTTTAGTTGTGGTTGTATGTAGATTAGCCCTATGTTGCTGTAAGACTTGATGCTTATTGCTAAAGTTCCCTTGAACTTTGAGCACTTCATGCCATGTCCATGTTCTGCAAAATATACAGAACTACATTCACAATCGCAGTATCATTGTGTGCAGTAAAGCAACCGCTAAGGCCTGCTTGGATGCAAAATTTGTTATATTTCAAGCGCCGTATATTCATATTGATAATTTATTTGGTCGCGTGGACATTTGATGTGAGATGCTAAAGCACATGGGGAGTGGTGTGAGTGGTGCACATAGTGTGAGGGTGAAGCAAGAAAAGAATCAAGGAAACGTGTCTAAATCGTAATCAATAATGTCAATAAATTGGTGATTTTCCACATAAGGCATTCTCTCTTTTAGTCTGAACCGACCTGTTGTGTTTGTTGCTCCCAAATAACAACTCTACATGTAGACAATGTCTACTGATTGTTTTAGACACAAGGAGTCCATTACGCCACTGTTTGATGCAACTCTCCCAAAGTTAGATTTTTTTTTTTAACTCGTTTACAATCCTGATGACTTTGCGATGTGGCAAGATAAATATGTTTTCTCCTCCAACCTACAGGCTAAACTAAATGGGGCTAGACGTCATATTTACACCTCAATAAAGCAGAAAGTTATTCAAGTTTAGTACATTGGTTTTCAACTTGCGGCTCTTTGGACCTTCCACACTACTTTCTCAAAAAATAATAAAGGACCATGAACATAGAAACAATAACAAATGCAGATTTGAGCAGTTTTTCAGTTTTTTTGATGTAATAATTGCAGCGAATTTCCCCAAAAGAATGACTCTAAAAGAAAAAGTAAAGAGAAAATGTATTCATCGTGTTTACATCCCTTTGGAAACTATGCCCACTTTCAGAATCAGAGTAGCTTTAAAAGACAAAATTGTGTGACCAAACAGTAATGTTGACGTCAATTTCAAGAGCTCACATCGTACAGACATTAAGTACACATAATTAAACTTTAGAGGAAATAAAACAAAGAAAATGTTAAAACGTAATATGTAAGAGGTAGTTAGTTAGTCAAACATGTCATTTTTTGTCTCCATAAATTTTTAACTTTTCTCCAGTGTTCAGTGAAAAGATTGTTTTACCGCGCTTAAAATGTGAATTTGTTCAAATGTTTTAGCACATCTTTACCAGGTGAGCGGGCTAGTGATCTTAATTCCATTTATGATGATCTCTTTTTGTCGTGCTCGATGTAAACAGGAAGAAGAATGTTCTCTGCCGACAACACAGGCATCATCAATGTGTGGAAAACCTCAGTAAACGGCAGCAAACAACGCCAACATCCATGCCAGCAGTGGTCGATAGAGATGGTATCAGAACCTGATTTTGTCGTAAAAGATGATACTACATGGCGTAGATTCGTTGAATCGAGGTTTAAGCGATTGTTCACACAGGAGCAAAGGTTTTGTGTTCTGTCTGGCTCTTGGCAGAAAATTGACGAGAGCGACCTCAGGGGCATCCCTATCAACATGCTGCAGCTCCATCCGAATGGGCGGTGTCTGCTCATCCACGCCAAAGACAGCGTTCTCAGGATGATGGATTTGAGGATGTAAGTAACCGAAGACCTGAGATCACAGTAGACGTGTGGTCATTTCTTATTTAGGATATTTATTTTACTTTTTTAATAATTTTCTGGCTTATTTTTATTGTTATTATTGTTTAAGCTTGGCTATAAAGAAGTACACCGGTGCAACAAACTACAGAGAGAGAATTTATAGCACTTTCACTCCGTGTGGGAATTTCATCTTCTCTGGTAGTGAGGACGGGATAGGATATGTCTGGAATACCGACACAGGTGAAAATCCCTTGTAAACAAACAAACCTGTAAACTTATTGCACGTAATCTGCGTTGTTCCTCTAATCAGTGTACTGCTTTCCCAGGAGACCAGGTTGCAGTGTACTCAGAGCTCTGTTACCGCAGTGCTCTCCACGGCGTCTCCTTCCATCCGTATGAGAACATGGTGGCTTTCTGTGCGTTCGGTCAGAGCCAGCCGGTGCACGTGTACCTGTACGACCAAAAAGGTTCGTGTGTGTGTCATGGACAAATAATCTGCAAATTGGATTAGATTTTATTTTCACGCGGTCCATAAACATTTTGTCATATTGCAACCTCAGGGTTTTCCCCAGTGTACTACAAGCCTGGCGGGCCACCAGGCTTTTCTTGTGCCACCACCAGGCTAAGCATTGCTTATTTATTTAAGTCTTTTTAAATTCTTTGCATTTTTTAAGACTTTGTAGTTGGTGTCCAGTTATTATTCTCCCAATCTTTCAAAAACACACAATTATCAAGTGATATTTTGAAATTTCCTGTCAACTTTAAACATTTTTTAACTCAAAAACATGACGGGCCCCTGGATGAAGGACTGCTGAGCGCCCCAACCACCGGGCTCGGCAAGTTTTCTGGGGGGAACCATGAACCTTTCACTGCAGTGCATTTGATTAACACATGGTAGTGAATAATTGTGAAGTGAAAGAAAGAGGATACACGTTGTGGCCAAAGCTAAAATGTTTTACAAATGAAAATCTGGAAGGTGCGGCTGCATTTGCTTTCAACCCTCTTAAGTCAGAGCCGCAGGGACATTTTGCTGAATTCACAAGTCAAGTCATTTAGAAACTGAAATGTTTGCTCTTTACAAAACAGCTCCAGCTCAGGCAGATTAGTTGATTGACAAGTAAGTTTGATAATGTAAATGTGGCCTGGCTGCTGGAACTTTAATGACCTCTGGAAACACTTATAATATTTTTAAAATAATAGCGGCACAAACAAAAAAACATTTGCTGCACAAACGTTTTGACACCAGTTTTGTTTCATTTGAGGAAAGTTTAGGGGTGGAAGGATTTCACAGAACGTTTCTGTTTATACTGTGATTAAAACACACAAATGTGGACACTATTTACTATTATCAGCTGATTTCTACAGACAATTGGTTGTCATTGTACTTGATCAATTGCATCAAATAATAAAAATGCATTGCCATTTGTGGTTGTAAAGTGACAAAGCGTGCAGAGAGCTGACAAGGACACTGTGAATAGTTGAAACCAGCTGCTCTGTTGAGCTCAGATGAATAATTGCCATTCGTTGTGTCGACCCCGTCTTGCAGTGTCCCAGCTGGAGATGCACAACAATCTGGAATTGAGCAGATCAGCGTCTCTAGACACTAAACCCGTCCAGAACACTCCCGACTCCGTGGAGCTGCAGGGCACACCGACTCCTTCCACCGTGGACCAGCTTGTCCAGTTGGCCAGATTTGACCTGAAAATGCAGTGTGTTAAAGACCATCTGGATTCAGTTCTTGTAAGAAATCGTCTTTTTTTTTTTTTTAACAGAGATCAGAGTCCAAATATTTAGACATTCTAGATATTAATCATCGCTCACTATTATTAACAGTGTCAGTAACATCTCCTAATTTCATGCCTTATGCAGGAACCATATCGAAGGACAGCAGCTGTTGGTCAAGGTTGTAAATATGAAAATAACTTTATATATAGCAAATACCTGAATCAATAGCTTCATATATGATTTTTAAAAAGAATTTGCATGCAGAATATATGTATCATTTGACTATTTTTGCAGACAAAATGGGCACGACTCACGCAGGCAGGAGCTTTACGTCTGACGTTGGCACAGTGAGTTTTGTATCAGAGTGCCTTAACCTTTATTTTGGCAAGACATTTTTGCTGCCATTAGATGGTTTAAATGCTAAAAAGAAAAAATAAATCCGATGTAGCTTTTGTCAAATATCTGTAGTGGGGAGATTTGCTTTCACCGATACTTAAAATATGTCTTATTTCCTGTAATTTGTACCTAAATAGCATAGCAAATTTTTTAAATAACAAAATGCATTTTAAAAACTAACTGTAAAAAGTTATTTTATCTTATAAATATATGAGTGCAGCTCAAATAATTTATATTGTAAAGAAGTTTTCTATATGTCATTTCAGAGGGTAAAACTCATATTATGTTTTATATATATATTCATTACACATGAAATATTTCAAACTTCCATTTCTTTCTAATTTTGGTGACGGCTTGCAGATAATGAAAACCCCAAATTTTGTGTCTCAAAAAAACTATCTTTAATTAATAATCAGCAAAATGACAACAAATGAAACACTTGAAATGTTTCACTATGTGTAATAAATCCAGATAAGTTTTACTTTTTGAGAGGAGAAACAGCAACATAGATGTTTTTAAGACATTCACATTTTTTTAAGCTGTCCTTGTGTACATCAAGGCAAATAGTTGCTATTGTGAAATACGTTTCTTTGCTTCGCAAATCAACGCCGCCGTTTTTCTTTCCCCCCCAGAAGGGATTAAATGCATCACTACCTCCTCCGTCTCTGCTGTCGCCCCACTCCAAGCTGCGGCTCTCTGGTTCTTTGGCGGACCAGTTAATACCCCAAGCAGTCCTGAGCACACAGAGCCGTGAGTGTCTTGTTCAGTTCACCAGCCGGTTTTGTCATCAAAAGCAGGATTATGCATTATGCTTTAGCTCACAAGTAAAACCCCTTTCACTAAGGACTCAAGCATTACTGTGACTTCAAAAAAAAAAAACAGCAAGAACTTGTAGCATGTAACAAAATGTAGCATGTCTCCATGACTGCATGTCATTCCTGTTGGGAATAATGAGCTCCCTGACTGTTTTGAGCTTGCACTAAAAACTTCCACAGCTTCAATATGTCAGTATCTGATTTTATGGTTGCATCAAGAAGCAACAATATAAAAAACAATAAAAAAATAAATAAATAAAAAAAATAAAAACTGGCCAGCACACCGGCATGGATTGGTCCTCAAGAGAATTAGTAGGAGGATCAGCCATTCTGGCCTCAAGCCAAAGTCACAACCTAATCATGTCAACACTAGGCTGGCATTGCTTTAATTTACTGTAATTCTGTTGATGGAGCAACAATGTATCCAGCAACTGCTCTGTCTGTTGCCAAAACTATGTTGGATTGAATATCCCTCACAGCAATAAGCACAAGGCTGCGATCAAAACCTGTCCACATAGAGATTGGTTTGCTCTGGATTCCCCGGCAGGATACAGAGCGACACACCTCCAAATCGCACATATGCTAGTTGTCCAAAGTGATACCTGTGGTTGGTATGAATTACAGAACATCAGAGAAAAATCTGACCTGTATGAACCTCATTTACAGCTGAAACGAGGTTTTCGAGATTTGCAGTCATGTACATAATGGTTCTAGATGACTTGTTTGATCTTAACAGTCTGAGTAAAAGGAGCATAAACAAGTTATTGAGTTATGTCACTTTCCAAAGTCACTTTCTTGTGTTTCCAGGAGGCATCAGTCAGAGGATAAAAGGAGCCTCGTCTCTTAAACTGCATACAGTAAGACTTTCTGAGGTTACTACTTCCTTTTTGGTCAAGGGCTGTCAGTAAAAAAATGAAATGCAGTCACAGGTTTAATGTAATGTTGTTTTTTTTCTCTACCATAGTCTCTCCCTGACCAAACCTCTTCAGGTTTTTATGATCCAGATTCTGCCCCTGTTCAACAAATAGTAAGTTTTCACAGCAATACTGAACTCGCTCCCATCCCTCCATCTGCTTCTTTTCTATAACCCATTTCATCATCGGGATCTCTTCCTTAGGTCGTTTCCATCTATAACTACAAAGCGAATCGATCTGATGAACTGACCATCCGGCGCGGCGACGTCATCCAAGTACTGTACAAAGACAATGACACCTGGTGGTTCGGACGCCTGGTCAACGGGCTGCAAGGATATTTTCTTGCTTCTTACGTAATCGATCAGAGTAAGAGGCCGACGTTTTTGGGAGGTACAGAAGTATTATGTAATGGAGTTTGCAGGTTTTGTTAAAAAGAAACAAGTTTTTATTGTTATTGCTGTAGGTGAGTGTAGTGAGGACTCTACAGAGAAAGACCCAGCTTCACTGGAAAAGCACGCGGAGAGGCCCACTCCCACACGGGTAAGAAGCCAGGTTAATAAAACGAGCTGAATAGGGGATTTTGTCTCAACTAAAGAAGAGATTTTGTTCATGTATGTTATAGATGTTTTCTTTTCTCTTCTGTATTAGTGTAGGCCTAAAAACAAAATAAAAAAAAATCCCAGACGTTTAGAAGGCATTTTAATCCCTCGTACACTCCCACTTGATGTTTTGTCTCCCACAGAGATTATTGGCAGCAAAATGTCAACAATCCTAAGAATCTGAGAGTATTTTAAGAACATACTGCGTTTCTTTCTCTTCTTCGTTCATTCTGTGTTAATTTAAGTTTGTTTTACTGTCCTAAATTATCACCGTCTACTGAGACTTTGACGCTTGCGGTGTATTTCTGCCTGTAAAGCTTATAAGAGTTGCTTAAAGTAGAGAATTGATGTATGGTGCAACAATCATTTTACAGCTTCCTGACAACTTATTGCAGCCTGGATATATACAAAGTTGTTTGCACTTATTAGCTCACTCCTGTAATAAATATGGATAGCTGCATGGGTTTTTTGCTTGATGACGGTACGTCTGTTGGGTTTCTTGTGGTAACTGATAGGTGTTTTGGTATCTTTCCCTGTCCCTCTTAGTTACTTGTTTTCTACTTTTCCAAACTCACGTTTCAAGGTGTCTGCTGCTGTCAATTCTTCTGGGGAACTTCGGTTTCTCTCTGAGCCAACTTTTTCGGACACTGACCCCGAGCTGACCGATGCCAAGTAAGAGGCGTGCTTTGCTTAAATCCTCCTAAATTCACCAGGCTTGGTTTCTGAACACTGCGCGGGTGTAGAAGCGGTGCTCTTTTTGGCAGCTACATTGTGGAACAACAAAATGGAGTAAAGTCTGAGTGTTTCCTTTCAGAACTACAAGAAGAAGGAAGGTGAAAAAGCCAGGAGTAGCTGCGACTCAGACCAATTTCTCAGAGGCGGAAGCGTCGGGTTCGGCGAGGAAGGCCAGGCCGCCCCCCAGACCTCTACCAAAGAGGCCGACAGGCCAGTCCAACCGTGCCTTTGAGCCTGATTAATGAACTCAGTAAAAACACCAGTCTGGCTTTTTTTTTTTTTTTTTTTACTGTTTGTATTTCAAAGTATATTTCTGTATATTGTTCAGAATTAATTTGTATTTTTGTTTCTTTTGTATACATTTAGAAATGCCATTTTCCTTGCTGCTTTATATATAAATACTGAATAACTTAAAATGTTACTTCATTGTAAAGATTTAGATATGACTTTAAAGGGCAACGTTCGTACACTATGGAAAAACATGCAATTCTGTAATCACTTTTGAAACGCAATCGTTTTCTAATAAAACCTCAAGCTCATTGGCAAAATGACTCCACTAGAATAGTTCAGACTTAATTTAATAAATAACCATGACTGTGAAACAAGATAATAATTAGGTAGAAGACGTCACAACAAACATGGTCAGATCTGTTTCATGGCACATTACATTACATTCGTCCATTAACAACAGGTGTGACCTGTATAAAATAACATTTCAAATACAATTCTCTTAATCTTTTTTTTTTTCTTCAATATTCCCAGGAATGTGTTAATAGATCCTGATGAGCTTTAGCTCAGCATGAAATCCAAGTCACGTGCTGCAGAATGCTATGACCGCTAACAAAAAAAGGTCTCGGTACCAAAGAGGCGGACGCTCTGGTCGTTACATGTTGGCGTGTGTGTGTGTGTGTGTGTGTGTGTGTGTGTGTGCTCTGCTCTCCGTTCAGAATTAATTACTTGGAAGCGGCCGCGTGTGCCGTGTTGTCTGTACGCCGCAGCACCAGATCGAAACAAACGCTGAAAACATTACAATTCTGTTGCAAGAAGGACGCAACAAAAGCTTTCCCTTGTGTCGAGAAAGAATGGCGGCTATTCCCTTTAATGTCTGGCAGAGGGATTCATCCGCTTAGGAGAGGAGTGTTTTCATCCGATTGTTGATTATCTTCTTGCAGGCTAAAATTCAAACAGAAATGAGTGAAAACGCATCAGTTCCAGATCGATAACTTACGAAAATTACGACTAATTTCGGAGTCATGATTACCTTTGTTGACGTCTCTTACAGAGAGAGTAAGCCAGGAGAAGTAAGGCCTATCAACAGAGAAGAACATTTCTAACAGTATTAGTAGTTTGTCATTTCTTCAGTCTAATTTACAGTAGAATAAAATGATCGCTCATTAATAGTCTTTTAAGATAATGACTAATACTTACAGCTAAGAGTCCCATGGCACCCTGGACTGTTGCCGCCCATTCAAAGTTCAGGCGCTGCGTGATAAGGCCCCCCACTATAGGACCGTAAAACATCCTTCGAAACAAACGTTCCCGTTAAGTTAACGTTTAAACCCCGCAAACGATCAAACGCAAGCAGCAGAAACTGGTTCTGGACTCACCCCGTGGACCAAAACGCACCAAACAAACCAGAGACCATTCCAAGAGTGCTCAGTCCGTCTTCAAACCCTTGTTCACTGCAAATGAAAGAGCATAGAGGAGAAAAAAAACAAACAACTCCATGTCATGTGCGTGTGAACAAGATGTCAACATGTGGAACAAACACGGAGGAGAGACTCACTGTGCACATGTGATGATCTCAGGGAATGTGGGGATTGCAGTCATGCCCAGAGAAAATCCAATTAGGCCGAGCATGAGGACCAGCAACCACAACTGACTTTACATACAAAAAAAACACAACATAAAGAAGAGAAGCCATACCTTTAAGTGTTACTCGCCTGTTCTTAAAAATGACAATGATTGTAGCAACATTACAAAACAAGTCTGAAACTTTTATTCTAGTCATTTTGGGTTTTTTTGTTTTTTTTTTAAATAAAATTCCTAAACCATTTTATTTTTTTTAAGGGGTAACCAGGTAATGTTCCAACCTTGTTGCCGCAGGCCGAAGTTGTTGAAATTAAAGTACTTGTGGACTAATTTTACAGATTTTTTTAAGCAGCTTAAACTAAACACAATATTTTAACAAAAAGTAATCAGATTTTTGTAGAAAGGGAATCTTTCTACAAAAATGTAGAAAGATTATTGTTCTGGAGCAATAATTGTAATTGCTCCAGAACAGGAAAGGGATCTTGCACTTGTTTTTCTTAATTAAAATAAAAGGTCTTTGACTCTATTGATTCCCATTTTCTTGGGACAAAAAAAAAAAAAAAGTGTCTCAGTCTTCTCCAAAACAAGAACAAGATATAGGTCTATTGTTAATAAAAAGACAAAAACTTTGTGCTGTGACTTAGCATTCTCCATTTCAAATAGATCAAAATTCCTGAAACAAACCGTCACCTCTTGATGTGAAAGAAAGGCGCAGGACCGAGCAGAAAGAAGCAAGCAGCAGTGATGACTCCTCCAGTCACTGTGAATCCTATCCTTGTGCCCTGGTTAGCAACGGTTCAAGTTAAAATTACAACTAACCGCACATTCTTGATCATGTTTGACTGCTTTAACACTCACAGGATATTTATCTGTGAAATAACCGATCACAGGGGACGCCAGACAATATGGCAAGGATAAACCGATCATTATTAGTCCCACGTAGCCAGATGAGAGATTAAACTGAGGGGAACAGAAAAGAGAAAAAAATTACCAAAAACGTTAACATGATGCATAAGCAATAAAAGGTTCAATTGATTTTATATTAAGTAAGCAACGTACCGTTTTCATGGCAAACAGCGACAAGGTGGCATCAATGAACCCCAGCCCTGCACTTAGTGTACCTATCACGAAGCAAATCAGCAGTACTTCTCCATGGAAGAGCAGTCTAAAGAATGAGTCTTTGGATGGTTCAGCCTCTGATTAAAAACAAAAAAGAAATAAATATAGCTCAATGTCAGAAAAAAGGTAAAATATCAAAATGACAAAAAATTTGCCAAATATTGAAACTCCTACCAATGGAGGGCAACACGTATATGTTGAAAGGAACCATGATCAGAAGCAGACACCCGAGAAGCAAAAAAGGGACTTCGTATCCAAAGGAGTGGTAGAACCAGCCTCCCACAGGTGGCCCCAGAATGAGCCCGAGCCCAGTGAAAACCTCCAAGCTTCCCTGAAGAATCAACGTATGGATTAGCAATCAGAATACAGAGAGCTGCAGAAGTTTTCTTCATATTTTGACACGTTTCAAGCCCAATTATATGAAGAAGTTTGTTTCACCGGGACCAGAACAGAGTGGTGAATATTTGGGATCTGGAGGAGAAATTGTGCAAAGTTTTCAAAGATTTTTACAGTTAAAAATCCAAACAATGAACCATGTTCAAGCACTTCTTCAAGACAACACCATGGATGGAGAGATCATGTTATTTTTTCCTCTCTAACCTGAGAACCTTCTCACCTTGTCGTTCAGAATAGTGCAGCATTTTGTGTTGGTATATCATATAGATTACCAATTTAAAAAAAACATTGAAGTTTGAAGTAATATGACAAAATTATTATTATTTCTTTTAGCTCAGCATCAAAATAGCACAGTATCTAAAAGGAGACAAACGGTACATAAAAAAAAGAAAGAAAAAAACCAACTCCATATATGGTCACCTTCCTAAAATGATTGGTTTAGTCTTTTTTGTGTGTGTGTGATTTTTTTGGGGGCGGGGGAAGAAAATCACCAACTTTTTATTGCCAAAAGACGATCTAGGCAAAAAATACGTTTGGCAAAAACATTATTTCAATATGACGACAACATGGGAAAATAAACAATTTCTAGCCGATACATAGACGTGAATGAGAGCAGCAGAGTATTTCTCATGGGACTGGGATGTACACAACTGGACCAACACATACCAGCTCAAACTATTTTCCTGTTTTCTCAAGACTAACGTCTCAGCTGCATACCGGTCAGACAAAGGAGGTCTGCTCTCACCAAAACAGTCGCCACATTGTTTGGGAAGATTTTCGCCGTCATGGCAAAAGTGGAGGTCATGGCAGCGGCAAAGCCCACAGCGTCGACGGACCTCACGATAAAACACAGGCTAATGAAGGGGGCCCCCGCAGGGGCCCGATCGAGTAATCTGCCGTGAAATAAAAGAGGAGACGACTTGGTACACGAACGGTTTCGAGTCGCTGCAGTGATTCAATTCAAACAGCGGTACGTTTCAAGCACACGACAGCGTTTCGCTTTTACAATTAAATTAGTGAAGTAGAGACATTTTTCAGCCTAATTTATTGCACCGGCACATCTGTGGCCAACAAACATAATAAAGTTGCTCACCCGAACATGATGGTGCACACCGACGATACAAAAAGTCCTGCGAGTAACATAAATTTTGCTCCAATCTGGACAATCTGCCAAAAAACAAAAAAACAAAAGAGTGACACCTGCTGAGACGGGAGCTGAAAAATTACATATGTGCTGATGAAATACTGTCATATACTTACATATCTTCCCATCACCATAGAACCTATTAAATTGCAGACAGCATAGCACCCAAATATTAGACCAATCACAGTCTGACTGGCTCCCTTCTTTACAGCCTGCAGGGGAAGATTAATGCAAAGTGATCAAGAAACTCACAGCTGTAACAGTAGGTGGTGATGTTTAAAAAAAGGACGTCAAAGCATAACCACAATATAGATCTACAAAACAAAACGCGAGTCATTGCCCACGTGAATGAATATTAATGCATATTAATTTGGGGTGTTTTATTTACTTTTTTTTTATTTTTTAAAGCAGAATTAAATAAATACTTATCCGCTTCATTAAATGTGGTAAAATGCACTTTTAGCACATTTCTAATTCTGGACGGATATTTGACCAAACTGATGTAGATGAGCTCACCTCTTAGCACAGTTTGCACATTTTTAACAGTGTTCGGGTTGGTCGTGCAACCATTTTAAAACCAGCTCTGTTGTGTGTTTCTAGTACGATTGCCCTCCTGGATCTAATTGCGTCTAGATTTAAGCGATCTGATCTCGTCCACAAGATCAATGCCCAAGCCACCGAAGTTCCAAGCGCGTCAAACTGGTAGATGCTGGTAAACCAGAGCCAACTTTCCACATTGAAGCAAACTCAACATTAACACACCCGCTCCAAAATCGACACCTACAGGCTCGACTGAAACGTGAAGCTGTCCACATGGACAAGCTAATTGCCTCCGGAGGCGGGGAGGTTTTAAGGACAAGAAAGAGATTGAGTTAGAGATAGGTTTGAAATCATAGCCTTAACACCTTCTAACACACTTTTTATCATAAAACATCTAAGATGTTTTTTAACAAAAACATAGAACTACTTTCCAAACTTTTCAGCTCCAAACGGCTCCTTGAAGTTGGGCTGTCCCAATTTTGTCTGAGTTATACTCAAAGCAACAGCTAAACCACTAATGAATATCGTAATTATCTATCTGCAAAGTGCAAATGGTAACACTATTTTCTCCATTTTGACCTACATTTTTACTTGTAACAGCCAGTAAAAGCCAATTATTGTACGATAGCTGAATAAAAACATCACAGTTTCATGATATTTATATGAGCATTTAGGACAAAAAGAAACTTAACAAAATCTAGTCATTTTCCCTGCAGCTGCAAAAATTCAACAATATCCTGACTATTAAATATAGAAACGTTAAGCATACGTGTGACAGTTAGTTATTTTTGAGTGACAGGCTTCAGCAAAAATATGGAATAACCCTTCTAGAGATTTTGTGGTAGTTTTATTTGTATGAAAAGCTAATAAGACAGTTAAATCCCACAGGAGTTGAAACCGAGGACGTTCAAAGCATCTCTTCTGTCAATCACAATGAGAAACGATCGCATCCCCTACATCTCTCTGCCCGAAAAGATTTGCAAGAAAGCAAAGTCTAAGCTAGTAAATATCAAATATCTGCTAATTTTATACCAAATATCTATTTTGGTAAGTTTATCTTTGCAAAATAAAAATATTTGTAGTGATTGAAGTTAAGTGTACGAAACACACTGTGATATTTGCATAAATTTGATTTTGCTTCCAAACTTTTTACCTGTAGAGTTGATTTTGTTTTGTCTATTTGTTGTTTATGTATTTCAGACCATAAACAAATACCGTTTCCCAAAATTCAGAAGTTCGTAAATGTAAAACAATACTATTACAGGCAGACTAATTTAGGTTCACTTCAGGAGAAATTCAACATTTAGCAAAAAACAAAACAAGATTTGAGATTTATTTCCCATTATTCTGACCTTTTTTTTAAAACTTACCTCATTAGGGAAAAAGGGGCCCAATATAGAGTAGCAGATCATTGAACTGAAATTAACAGATGCCAAAGATATTAAAGTGAGAATCTGTATTCTTGTCATTCTGGTAGGTTGTTCTGTTTCAGCTGGAAAGGAGTTTTCTGCTTGGGGAAAAAAAGGGAACAGAAACAGAAATACTAAGGTTTGAACTTTTTCAGTCTGAACAGCTTCATGCTCTTTTGCATCAGGAGCTAAATCATCGCATAGTTGGCTCTCTGTAGCTAATCTACAGTGAGAGGAATTTGATGGATATTTACTAGAGTTACGAAACTTTCCACTCACCTGCCTGCTGGGAACCAACATGCGCGTCCATTTTTAAATTATTATTATTTTTTAATTAAGGCTATTTTCAGACATAAGGTAGTTTCCGGTAGTGATACACAAACAAACAGACGAGCAGGTATCCTGAAAACCCAATTAAACGTCGCCGCCACTCCGAGCTCGAAGCTGAGTGAACACAAGCTGCCACACAGGACCGAAGAAGAACAGGATCGATATGAGAAACTTCCTAAGTGATTTTAGGTTCGACCTTTTCAAAATAAAAGCCCACTTCCGGTTAGCCCAATAATAATAATAATAATAATAATAACGCATTTGTCATGGCTATGGAGGACGTATACGGATAGAGAATATGGAAAAACAGCAAAAACAATAGAAAACATGAGGAAAATTATAATTAAAAAAAACGGACAAAGGAGAAAACGGGGGAGAAAATGCAAAGAGGGAACATGACAGGAGAAGAAAAAGATATAAGATATAAATAAGATATAAATAAATGCATACAGAATATAAAAAAAGAAATAAAATGTGAAATAATTTTTACTAAAAACTGCAGAATATAAAAAAGTGAGAAAAACTATTAAATAACAAGTGAAAATAGAATGGATTGGAATAACAGAGAAATTACTTCACAAATAAAACAGCAGCAAAAACATTGCAGATAAATAGATTTTATTACATTTTGGCTAGCCCATAGGTCTTTACAAACCTACTTTTTTTTCCTTTTCATCACAGAATAAGAGAAATAAAATCTGGCTGCAATCTCTTCATTAGGCAGTATTGCTGATGACTGGTGAACACTGTCTTTAAAGTTGCACAGAGGAAAAAAGCATTGTAAAATGAAATCATTGCACTTCTTGTTTCTCTCCAAGGCCCATAAAGTAATTTGAAACAAACATTCAATAATAATTTATCTTTTTTATACATTAGCACCAAATTGACATGAATCTCACTCCTACAGCACACTGCAACAACTTATAAATACACTTTTGCAAAATTATTTTTCTTTTTTTTTTGTCTACATATGTAACATCACAAAATATTTGGTAAGTAAAAACAAAAGAAATGAAAAAAAATGTTAGCAACGTATAAGCACTTCTTATCTAAACGCAGGTCACTTGCTAAATCCACAGTGTAGCAAGCGGCTTTATGTTTTCCTTTGCAATTACAACATCGGTTCTGTGTAGGTAGGATTATTGCACAAAAGCTCTATCTATTCAAAGCAGCACTGATTTCCAGATAGTGAAACTACAGCACTTCACATTCAAATGCAGGATTCAAGTAGCATCATAAACACCCAGCAAAAAAAAAAAAAAAAGAGTAAGATTTCACTTTAGCTTACATATGGCACTCAAAGACTTAATCAACCAGCAACGGGAGGGTTTCTGTAAACAAAAACAGTGTTTGGGCTATAGAATTACACGAAATATAATTAAATGTACAAATGTAAAATGCAAGCCTCAATGAAATATTACTGCCTCACTGAATCAAATTGTAATATTTTTGCCAAAAGATGGATTTTAACGCTCATTGCATCACTTCATAGAAGTAACATAAATACAATGCCAAACTTTGCTCAGGTCTTTCAGATGAAACTCATTGAAACTCATTGAAAGCATATAGCAGAACAAATTAAACAAATCTCACTTCATCCTGGCCTGGAATGAGATATGAATCTGCAAAGTTAGCAAAATCCTTTAAACAACGAATAATAAAACCAGTCTTCTTTACTGGATTCCTTTTAAATCAATTTTAAAAAGTGCAATATTTGTGTTAGATATCCTATGGTATGGCTTAGAGGCAATTCTAAATTTCTTAATATCAAACTCCATTCTACCCTCAGAAATTGCATTTGTTTAATGCAAAATGAATATCAATTATGTAAAGACTTATATTTATTTATAATATTTATTCTAAGTTATATTTCTGAACTATAGCATTAAGTCAAAGTTCTGGATAAATTGCTTCCATCGGTACTTGACAAGCTGACTTTGCTTTCGATACTAACTGTGAATCACATGTATGCGAACAGCCAAATCAAAAAATAAAAAAATAAAAATCAGGGAAAAAAATGTAATAAATGTGTCTCACTCCCGAGCATCAGAGTCTAATACCAGTACAGAACAGCAACACAACAACTCTTCATTTCAGTCTTTGAGTCACATTGGCCAAGGCGACAGCAAACGCCTGCACGGCTGAGAAAGGGTACTGGAAATCCAGGATGTAAGCGTTCCCGTCTATTCGCCCAAACTGCATCACCTGAAAGAACAGAGAACATCAGAAACACTTATTGTTTCAGAAAGTTATTCGGTCACCATTAAAACTCTTGCGTCATTGCTTTTCACATTACCTGCCTGCCATCCAGCTCTATCTGGAAATTCTTTGCTGACTCCTGAGTGACCCGACCGCCAAAGTCAAGCTGATAGACCTGTGTAGCCTCGTTCCAGAGCGGCTGCTTATTGGCCATGACATAGACAAAGCCTTGGATACCTAAACTGCGGTCCTCTCTTTCGTTGGCCTTGCGGCACTTAATCTCTTCCAGCTCACTTGCCATACGCAGGCTCCTCTTGTTCTTCCAGCTCTTTTTGCTACTCTGATTCTGGTTCATGAGCTCGTCGCCACTAATAAACAGCTCTGGTTCACTTTCGGAGCTGTCCTGGAACTCGTTCGTTGTCCTGCTCATTTTCTTAGTCTTATTGAGTTGCTCTCTCTGCCCCTTGGGCTTCTTCTTCTCTCTACTGCCGAGCCTTGGGCTGGATATGAGGGTGTTGAAGTCAGAGAGCGCTCGCCCTTCCTTTCTTGATCTGCTCTCAGAGACTGTAGGCATGTTGCCCTCCTCTGCCCTGCTGTCAAGCCTTTTGCGGCTCTTCTTGCTGTAGTGTTCCGACTCCTGAGGAACAGGGCTTTCATTAAGGGATGACGGCTCGGGAAAATTGTTGGCAGAATCTGCTTGGTCTTCTGTGGCACTTTTGGATGGGATCAACTCAGTGGGCGGGGGAGGAGGTGGTAGCGGAGGTGGTGGAGGTGGAGCAGTGGGAGGAGGTGGGGAGAGTAGAGGCTTTTCTAAAATCTGATGAGTTTTGGTCGGCAGGGGAGGAGCTGGAGGATCTTGCATTGGTGGTGGACAGGGGTAAGGGTTCCAAGGATGTAAACTGACAGGGTGAAGCTGAAGTCCAACGCATGAGCTAGCTCCAGGATACAATGGAGGGAGAGGACAGCAAGCCAAGTTAGCCAAGTTTGGAGGGTACCCTGGTGGTAAGACCAAACTAGGATCCTGTTGGGCAAAGGATACCGAGGTGACTACTTCATTTGGGGAACACTGTGGTGGAGGGTTCTGTAGGGTCTGGAGTGGAGGTCCACTGTGACCCACACCTGGGGGAAAAGGTGAGAGGGATATCTGGTATCCTGATGGGAAGGTAAGAGTGCTTGTGTTCAGACTGGTTGGAGGCTTCGTTGTGAGGACAAAAGGAAGCCGAGTAACGTCCAAGTGCTGAGCCTGACTGATAATGAGAGGAGGTGGCTTAGGATTTCCTGGTGGCGGGGCTAACATCGTCTGCTCTGGAGTAAGCCAGAAGTCCTCTGCAGTGGAGGTGTCCCACTGATAAGGCGGAGGGCATTTGACTGTCATACTGCCATCGCCCAGATTCAACTGACGAACAGATTTGTCAAGGTGACACTGCTGATTTAGCGTCTCGTCTTCAGTAAACGCAGAGTTTACATATACTGTTCTGTCCCGACTGTTATTTACCGCTCCCAGTAGACTGTAAGACGACTGAGACGCCAGCGGTGAGGCACTTTTGGAGTGCACTATGATGGTGCTGTGATGAGCCCCTTTGCCTGGTGGGAAGTCTTGCCTTACAACCGTGCCGCCTGCGATGCCACTACTTGTAGTCCCCCCTCCGGTTACACTGACACTGGTGCTACTGCTGTTACTGCTGCACTGTGTGCACGTGTACAACGCAGTGGGCACCCTCTGCTGGTAGGAAAGCGACAACGCACTGTTCATTTTCGCCTTGGTGGGCAAAGTTCTCGAGCTGTCCATCATCTGTGGCACTTTGAGTCCCACATCTCTGCGCTCACGACGTAGAGTGGCATGAATCAGACTGCTGTCGATTTTCTGAGGAGGAGGAGGAAGAGGAAGAGTAGCAGTTACCTGATTGGCCGGATCTGGGTATGGAGGAGGGTCTCCACTTGGTATAGAATACCGAGGGACAGACAGACGACTCAACGTGGCTGAGCTGTATGGTAGTTGAATTTTTTTATTTTCAGTAGAAGTCACTTTAAGAGTTGCCGAACCTCCAATGCCATGAACAGAGTATGCATTCTGATTGCGAATGAGGCGTCTCCGTGGGCGACATACCTCCTCTACATTGCCACTGCTGTCAAAGGTGGTGATCCGTTCATACCCCAGAGGTGTTGGGTATTGCAAAGTGACTGGGTGAAGCAAAAATTCGTCTTTCTTGAGACAGGGATCGGGAGCCAGGACACTTGGGCTGTCACAGTTTGTAATGAACGTTTGAGGAGCAGCAGCTGCTGTAGCTGCTGCCGCAGACACCACGGTCCCTGGGTACGGAGGTGGGGGGTTTACCTTCCTCATCTGGATCTCCAAAGCTCCATCTGTGTCGCTGAAGGAAGGAGGTAATGTTCGTGGAAGAGTCGGCTTCAGCGTGTGTGTGTGGTCCCCCCTGTCCAGCTCAGGCACAGCGGTGGGAGGAGGGATTGAAGGAAGAAGATGGATCTGTTGTAGGGAAATGGTTGGATAGCTAGTGGGAGGCGGCGGAAGCGACATCTGCATTTTTAGCTGCTGCTGCATTTGTTGGTGCTGCCTCTGCATCTGCTGATGTTGCTGCTGGATCTGCTGATGTTGCTGCTGCAGCTGCTGCTGCTGCTGCCTCATCTCCTGGATCTGCTGCCGGATCTGCTGCTGCTGCTGTTGCATCTGTTGCTGCTGCTGCTGCATTTGCTCGTGCTGCATCTGCATCTGGTGCTGCTGCTGTTGGATTTGCTGCTGTTGTTGAAGCTGTTGAGTTGCCGCCTGCTGTTGGGTCTGTTGCATTGGCGGGTGCTGTTGAGCCTGGTGTTGATGATGTTGGGTCTGTTGCATTGGCGGGTGCTGTTGAGCCTGGTGTTGATGATGTTGGGTCTGTTGCATTGGCGGGTGCTGTTGAGCCTGGTGTTGATGATGTTGGGTTTGTTGATGTAGATTCTGTGGGTGATGCAGCTGCTGCAGCTGTTGATGTTGTGGCTGTTGTTGCTGCTGCTGTTGTTGTGTCTGGGACTGATGGTGGTGTTGCTGCTGTTGTGACTGGGACGGATGGTGCTGTTGTTGCTGCTGTTGCAGTTGGTGATGATGCATCTTCTGCTGCTGCTGTTGCTGCTGCAGCTGCTGCTGCATTTGCACCGTATGGGATTGTTTCGATGGCAGCTGGCGAGGCTGCTGTGAGTGAGCCCGCTGCGAGTGAGGCTGTGGCGGTAGATGGTGAGGAGGTGGCGGGGGAGGCAGAGTACCAGGTAGAAGAGCACCCATGTCTAACCCACTGAAAATCCCCTGACTATGATTTGAGTATCTAGTTGGAACAGGGTATGGTGACGCAACAGCATCTTGGCCATGATCAGGGACGGGGACTGAGGCTGAGGCAGCCGCTGCTGCAGCTGTGGCTGTCGGATTGGTTAGTACGTCAAGCTGAATATTCTGATTGGCCAGGAGGGATTGAACAAGTCCAATACTTTGAGTTGGAGACATGGCTTGAGCTGGGCTGTGGATGGGAGCAATGGGAATATTGACGGTACAAGGTGGGTTGTCTCCGGCTACTCCAGATGGCCCCATCACTTTAAGAAGACACAAAGCAGAAATTTACCCAAAGATATTGAAATCTCATCATATATTAATAATTTTCCATGTTTTTTAATTGAAAATTGTGCTGTCATTGGTACCTGGTAGGTCATCCTCGTCCTCACTGAACACATTGGGGTTGAACACAGGCAGGCTCATGAAGTCATGAGAAATCTTTCGCACTTCAGGAAGGTAGATAGTCATCTGCCTCGGTTGCAGATGAAGCAAACTAGTCTTATAGATCACTGGAGCAAAAGAATACACAAAGAAGAAGAAGAAAAACATGAATCATAAACTGTTTTATAGACCAATCATACCTGCATCGGACATTTTTGGGAGATTTACCTGCACCGAGATTGGCTGGCAGGAAAGAGGCGAGTCCTACAATTTTGAACTTTGTTCCCCAAATGTTAGATGTGACTTGTGCAAGGTAATTGTGCTGTGGAAGAGTAAAAATAGAAAATTACAAAATTAGTCTGCATGAAGCTTTGCTATAACCAGGTTTTATTAACTGGTTTTCATTTAGATTTTTTGGATTTAGGTTTTAGTTGTATATTTAATAAATAGACCTAAAGAAATCTAACAAAAATACTGCAGTATTGTATGCTGACGATATACTTTTGTATGTCTCTAACCCGGAAAAGGGTAGAGTGCCTTCTCCGGGTCGGGGGGGATGTCCTGCCCCAAGTGGAGGAGTTCAAGTATCTCGGGATCTTGTTCACGAATGAGGGAAGAAGGGAGCGGGAGATCGACAGGCGGATTGGCGCAGCGTCTGCCGTCAAGCGGGCGCTGTACCGGTCCGTCGTGGTGAAGAGAGAGCTGAGCCAAAAAGCGAAGCTCTCAATTTACCGGTCGATCTACGTTCCCACCCTCATCTATGGTCATGAGCTTTGGGTCATCTTTTTTAGCTTTACTCTGCAGCTGGAAAGACTGAGATATTACAATGAAGATAGAGTCGGTGTGTTTGAGAAAATATAGGAAATTCCTTCAAGGAAAGACTATTAATGACAGTCCCGCCACTGCTTAGTAGCTTGTGTAACTGTCGTTTTTTTTTTTTTTTGTATGCTTGTGGAAAGATTTGGATCAATTTGTGGTGTATTTATCATGCTGTCTTGACTGTGTTTTTTGATGAGCCGATTTGTGCGTTTAAGGGATGGGTGGGAATTTGTTCTGTTATGTTCATTTATGTATGTCAATTTGAAAAAAAAGTATAATAAAAAAAAGAATCAGAAAAATACTGCAGTATCAGGATTATAATTGGTGTACTTGTTGACATGCGGTCGGTTGGTTTCCTGCATAAGATGAAAAACCAGTGGAAGATTACTTCCCTGGTTTGCTTGGCCTTAAATGTGATTTACTGAATATCTCCAAATATTTTCACCTTATTTCACCTCTTCACTGATACCACCAAATGAATTTCAGTGGTGAGAGTAATCAAATAGTAATACGAAGGTTGTATGTTTGACTCCAGCTTTCCACACCACATGCCAAAGTATTGAATGTCAAGATGCTCATCAGACTGACTGACCCTGAGCTATTTTGCAGTTAAACGTAGACATACTTGAAAAGACTTGAAGCTGTAAGATAGGCTAACTATTGACCCAGGAAGATTTATTCATAAAAAAGTGGACTCCTTTCTCATATAATTTCACCCCATCTTAACAATTATGTACTGTACAGCCTTGTGTTGGTTGACTACATAAAACCCCAATAAAATACAACAGAATTTGTGGTCGTAATGTAACAAAATGTGAGTAAAAGAGTATGAACATTACATTATCAAGGTACTGCTCATGTCTTTCATGCTATGTTTGAAGATGTCAAACAGCTTTGACAAATAATTTTGAGTAAAGGTCAGTACCTCTGTGTTTCCATCCATTGTAAACTCACGGCGGGTCAGACTGGGTGACCGAACCAGAGGCTTTTTAGTCGGTAGCCGTGGTGACCGTTGCCCTTCTTGATTGGCGCGTGAAAGTTTGGGGGATTTTCTTGAATCCATGTTTAGCCTAAAAAAAAAAAAAATGTTAGACTTGTTAAAGTAACAGCCTCAATTGACAAATCCTAAATGTGCAAAGGCTTCATCGACATCATTTCCGACTAGGTAACCTGTTTCCGCGGGATAACTTTGGCGACTTCTTCCCCACCCACTCGTCACTCAAGTCAATGTCACTGGAGTCGGAGCAGTTACAGCTGTCTGTGTAGGAGATCATGGGATTCACACACACGTCCTCTGGAACAAGAAACACAAGCGGTACTGAAGATTACTGAGCAAACATGTCTGTGGCGCAAAAAACTAACGTGGTATTAAATTTCTGTTGCATAAAAATGATTTAATGAGCCAAATGCCCGGTCCTCGCACAGGCTATTTCTGAATCAGGCCACAAATCACGTTACATCAGAGAGGAGACTGCGTTTGTTCTTTCTCCTGGCAAATGGTTAGAACACAGCACTCATATCCCTTCTGGAAAGCAATAAAAGTGTGTTTGAGCACCTGTGTTTTTATCTCCTATCCAATGCTGCCTTATGGCTCATCTTTCCTTACCATCTATATATAGCGAGATACATCAATTAGCCAGATTGGAACAATTTTTTAAGTATTTAACACAAAAAAAGAATAAAATGTCCAGCAGCCAACTGCTAAGATCTTGTTGACATGCCATTGTATTGTGTAAAACTAGTCCTGATTGTTTGAATAAGCCATTTTCACAGAAGAATCAGCTGGCTCACATTGCCTTTTCATTTCACTTTATCTTTAGTCACATTGATTACTGCAACAATGAGTTCACAGTTCTGCCTGAAAAATCGATCAGCATCAGCCGCAGCAGATGCAGTACGCTGCTGCTCGTGATCTCACAAAGACCAGGAAGACAGAGCACATCACCCCACTTCTAAAATCCTCACACTGGTTCCCTGTAGCTCAGGGATTATTAAACAAAATATGTTTGTTTGTTTATAAATCACTGATTGGCTTAGCACCAAAATATGTTGTAATGTATACCACTTGTCATTGCATCAACCTTCAAGGTCACTCGGGTTTTCGGGTTCTAGCCTGCTCTGCGTCCCGTGAATCAGAATTCAGCTTCTATTCTGCGTAAGTCTGGAACAAACTTCCAGAAAACTGTAAAACAGCCAAAGCACTGAGTTCAAGCAAGAATTTAGTATTAATTTGCAGAAAATGAGAAATTGTCAAATTAACAAAAAAAGATGCAGTCCCTCCAGACCTCAAATAATGCAAATAAAACAAGTTCATATTCATTTAGAAACAACAATACTAATGTTTTAACTCAAGAAGAGTTCAGAAATTAATATTTCGTGGAATAGCCATGAGGTTTTCAATGGGGTTCAGTGCAGTGGTCCCTTAATTTTTTCCAGAGCTGTATTTGATGATTTTGATAATGACTTTTGTTTCATAATTGGTGACTGTGTTATGTTTTTATAATGTAAAGCACTGTGTTTTTGCTGAAATGTACAAATAAACTCGACTGGACTTTCTTAATCAAAAGACTGCACAACGTTTTTATAACTTGACAACTCTATAATATATGTAGCTGTTTTAGATCCAACAGAAACTGAATAACTAACAACATATCTGTTGTTTGCTGAAATATTTACAGATTGAATATGGTTTATAGTTTCGGTGCAATTAATGACTAGGAAGAAGAGAAATCTGTTTGTTTTTTTGCATTTGAACCTTATCAACATTCAGGGTAGATGAGGGAAAAATTTGCTCTCCAATTGCTCTGTGCATTTCTGAAAAATATACACACAATTTCTGAATAATATCAGGGCCAATTGTGAACTCACCAGGCTTGCCTTCAGTTTTTGGATCCATAATGACAAACTCAGGCCTGAGCTTACTGATGCGCCTTCCCTTGAGAATAGGCACTAGCCCCCCAAGATACTCTAGGTACAGCGTGTAGCAGGGGCCGCCTGCCTCAGGACTATCCTCTGCTCGCTTCATGGTGCAGTGCAGCCGCTCGTTCCCGGACGTGGGGTAGCTGACAAAGTCGCGAATGTTGTTGGGGTCAGGAATTGGAGGCTGGAACAGAGAAAGAAAAGATTTCTGGTTGCTCAAGGGGACAATATGAAAATGTGAGTGGGTTTGCTAATGTCTGATGACCTCTGCTCACTTCCCCAGCAGGATCAGCATGACCCAGCCACACAACTGTAGGTTTTAGGAAATAAACCGAAGTGAAATACCTTGATGGTCGGTATAAAAGCAGAGGTAACGTAAGAGCAGAGCAGCGAGGGCATGTTCAGTTTCCCAATGTCCTTCTCTTCGCGCAGGGCGCTCGCAATACCCTGTTGGCACAAGAGCTGGAGGCTGGCCACTCTGTGCTCCACACGCACCACATAGAGAGCTGGTCCACATGCAAGGAACAGGCGGGAGTCTCTGTGACCCCAGCAGATGGTCGTGATGGGCCTCTGAAACAGAGCAACCAAAGATCTGTGCACTTCTACGGTATTTATGTAACTAACTGTCTCAGACATGAAGCCTTGCAAAGGTTTTCATATTCATTGGTGTTTTCAACACTTTGCCACTTTTAACCAAATATTTGTACCATGTAAACACTTGGATTTTATATAGAACTTCATAAAGTAGTGTAAAGGAGGCAGATGTTTGTACTCAGACCCCAACCCGAATTAATACTTTAATTATTGGGGGTATGTCTCTTTAAACTTAGGACAGGCAAAGATGGACATCTTTGCTCTTTTTTTTTGTCTAAAACAGCTGAAGTTTGGTGAGAATCTGCAGACAGCAAGTCTTGCCACAACTTCTACATTTGATTAAGGCCCAGACTTTGACTGGGACGCTAAAACAATGAAAGTGCTTTGATCTAAACCGGTCCATTGTAGGTCTGGCTGTAGGTTTAGGTTCATTGTTGTGCTAAAAGGGAAAGCTTCCCCCCCAGTCTGAAGCGTTGTGCATTCATAAACAATTTCTTTACCCTGTATTTAGCTCCACGCATGTTCCCATCAACTCTGACCATGTTCCCTGTCTCCACTGAAAAATGGCATTCCACATCATGATGATGCCACCGTTATGTTTAAATGTGGGGTTGGTCTGTTCAAGGTGATGTTTGATGGTAGTTTTCCACCAAATATGGTGATATGTTTGCAAGTAACAAAAGATGTATTGTTGTCTTTCCACTCAGCAATTATGCGCTTTCTGTGGGTCTATTGCATAAAATCACAATGGGATACATTAAAGTTTCTGTTTGCTGTCCGACAAAATATGGAAAGGTTCAAGCTTTCTGCTTATCTTGTGTAAGAAACTATATAAATATTTAGTCTCTTTACACTGCTATATTCTAAGATCTTTATAATAATAAAAAACTAAAGAAACTATGCCTAAAAAAAATTAGAGCCAGTAGATCTAAGCGATGCCAGTCAACCTCCTGGATGCTGCTCAATTTGCTTATGGTGGAAAAATGACTTGCCATTACAGAAAAACCGTTTACCCGCCGTCATTGCTAAACTAACCTTAGCATCCGTGGCAGGCTATGTTGTAGTGAACCAACTGTAGCTTAGCAAAGAGCAAGAGGGTTTGGGTGAATACAAGATTGATTGGCAGCGCTAAAACCCTCCCCCTGGCTCTGATTGGTTGTTTCTGACTGTGTTGTGTATTTCTGCAGTTAATACTAGAAGCACTGGGCGAGGCCACAAGAGCTTGATTGTTTTTCATCTGTCTTATACTGTCACAACATAATGATAAAAATTTTTTTTTTAATAACAGTTCCATATTGCAGCTTTATAGAGAGACTAACCTGTGCAGGTGTTTCCAGAGTGTATATGTGTTCTCCTTGTACATTGTAGAACTTAACAAGAGCATTCCTCATGATGGATGCACAGGTTGTGTCAGCTGGGAGCCCGTGTTTCTCCATGCCAGCCACAGCCAAGAGGTCTCCCTGAGAGCACCACTGGGCTTCCACATCTACAGTGAGGAAAATTAAATTAGAGAGAAATTTATAGACAATAAAGTTGTAATTTTTTACTCATGTGGGCTGGAACCTGAAGTGGCAATAACAGCGTTTCTCAATAAACGAATTCAAGACCTAGAATTGGTCTGGCATAACCCAAGTCCTGTTCTTGAGAGCTAGCGTCCTGCAAACCTTTAGATACTTCCCTTCTCCAACAGGAAAGTATCTATGAATGGCCCGATACAAGGACTCTGAAGAGCTGAACACATGCCGATGTGTTGGAGCAGGGATGCATCTAACAGTTGTAGAATTGAAGCTTCAAGGTCCTGTTATGTCAAAACTTTGTTTTATTTCAATCAAGCAAGCAATCAATTTTAGCTATAAAGCACCCTTCATGTTGGAGGCAGCTCGCTGGAAACACATAATAAAGGGTATTTCTGACCTGGGTTTGAACCATCTAGGGTCACAGTCTGCAGGTACAAATACCAGAGTTGTGAAGTAAACTGAAACTAGTGGGATACTCCCTTTTTCTCCCATCTTTGTAAGAGGGCTGATGGATATTAAAAGTGATGTATTTTTTTTATCTTTTCTTCACTTCCCTGGACTAGCCAGGGGAGTCATTGCTATATTCTTTGCTTAATTTCTTAATAAAATAATAATCAAAATGCATTTTGCTTCGTTCTTGATTGACTCGGTGTTTCACCTTAGGTAAGACTTATTTTTTTCCTTAACAATCCTGACTTGGGCACCCCTAAATTTGAATGATTTAAGTCAAGACACCATGAGTAATGGCTACCTTACCTTTACCAAATCTGAAAACTGTACCTTGTTGCATTGTCATACTGGAAGATCTTACCTTTCAGGCCTGAACGAATAATAGCCGGAGAGAGATCATCATAGTTGTTCATCAAACTGATATCTCCTGATAAGAAGGTGACTGTCAACAAAGGCTTGACTCTTCGGACTTGGAAGAAGGAAGAAAAGTACATGTGCATAAGATTTTTTCCATTCCTTCATTAGCAGAGAAAGGGAGAAAATGGTCGTACCTAAAGGCAGGATATTGTCATCGGAATCCGTGTCGCTCTCTGTGCTGTCCTCGACCAGGAAGTCGGGGCAGTTCCACGACATGCTGACGATGCCGTCAGACTCGTGCAGCAGCACGTGAGCGAGCATCCGTCCATGACAGTCCATCACTATTACCTGCCCATCTGCTGTCCCAAACAACACCTAAGGGAAAGTTGTTCAATAACAATAACTATGTTACTAATGACTAAGCCGCTGTTAAATGGAGACAGTGTTTCTTTAACACATTACGCATACCACCAAGGATGTTTTGATACTAGAAACTCAGCAGAGCGTCTTGTACCTGCTGATCATCAGGTGTCCAGATGCCACAGGTGATCTGACTCTCCAGGTTGATCTCTGAGGACCAGTGTCTCTGCCCACTGACCGAGCCAACTAACACAAAGCCATCCCTGTAAGCGATGAGTGCTTGGGTGCCGTCGTGTGACCAAGTAAAATCACTCACCTGAAGGGAGATAAGATATACTGTTAGGGGTATTGGTGTGAAATAACTAAAGCGATGACAGAGTTTATATTCGTAAAAAATGCAATGCATTTTTGTATTCCTTTTATTGAAACACAATAATGAAATTGCACACCTGGGCTCCTCTGTCATTCACTAACTCCACAGACCACCTTCCCTCATACTGGATCCATACAAAGATGCCTCCTTCCATATCACAGGTAGCCAGTTTCTGGAAGGGCTCATTCCAGCGCACCAAGACAACCTGCAAAGGAGAAAAGCGAGCTTTCTTCCATTTTCTAAAAGCACAGGTGGCTGTCTGCAGAGAGAAACTTTCAGGAGTAATGTGCTGCATAAACACGAGTCTAAAAAAAGACTTTGAGGCAGAACAGGCTTTTAAGAGCCAAAAAGGAGAGTGAGCACACAGGCAGATAAAATAGCACCAGAAAGAAATATGTACTAATAATAAGACCAATGACAAGTTCATGGATGCAATAAGCGACTTTTAGCAAAAGCTGAAAATGATTTGATTCTTACTTTTACAGTTTATTATTTTTGCAAACAAGCTTCTGGCACAATTGGTATAGCTTCCTTTCAATCAGTTGGTTTCTTGGATCAAAATCGTTTTTTTTTTTTTGGAGTAGTCCACATTTGAGGAGCCTTTTGATTGTGTCAAGTTTCAAACATCTGATCCCAACTTGTCACAACAAATTGGTTAGGATGCTCAAGAACAGCCCGGGAACCACAATGGAAACCACCAAAACACCATGTCTGTTGATTTTCCCACACGGACAAGCCAAATACCTTTTTTTGAGAAATGTTTTAAAGTCAGAGTAGAAAAACAATGAGCAGTTCAGCCGCAATGACAATCAGCATGTTTCAAAGAATCAACAAGAGCTTTCCAAGTTAAGAACGCCGTACCAGAAGTCTAGCATGGTAGCAATATGCTAAAGGTTTGTTTAATTGCCTGCGGTGTTGGTGCGTCCTACAGAATGGGTGTAGAAAATATCTAAATTCTTCAGCTCCATCCAAAATGAGCAGCTAGTTGAGTCACATGCAAGGTAATTATACGATAAACCTAATAAAACTGGCTTGAGCATGGGTAAAGCTTTTCAAAGATGTATGGTTGTACAATTGCACGTCTGTTTGCTATTGAAGGGCCAACAGCAGCTTGTTTGGATTTAAAGTGACAAGAGGCCCTAAAAGAAGCTGAAAGAAGGTCAAATTAGGCCAAACTATTTTGGCTAAAATCTCAAAAATGTAATGAACATGTTTTGCATACCGTACAGTCCTATCATTACCTGCTCAAGGAGGCATAATATGTCACTCTTAAGGTATAAGAGGGTCCAAACCAAGACTATCACAGTGAACCTAAAAAAGTATTTGATGAGTGTACATATCCCCGAACTATTGACAGCGACCATAAAGACACTTATGTTCCTAATTATTGCAAATTACACATTGAGTATAACAAAATATCACTAAAATACCTCACTGTTGTGTCCTCGCAAGTTAAAATTGATTCTCTGCGGTGTACTTCTGTCCCTCCTGCAGTGACTCGAAGTGAACGTCACCCCGACGACTCCTCTCCCGTTCCCCGTGGCGAGCCAGCCCTCCTCGTAGTAGCGTCTCCGGCACACCGGCTTGTCCTTCTCGCTCTTGGGGACCCGGCCCTTCCACGAGAGGCAGAGGATGTTGGAGTCGCTGCACAGGATGGGACCATGTTCCACGGCGGCCAACATCCCTACTGACTGGCCAGGCTGCTGAGCGAGACAAGAGAAAGTGACGCGTTGGAGCTGCAACAACACAATGTGGCGTCTTGTATTGAATCTTAAATACATTTTCGGTTTGTGTTGGTGCGTGGCTCTACTTTTTTACTCAAAAATGCCTTTTCAGGGAAGCTCGGGATATTTTTGGTATATGCACTGTTATTTTCATGGTGAGCGGGAAGTGGGGCTGCAGTGAAACATGGAAAAGTTGGGTTTGAAAATGATTTATTGACCAACGAAGCAAAAAGTGACAGAACAATCTCACGTTAAAGTTAATGAAACGGATCATTGATTGTTGCCACTCATATTGAGCAGATGCTTGTTTTTAAATTCAAAGAACATTGTATCATATGAGCTAAACACCTTCTTTTAGAGCCAGTGTGTACTAAAGTAAATCTACCATAAACCTGCAGACTTTAAAATAACTTTGCGAACCCTTGCGGTGATTGTTCTGTCACAAAATGAAGATGCAAAAAATGGAGGGTGGAATTCATATTTTAGTTCTGATGTGAGATCTGGAGGGGTTCGAATGAAACAAACCCAGGAAAAATTTCACCCCTATATACTGTGTCCTGAACATCTCTTCATACCTCTTAAACATTTTGTTATTTTAGGAATGTTACAACCTTTACCTGCAATGTATTTTATTGAGGCTTTAGGTGATAGATCAACACACTTTAGTGTAGAACTTTGAGGTAGACGATAATAATCATAAATAATTTTCCGTGTTTTTATAAGCGTGGTATGCATTTGAATTCAGATTCTCTGAGCCAATGCTTTCTACTACTTTTCCTACAGATACAGCTGCAGGAATTTTGGGCTAGCTTTGCACATCTGGAGACTGAAATGTTTGGAGCTTCTTCTTCGCAAAGTAGCTCTAGCTCAGACTGGATGAAGAGCATCGATCCATGAACAGCAATTTTCAAGTCTTTCCACAGTTTCAGAGACTCAAACGTCCTGTACACAGACCCGAACTGGATTTTACTCAAGGATATTATAGGAAAGAGACCCTGAACACAATGACATGCCACAGTTTTCAGATCTGTGCTAGTAGAATATATAATTTCCCTTTCACCTTACAATAGAGGGCTACTTTATATTGGTCAAAGAGGCCATGAAAAAAAAAAGATGAACACACTGCAGCGGCCCAAACCAGCAACAAACAACATAGGCAGACAAATAACTGCCTAAAACCAGGTGACTTAAAGTGTTTTGTTTTGTTTTGTTTTAGAAAATTCTGTGCAATTTAATTTTGACTGGCAGCACGGATTTTAACAAGTACGAGTGAATCACTAAATGTGCCACTTACGACTGCTCATAATGTTCTTGCTGTAGTCCCTATTATTCACTGCTCATGGAGCAGCTCCAGGGTTTGTCTGTAGGTTACATCATCACTACAGCTCTATTTATCATCATTCACAAAATGAAATTAAAGCATATAGATAAAATATGTGAAATTCTGAGAATGCGAACCAGAGCTAAGATATTCATGTCCTTTCTTTTTTTATCAAAAGAGGAATTTCAACAAGAAGTATTCTCTTCTACCACACTTTCCAAAAAGCTAATCATTCGACATGTTACAAATTTGAGGTCCCCAATTTAAGTTGCAGTCATTTTATGCACATACTTGATGTATGCTGGCTGACATTATGTTACGTAATGTCACGAGGGAAAAAATTGGCTAAACCCAATTCAGTATTGACAATTTGACAGCGGCTTGAAATACCTCATAGTTCCTGGGCATGTTGAATCAAAATTCGTCCTCTGAAGGTGTCCATATTTTCATCCAGATGAAGCACTGAAGGGTAATGGCTGTTTTCCTGTTGGTGCTTAAAAGGGGACCTATAATAGGGAGGTAAAATGCATCATACAGCCAGAGGGTATCCAGCTCTTCCTTCATTCATTCATGCATTCATCCAGCCACTCATTCAAATCTGCGCTTTAGAATTTGCCATTTGAAGATGCGTGCCTCCTCAGATGCCAGTCACCCATCCCGGAGACTTGTGCAATCCTGTTGCAGTGGAGGAAGAAATAATAATAAAAAAAAGACGTCAGTGGGGAAAAAAATAAAGAGAAACGCAGCAGTTCAACAAGTAAAGGAAGGAGAGATTTTTAGCTGGAAAAACAGCGATGTCGTTCAGAGCATCGCCGTTCATATTTAGTGTTTCTCAGTCTCTATGCAACGCCAACACTGCATTGGAGAGCGAGTCTCCATGGGTACTGATGCTGTCCGCGCCTTATTGTTACCGGCAGAGCAGAAATCACACACAGACATTTACTCAAACGTCGCAAATATTACATAAACCCTTCAATGTTTAGAGCAACTGAACTGTGACGTGAACGTTAATAAGATGTTAAAATAGCAACGAATTATGTTTGACTAAAGCCTCCGTATATTCAACGACTTTAAGTGAATTATGAGACAAAGACAAAGCAGCTCTTTTAGAAATTTCACAAAATTACGCTTTCTTATTCATAGGCGTCTCATATGTACCCGCATCACCCAGCTGTCTGAGTGAGTCAGAGCTCAAATCGAGACGAATGTAGGGACTTAAAAATTACACATGCGCCACTTATATTAAATATGTTTACGTTTCAATTAATTAAAAGCGGTACGTACCTGTCACCAAGATAACAATATCTATATGTTAGTCCTAAAATGATAGACAGTGCCGTAGTGTTGCCAGGCGCTTCTCCTTTGGCGCACTTTGTGCTTGTTTCTTTAAGAGGGGTTGCCATGAGGCAGGTAGCGTGGAAATGCTGCAGGGGTTTTCCCAGCGCGGATTCAATCCGTGCCCCAAACGCAAATGTTCACGGCTGCAGGAACAGCTAAATGTACGAACTCCGATTTTCATTTTATATAATCTTCCATCCCCCAGAGGTTAACAAATCGGTCCAAGTGTTTCCTGCTTCACGTGAACGGGGGTTTCCGTGCTTGATGGCAACCTCGCACGGCGCACCCACTCTCTGTAACGTACCTGCCACGCAGTTTGCAGCTGTGATTTCTGGCAGAATTGTGCACAATCTGCGTTTTTCTTTCGTCGCGTCCTTGTCATGTCTGTTACCGTGAGCGTCGTTAGGTTTGTAATTTTACTCTTTGTTTCCAAGAAATCAGTGAAGATACGCTAAAGATGTAAGACTCCAAATTAATAATATTTTACAATAAAAAAAACAAAAAACATAAAATTAAAAAACATAGACCGTGTAACAAGATTTAAACCATGTACTTTTGACATTTATTACCTAATTGTAGAGTTTTTGCTTTTATAGAAAAATAAAATATCATATATTGGGGCTTTTTAATCGTATTTTTATAATAACAGCACGAAAATGAAATTAACAGTATAAAACAGAGCAATGAAAGTTATACTATTATAACATTTCATACATATCTTACTGAAGGTGACGGTTGCCTAGACATAGATTCACATAGACACAGAGTCACTTTATTGTCATTCAACTGTACATTTTAAATTTTAAGCGAAATTTCATTGCGAGGCTCAAATAGTAACAAAACACATAAATAGTACGTCACTTCCAGTGAACTTTCAAAATAAAGTCACTATTTGGTGACTTATACCAAATATAGTCACACTACCTGGTGTTGTATTGGGTTTGTCTATAAATATAAATACATAAATGCCAAAGGCAGTTCCCAAAACTTCCCAAAAGCTTTGGGAAGCTTTTTGAGAAGCTTCTCAAAGCTTATCTAAACTTTTTTTTAGTTTAGATAAAATAAAAATCACCACCTCTTTTTTGCCAAGAGATGATTTAGCCAAAAAAAAAAAAAACCCAAAAACAAAAAAACAAAAACACTTTTGGCAAAAATGACATAGGCCATTATTTTAGGAAAGTGATCATATATTTATTTAGATCCAGCCTGACTTGAGGCTTTTGCTAATGACCAATATAAAAGGTCCAGGGTAGATTTGATTGTATACAGTATTTCTATATATTCAAGTTTGGATTCAGGGATGTTGCACAGTGGCCTAGATTGTCAAAATCTATAACATTAAGACTATTTTACCAAAGAAGAGGGTTGAGCAACATAACGTACGACCTGGGTAGCTCAACAAGGGATGAATGATCCGTCCATTGCTTCTCTCCAATGATCATTGGACAGGGTAAACACTGTACAGGACACCAGTCCATCTCAGTGACACACATGACAGACAATCATACGTGCACACATTCACATCTAAACAGAAAAAGTCTCGTTATGCAAATATTGATATTTCCTCAAAAAGAAAAAAGAAACTAAACCATTTTAGTCACTATGGCTTTGTATTGAAAACAACTGATAGCGCCATTGTCAAGATTCATATTTTTATTTCATCAAAAACATTGGAGCACTGGAACTCCTCAGGGTCTAAACACAGTTTATTCATAACTGTACTGCAAAACATATGGAGACCACGCTCATGAAATACTTAATAAAGTGACTGTCTGCTGTAAGATAAGGAAATATAATACACAACATAACGCCTTCACCATCAGAAGGCCGAAGACCAGCCTTTTTTTGAAATTCTAGTAAGACTACTAAACGAATGCTGTGTAAAAAGGACACACATTGAATATAAATCTAACAATCAGATCATTAATAGTATTTATTCATCGTTCTTACAATATGTCTGTTACTTCTGACTCCACCCACCAACAAATTACAGATGGGTGCCATTCAGATCATTCTCCTACAAACACTGGGGCCTCTTGTTTGAATAAGAGTAAGCATAATTTCTGGGTTGTTCGGTGTAATAAAACCCCCCCAACAATCAAACATATGTGTTTGATGAGATTTAGGTGCTACGATATTTCAGGAAGTGATGCAAACGATCGTGTCACGTGTGGTAGTCACTGATTTGCAAAAGCTATGTGGAAATACTTTAAAGGAAAGGGACCGTCAGTGGAGGTAGGTTGAAGATACAGCTTTTGACAGCAACATGATAATATTTCTTAACTTGCCTTGAATGACATCTAAACGCCTAAAGCTCACAAAAAAGGGTGTAATTTATGCATTTATTCTGCCAAACACTTTAAAAACTGAATTGACTTCCATGGTTTGCAGTGGCTCATAGAGTTTACTTCCCACCAGAAGGGTTAGAACCCAGATGTTCCTATCCATCTTTGGAAGAAATATTCCTTACTTTTGCAGTTTCATTGTCCCAAAAGACCCGTAACATTTATAAACCGTTCTTCAACTATTTATTTCTATATAGAACTTATATAGATTGAAAAATTTGCATGCAAATATGATTTTTTTTTTTTTTTAAATCATCGTTAATATTTTGTGCATTAATTCTTCCACAAAATGTTAGTGTGTTATTTTTGGGTTGATAAAAGAAATGGACATTTTCAGGATTGCCAAGAAAAAAATAGAACAGTTATTTGAAGACAATAAAATTATAACATGTTGTGATGTGAAAAATGAGGTTAAATATAAGTCAGCTATTAAACTTTTCACATAACGTGACATTCATTCTGCTCAATTCAACTAAAAACCAAGAAATCTGTGACAAGAAAAAGAAAAACTAAACAAAAACAGTTTCAAAATGTTCATAGGTAAATAAATCATATTTATTTCAAGCACACTTAATTTAATGTAACTTATACATTTTTTTAATGGTATATAGCTACGATTACTTATAGTAAATCTGATTAAACTGATAAAGACCTTAGCTCTTATTTGTAAGGGAAAACAGTAAGGTTGTTTTTCCACATTTTTTTCTATAAAGCCACAATTATGGTGCGTTCACAGCAAGCGCGTTTTGAGCGTCAGGCACGTCTGGTTTGCATTCAAAGTCTATGTGGAGGCGCGTCGAGGGCCGATTTGAACCTTTTGGAGCGTTTGAGGTGAGTCCGACGCTCCACATAGACTTTGAACGTAAACCAGACGCGCCTGACGCTCAAAACGCGTTTGGTGTGAACGTACCATAAGTTATTAATAACTAGGTAAAAATATGGGATTATAGTGAATTTGCAAAAGCTGCATGTTTTTTTGTATTGAATTTCATACAACGGAAAATGAACATTTCACTGTAGGGAAAGTAGGAACACGTGCTCGTTGTTCAACATGTGACAACAATCTACATTCTCCTGGTTAGCCTAAAATTTCCCAGTAGGGGCTAAAAGCAGAAATTTTATGAAAAATAGATTCAACAAAGTACGTGGTGAACAGTTATGCATCCTAGCTTTTGCAGCTTTTGGGGATTTTTTTCTTCTACCAGTTTTTTTTTAGTTGAATTGCACGCAATAAATGTCACATTTCACATTGAAAACTGTTTTAAAATGATTTATCATGGTCTCATTTTTTTTCATAATTAAAAGCTGACATTTTAACCAAGGTGACTTTCGAGAGCCACTGTAACACTTTTTCATAAAAGAAAAATCAAACTAAATGTACAGTTATTACAAAAACATTGCGACTGTAGTCTGTTTTAACAGGCTGTGGATGCTTCACAAAAAAAGCAGATTCAGTTCTCGTTGTCATACCAACAGCTTTAAGTGCAAGTCTCCTCGAAGGCATGGATGACACTGTCATATGCAGGAGGTGGAGTATGTGAGGGAAGGAAACCTTTAAGCCCGTTGCCGCCCAGCCAGAAGGAATTCCTCTTGCTTGGTACGAGGGAGGCTGAATCAGAAGAGTCCATGGCCACTGTGTCCTCTGACATGGTTACCCGTGTATCGTCTCCCATGTCCAGGCTGGGCCTGCTCTTTTTGGGCAGCGGCCGAAAGGTGGACGTCTCTGCGCCGGGTTTACTCCCCAAGGGGCCCACCGGCTCTAGAGAGGGCTGCCTATAAACACTCAGGAAAGTGCTTCGGTAAAGGCCAAACTGGCTGCCCGTGGGGTCACGTCGCGAACTGCCAGATTTTTTCTTGGAGCGCCTTGTGATCCTGGCCGTAGCCCGGCGTCTTGATGCCCAGGTCAACAAAACGTAGATCAAAGCTCCCAGCAGCAGGCCCACGAGAATAGACAAACAGAAGGCTAGAATCATATCACCTGGATGAAGACAAAGCAGTACGCAGAGTCATTCGAAGGAGGCCAAGACAGATGAAATGGAAATGTTTGGTGGAGTGGGTGGACAGATGCATTGTGTTGCTCTGCAAATGAGGGAAATTATTCCCCCAGATGGTGATTTCAACAACACACTAAACCCTCGGCCACAACGAACAATAGGAAGACAAGTGTTACCAGAATGGTCTATGCCAAGCAATTTTTTTTCTTCTGTGGTGTATTGACTTATTGTTGCACATACTGCTGTAAATGGACACTTTTACATAAGCTCTTACATCATGCACGGTGTGTGGGTTCACAGGCTATGTGCTGCGGTTCTACCCTGCTGAAGAACAAGCAGACGAAGCTGAAACAAATCTCTGGATATTATTATTATTAGGTTTCATGTTCTTTTTGAAATGCGGACGTACTGCAAATGATAATTGGTTGGTTTTTGTTGCATTTTTAAAACAAAGAAACTGAATGGCACAGGGAAACAGATTCAAAGACTAAAATATAATTTAAAAAAATAATAATTATTCTTCAAACAAAAATACTTTAGGTTGTAACTAACATGAATAAAAACCTTTTGAAATGAACCTGAAGACAATAAGGAAAATATTCACTGTAACTAAAGCAGATTGAGAAATTTCAATACACAAAAGAAACCTGCTGCAGTATACTAATCATTGTTTAAACTAACTTCAACAGATTATCATTCTTTTCCGAAATTGCATTTAATTTTGTGAAACTACAATTGCTCCCTATACATTTTACACACATCTCTGTCTATGCTCTTTGCATATAAGTAGCTTCTGCAACAACAACAACGAAAGTCCTTAAGGAAATCTTTGCAACCAAAAAGTTAAGATTCACTTACCAACATTAAATGATTTTAATATTTCCAAAAATGCATTTGTTTCATTTAGTGCCATTTTCCCACCATGAGCTAGTTCTTGAGCTCCACACGGACTCACACACGTACAGAAACAGAGCTTTGTTTTTTCCCCCAAGACAGGCTTTTCAATCCCAACAGTTTTTGGTGTGGCGGAAACCTTGTTCTCATGCTTCCTTCCCCTCTCTGGCTTTAAATTTAGTAAACGCGCTGCTTATCTGCGTGGGACATAACACTGGGAAGCAGTGTTACTTCCTTTTGCATCATTTCCTTACGATCAATACCTCATAACAAAACTCCTGTTAGTATTGCTTTCATAAAAGTAGAGTTACATGTCTTCTGCTATGATCACACAACACAGGATGCACCCGGTCCATGAAAAAAATTGTTGGCTAAGACAAAATACACAACATCCAACCAAAAACACAGCTCTCTTGCTCATGTACAACACCTTGGAAATAATTCAAATTATTCAAGTTTCCTGACAACAATCAGTACAAGGAGACCCATAAAACTCTGCCAAACCAATCCAGTGTCTTTAGAGTATCAGGCTCAGGTCTCTGTGGGGATTTCCTTCCATTGTTGCAGTGTTCCCACTTTTGCTCCAAGACTGAGAACATTGCAAAACTTCTACAGTTGAGTAGTTGCTGCTAAAACCTCTGCAGCTTCTTTTCTGTAAAGAATTTAATTTGAATCATTGCTATATTTTTTTCTTCACTAAGTCTGAAGAAAGGTCTTTGTCACAATGACTACACATTTTCCCTCGGGCTCGGGATTGAACCGTGAAATCTTGATGTTGATACAGGCAGGTTACAGGAGTTGTCCAGCAGGTGGCGGTCAAGTGTTTACAATGAAACTGCAACTGTCGGTGTAGGACCTGAAATGACCTTTATGGGCTCCTTAAAATTAATGAAAGATATTGAATTTCTATTGACTTATGTTGTAGAAACAGACAGATGAGTTTGTGTGTGTAATTTAATTAAAATGAGGGAAATCAAACAATTTGCCACACAATTTCCAAATAGGCTCATCTTTTTTCCCCCACCAGTCTTCATTAATATTTTCAGGACAAATCACTTTAGCTATATTTAAACAGCCTCTGTGGTGAGTTTTTTTTTTTTATTGTCCTGATGTCTCTTTTTTCAATTCCATAAATGTAGTCAAAGATGGAATGTAAGTTACCAAGAAATAAACTTTGGGGTTTATGAGTTAATATTCAACATATGACTGACAGTCTGGAGAAGTGGATGTGATGTTGGCAGTTTACTAAACTCATTCAAATCTCACTTGGCATAGCCTCACTATTTTTGTGGTATTTGGCCATTTTTGTTGCTGTATGTTGTGTATCTTTTTCTAACATATTTTTCCTTTCTCTCAACTTTCCCTCTATATATTTGCATAGACACTCTGTAAATAGCCAGCTTCTATAGTAATGATCTTTCCCGGCGAAGTCTGGGCAGTCAGTTTTCCTTCAACTTTGTTGGCCATAACTTGAGCTAACAAAAATAACACTGGACTTATGTTTTCCATCAGACATAAGCAATACTAGTGAAAATTAACTGAACTAAACATTTAAAAATATCTCACATTGTGTGCAAAGAATCTATATGAGTTCCAGTTTCTGAATTGAATTTCTTAATATATATACAGTACAGACCAAAAGTTTGGACACACCTTTTAATTCAATGAGTTTCCTTTATTTTCATGACTATTAACATTGTAGATTCACACTGAAGGCATCAAAACTATAAATAACACATGTGTAAATATGCACTAAACAAAAACGTGCAAAACAAATGAAAATACCCCTTATATTCTAGTTTCTTCAAAGTAGCAACCTTTTGCTGTGATTACTGCTTTGCACACACTCTGCATTTTCTTGATGAGCTTCTAGAGGTCGTCACCTGAAATGGTTTTCACTTCATGGGTCAACCTGCCCTGTCAGGTTAATAAGTGGGATTTCTTGCCTTATAAATAGTCATGAAAATAAAGAAAACCCATTGAATTAGAAAGGTGTGTCCAAACGTTTGGCCTGTACTGTATATATATATATATATATATATATATATATATATATATATATATATATATATATATATATATATATATATATATTTTATTTTATTTTATTTTTTTGCCGATATAATAATTTGCCCTGAGATGCACTGGTAAAGCTTGTGTGTAAAGCCGCTGTTCTATAATACTGTACCTCACATATCCGACCCCTCCCTCCCTCTGCCAGCATCATGCCGCTCAGTTTCTTGTGGTTTCCAGCTCGTAGGCCGCTGCCGAGCTGAAACACGCCACCAAGTTTCATTTCCAGGGTTACCATGGGCAACCGGGCAACACAGACACGCACGGGTACTTCCTCAGGGGAGTTCACCACGCTGTGCGCTGCGACAGGCGGTAAGACGACGTGCAACTCCGTGTCCGTCTCGTACATTACTCTGCTTGTTATTCTTAATACGTTGGTGTTAGTGTTTTGTCGGGCGTCTGAGTTCATTTGCGAGCGCTTTCATGGTAATTGTCACTGTTTATCTGGTGTTTCTTAGCAACTTCCTCCGTTACTTAACGGGCGTCAGTGAACGCCGCGCCTCCATCGTGCAAATACCTCAGCAGGTGTCTAACTTTGGTAGCTAAATGTTGCTGTGGTACAGCATACCTTAGCACTGATGTCACATAGCGGGTTAAGTTAAAGCTAGTGCCTGGATAGTTTACAGACTTTTTAATGGGGATAATACAACATTTTTCACGGTTTTTGGTTTTCCTTAAACTATCTCAATCTGTCAACCATAATTAAAATGCAACCTGTACCCCCTCTTCGTAACAGTAGGCTGTACTGTATAATTAGCTACTTCCCTATTAATGTATAGCGAATAATTCACTTTTGTGCATTTTGCAGCTGTATGCCTAAATTTAGCCATATGTGTGACTTCCTGTTAGTTTCTTCTCGCAATGCAGTGTATGTCCACATGTCCATTTGAGCAAATTGGCTGATCACAAGTCTGTTATATTAGGACTCCATTTTTGGGTAATACGGTAAAACTAAACATACTATCGCTTTTCTCTGTCCACAGCATAAATCAGCCAATTACACAATTGTGTATGTTTCTACAAAAAGCACAGGTGTAGATAATAACATTAATTGCGACCTTGTTTGGAGTCTAGACAGAGCTACTACTAGTTATCTTTTTAAAATATATTGTAGATTTTGTTTTATTGTTGTGTCCCACTTTTTATAAATATGTAGATTGCAAGAGTTAGTATATAATATTAATATTATTATAACTTTAAAATCAGCAGGTCATAATTTAATTAGATAATTTAAAATTAAATTATCTAATTAATTTAATTAGATAATAGGACATCAGACCAATAATAGGTGCTCAAAAGTTGTTTTAAACGGACAAACAAGAGTTGTTGTGAGGTACATTTTAACTTATTGAACATGACTAATTCATCAGCAGGCAAAATAATTGTTGCTTTTCTGTTGTGAAACAAAACATGTGATGTAATAAAACCATTTCAGTTTACTCAGACTTATACTTTGAGGATTTCTGGACCACGCCTACTCTTAGACTAATAACTTAAAGGTCATGCAAACAAATACTTTGATTAGTTTAGGAAAAAAACTCTGTCTTTAAGCAAAACTGCAGTTCTAAACAGTGTTTAAAATATACTCTTTACAGGTGCAGAAACTCTTTAAACAGCCTTTTTTAAAAAAATCTTTTACAGTACTTGCATGGAAGAAGTGCCTCTATTGGACAATAAGCCTGCTTGTACCTGCATGAAACCTGAGATTCAATTGGACCTGCTCCTGCAGTGAAAGTAGACAGAGAGGCAGACAGAGAGAGAGAAGGAGGGGCGGAGGGGATGTCCCACTCGGGACAGCTGTGAAGTATCTCTTGCTCTCGGCATCAGTGACCCACCTTGTGAGACAACTGCAACGAGTCGACATGGCGTCTCCAAGGCACTATGGTCGGTCGTCTGTGGACATAGCCAATGTGATGCAGAAGCTGCAGGGTAAGTGACACTCTTTGGCTTTGCCGGCATGCGAACCAAACCTCCTTTCCTCCTGCACTACTGCACAGTAATATTGTGCTGATTCAAGGCTTGGCTCTGTGCCCGACTGAAGTTCGCCAACATTTGCAAGGCAGGAGGCTCTCGCACACATACACACATACACACCACCTGATGGACAAACTCAGACTCCTTTGTGCTAGATTGACTTTTAACTCATTATTACTGAATTTTTTTTTAAAAGGTACTGTCCTTGAACACGTCGGGCCATAGAGCATATTATAGAGTCGCATATTTGTATAATTTGATTCAATCTGAACATCTCTTTTTATTTTTTCCACCAGCTAATCTTATTTGAAACAGTAAGAACATTCCTGTAACATCCTGTGACCAAACTGCATAAGGTCAAGCTGCATTGTTTATTGTTTCAGGTTTGAAAAGTAAGATCTAATTTAACGAAACAGTTTTAATCCAGTGTGGTGAAACTCTCAATTTCATCGAAGCATGATTTGCTGAGATCAACCTAATTTTAGGTATTTTTGTATCATTTAGTGATTAGCACTTTAAGAATTTCCTGTTTAAGTTGATTAGTGATGATGTGCTCTGTGGTTTGACATTCACAGAATTCACTGATAAAGCACTGAGCTAAACTTGATACCATTTGTGCCCTTGGCAAGCTAAAATGATGGGCAGCCTGAAAATATGAGCTCTTATGCGTAAGTGTATGGGTACTTTTGAGTATGTAGGATACCTGGAAATATCTGTGTGTATCTGTGTGTGGTGACGTGTTACCAAAACTGCTGCTTGAAACATTTTCCTGTGGTTGTGCCAGTTTTACCCGGTTTCTGCTGTAGAGAGAGGTAGTACTTCCTGTGTGTTTATCACTAAGGTGATTAATAAATATCCTTTTTTTAAATATCTGAATGACCTTTTTTAGATAAAGAGTGGAAATGACATGGTGTAAGTTTGCACAACTGTGCTTCAAGTCAGTAGGTGGAATTGAGTTTCAAGAAGCAGTTGGAAGGAGTTTTTGTGGCAGCAGCTTTAGGTGGACTGTTGATGGCAAGCAGCAGGGCTTTTCTCTGGTTATCAAACACAGTTTCCTGTCATTAAAAGCATCCTACAGAGGTTTACTGCGGACCCGCTTTGGCTTCAGCAACAGCGCATGAATTATAGACTTGAGCAAAGTCTATAATGTTGTGAATCACTTTAATTAGTAACACACATTTTGTGTTTATGTAGATTTGTGCAGAGGCTTCATAAAGTTGTGAATATGCCTCCTCCTTTAAAGCAATGACTCATGTTTTTGCTGGTTTCACGCTCACCCTGTTTGCTATTAGGAGCATATGGTGATGGACTGGCAGGTAGTTGCTCTGCTTTGGTACACCAGAAGCGTGGCTGCTGCCAGGCTTGTCTTTTGCAGTAGGTTCTTGTGGGTTTCACAAATGTGTCAGACAGGAAATGTGGAAACAGTTAGCAAATGATTTGACATATTTAATTACCCCCGGCTCCTCCAGGAATCAGATTTTAGAGCTGATTATAGCGGTTCTAGTGCACTTTCTTTGATTTAAAAGAATTATGTGACACATAACATATACCTTACAAAAGTATGCTAAAGAGAAAACCGTGCATAAATGTAGGGTGGAAATAAAATCATCTGTGTTTTTCAGTTTTTTTTTTGTTTTGCCATTAATTTGTATTCCTCCCCCTTAACTCTGACTCCCTGAAATAAACCTAGAACAGTCAGTTGTATTCAGACATAACCTAAATAGTAAACAGAGTCTACCAGTGTGTAATATAATTGCCAGATAAATACAGCTGTTTTCTAAACTTCTCAGGTGCTAAGTGAAGCATACCACACATATACAGATGTTCACATGCTCACACACAAACAAGAAACATAAACGGATCCAGAGGATGCATTTTATAGGAATCCACCTACTAACCATATAAGCGTTTTATGTCCTTAGTAACTTCTCAGTTCAAATATTAATGAACAAACTGCATCATGAAGATCAAAAAACACATGTTGGTCAACGATAACGTTGTGGAGCGGTTTGAAACTGGGTTAGATTATTAAACGATATGAAAATCCAGCTGAATCCTGTGAAATAAATCATCCAAAGATGTAGAATGACCCTACAAGCCATGTGGAATAATGTGTTTTGTTCAGATGAGACCAAAATCGATTGAAATACAAATTAATTTACAAATTAAATGATCCACACTATATATAATCTCTTCTTCAGTTGCTGTATCTTTCAATATCTAGTTATAAATCCTGTGTGTCGGGTTTTTCAGAAAGGACCGGGTGTTCAGCTGTTGAATCATTTCTTATCCTGCTCGGTTGTTCATGGCCTGTCAGAGCTGAACTAAAGCTGTTCTTCACTAAGTGGAATAACATAATGAGTGGGCTTTTATAAGACTCCCAGGTGACTATCTCAGGTCAATGATACCATGCACCTACTGCACAGTATTGCTAAAGGTATCATCTTCCTAAGATCACCGTAAGTACTTGATTACCTTTGTGAGTTCCTGATGGTTTGGTGGTTGGAGGTGATGTTTGTTGCTCAGCTTGTTCTCTTCAAATTGATCCTTATTATCTATTTATTCATTAAATTATGACTGCATGAATTATTGACGGTATGCATTTTACCAGTCATAGAAACAGAAAATACTAACTAAGGAATAATGTCATGAAGTTACTTATTAGATGATGCTACTAATGTAAGAGGGGTGGGTGTTAAAATAAGTTTAAACTTCTACCCTTGAACTCTTGAATGTGTAAATATTCATTACTGTTCTTCTTTTGCTTGCTCTTGATATAAATTCAATTTCTTCACATATAACTTTTATTTATTCTTTTCTTACACTACACTCAATGAAGTCAAACTCAAATTAGTTGCCAAAAATATAATTACTTAGGAGCTGCTCCACATAAAGGTATCAGAACATTTCAACCTCAATAAGTTCTTAATTTTCCCTCAGAATGAACTATTTAACTAAACTAAAGTCCAGGACTTCGGGTCAATATGGGCCCATTTTGCAGCTGAAATCTAGATAAATGTTTTTTTCTGTTATTGCTTTCAAATTAGCTTTTTATTTAGCTATAATTCCTCTATTTTGTGTTTTCCGGGGTAACACTTTAGCAAGATTTGAGATTAATCGCTCTGTCACATTTGCGATCTTGCTTACATGTTTACATTTTGAAATGGTACTCCTAATTTGAAGTTTATCTAATTTAAAAGAAAATCCTGGTGGTGTAACTGTAGTTTGAAACACGAGTTGTGGTAGTTGCTCTGGCCAGAACACCTTCTTCTGCATGTTTGTTGTCCCCTAAGTGACAAACCGCATTTTTTATATGGATTATTTCAACAATGGCTTTATTCTTGACTTTCTTCCAAAAGGTCAAATTTATGGAGTGCACAACTTGTGTTTCTCTCACAGGAAAATCTCACAAGTCACAGCAAAGAACTGCTGTGTGGCAGGTGAAACAAGGTGCAGGAGATAATTACGTTTTTTGTGTAGCCTGCTCCCCCTATTGATGACAACTATTATGGTCCTGCAGGGTCTGTTTGTTTGGAAAATAAAAAAATATATATATGTGTGCTTCCCTCAGTCTCCCCAAATAACAGGATCCAACATATCTCACTTGAGTTATTCTGTAATAGTTGATCATTTTTTATTCCCTCTGGATATCTAGGTTTTAATAGACAAGAAATGCAATAAAAAAAATCTTAACATTAAGTTTCACAAAGGATGAACTTTTGTAAATGATTTAATTAAAGTTATTTTGAGCATCTGAACTCTACCTGAATCAATCAAATCAATACAATTTTATTTGTATAGCACCTTTCAGCAACAAGGCATTTCAAAGTGCTTTACATCATAAAAACACAAAAAGGCAAAGTTATAGAACACACAGTCAGCCGTGATTACACATCAGATTATTGATTAATGTTTCATGATTATATTTCAAAAGCAACTCTAAACAGCTGGGTTTTTAGTCTAGATTTAAAGGAAGTCAGTGTTTTGGCTGTTTTGAAGTTTGCTCCAGATTTGTGGTGCACAGGAGCAGAAATAAAAAACTGCCCAGTAAGATTTTCTCGTAGTTACAAACAGCTTCCTGCATATGAAAGAGGAAGTAGCTTTTCTGGGACTGGACTTGTATAAACCAGCATTAATAGAACCTCAGGGTTATTTTTAACATGCAAGAAAAGCCTTTGAATGCGCAGTGGGACCTGAAATAATAGGCATTTTCTGCACAAAATACTGTAATTATTTAGTTCATTCATTATTGTGCATGTGTTCTATTCAGAGCAGTAGAGCGATACTGTTCAGAGCTGAGAAGGTTCTGCATGCTGTTGCAAAAACAATGGATGTGCTTTTGAGCTTTCACATGACGCTTTGCAAAGGGAATCCCTGTGTGGGTGTGTCCTGTTTTTTCGTCACAATGGCGTGGGCTCGGAGCGGGGGAGAGCAGGTGGTACATGTCATTCAGCAGCCTCAGAATTAATTATTAAAATGACTTGCACCAGGACCTGCCTCATGCAGCAGCCTTTGTTCTGTCTCCCAAATCTATAGGACTCTCGAGACTTCATTTAACTTGAACTAATTAAGAGCAAGTCAGGTCATTGTTGATTTTAAAACGATGCTGCTACGTCAGTAAATGTTTCAGTCATAGAGGATTAGATATGTCTTTTAGGCAAATATGGCTAGCACACACACAGAAGCACCCCCCCACACACACAAACTAAGCTTAAAATCGGGATAATGCAGCCGTGACTGTGACATCACACCCTCCTCACGCACTGATTGGTTGAGCCAGCCTCCTAGCTGAGCCCTCTCCAGCCTCAGATGGTATGATGATACAGCGAGGCAGTGCAGCTAGGGCTGTGCACATCCACACAGCCATGGCTCCTCTGGATGGGAACAACACAGGAAGAAGGAAGGATGGGATTGTAGATCACCCAACCTATTAGAGTTCCTGCTTTGCCATCTGTGTGTGTGTGCGTGGGCGTGTGTGTGTGTGTGCATGTCTGACAGTGTGTGAGAGGGTGAGGGAGGAGGGGACATTTTTATCACAGCCTCCAGCAGCTCTCTCGCTTTCACCGGGGAAACCAGGCAGCCAGATCTGTTTTGCTTCCTTCTGGATAAAAAGGGGGTGAAAGGACAGCTGTGGGTTTTTTTCTGTCACGTTTTGTCCACTGTGGATCTGATGTTTCTTGCTGACACACGTATATGCACCGTGGAACTCATGAGACGCAAAGGACGAGAGCCGGAGAGTGGGGTGTAGAATGGCTCACTATAAGGATGTTTCTGTCAGAAAGACTTCTTTAAATCTGGTGACAGGATTTTTTCAGTATTTGCGTGGTAAGTAGCACGGCAACAAGCCGGACGTTTGATCTTTTAAGCAAATAAGGACATTAAATATGCTAATGGTTTGTAGGTGTATGAACTTTATGCTCAAACACAATATTATGTATGTGCTGCCTCTTTTTCTTATTTTTTTTATTTTTTGTGCGTGAGTGTGTGTAAGTATGTGCGTGTCAGTATGTGTGTGATATGCTTCACTGGGCATCCCTGGTGCATCAGTGATGAAGCATTAGCCTGTAGGTCAATGATGTCTTTGTTCCCTGTATAGTGTTCGCATCGCTTCCTTAAACACGTGATCGCTGTCTATATGTTTCTGAGGTGGATGTTTAAAAATGGCCACTCCAAGCAGTGCAGCACTAGCCAGCCGGCATGCACGACACAGTCCTCAACGTGGCAACAGCACCACAAAAGCACAGAAATGTGCTTCTTTGTTATAAATGATGCATAATGCATGAGGCGTTGTGATTGAATGTATTAAAAGACCACAGACAGGCTGGAGGTGACCTGAACAATCACATGTTGGTTCTGAGCACCGAGGGTGAAGGGTTTGAAAGAAATTTTCTCTTGGCTCCTTTTTAGAGCACTTGTCAGTAGCATCTGTTGTACCGTCACTGACAAGTTTTTGTAAATCATAATTTTAAACTTCGCTAGTAATACTTGTACCATGTATGGTGCGGTACTACTCTAATGCAGCTGGAGACCTAAGAGAAGTCATACTTGGAACAGGGAAATTTAAATGAAATAATATTAACTATCTTTAAAAGATTACACATGACAGTTGTTGTACAGGTGTTGCATTTACCTTTTGTATCATATGTTTTGGGTATCCGTACAGTGGCTGAAAGAAGTATTCACACTCCTGAAAGGTTTCCAAATTATTTTGTCCTAAAACACAAACATCACTATATTTCATTGGGAGTTTGTGATAAACCAACAGAAGTGGTGCATAACTGGTGAAGTGAAAATAAAATGTAACATGGTTTCAACATTATTGAATCAACTAAAATCTTTCAAGTGCGCCTTACATTTATTCAGCCCTCCTAGCGGAGAACGGAGACTGCACACCCCTCTGAACACATCATGTTAAAACATGGTGGTAGCAGAATCATGCTTCATTTCCCCAGCATAGACAAGTTAAGTTAAACAAAGTCAGTAGAAAGATGTATTGAACTAGATACCATATAGTCCTGAAAGAAACCTTGTTAAAGGCTGCGGAAAACGTGAGACTGGAGTAGTGATTTATCATCTTGACAATACAACCGGAACTACAAGGTAGTGAAGATCAGCAGCATCAAACTCCTGTCTCCTCTGGCCAGTGTCTTTTAGATGAGTCTCTGCTTCAAAACACATAAATGTAATCATTAACTTGTTATAAGGACCTCTTGATGGCATAGTGAAAAATATAAGGTTAATATCATATCATGTCTTATTTGTCATTATATGGAAAATATTGACCAAGATAAGAATTATGATTTATCTGGATAGTATATTATGTTTACTTTTTATTTTTTTTGCAAAAACTGACAGTACAGTTTGATTTATTAGTCTCTTTAGTTGAACCTTTTTGCTTCATTGGCACATCCAAAAGTCATTCCTAGTCAGTCGTGTTGGAATAAGTATTTGAACTTGATGTTTGTTACTTTCCAGATGAGCAAGAAGCGGTGCAGAAGAGAACCTTCACAAAATGGATCAATTCCCATTTAGCAAAGGTGAGTGTGAACTGCTTCCCATTGCACTCACTATTGCAGCTGTTACTTATCTGAAGTTGAAAACGATGTACATTTCAGAAATTCAACAAAAGTCAACTTAAACAGTAATATTACTTGGTACCTGTGCTCCTTCACCCCATCCTGATTAGAAAGCAGGGCAATGTTTGATGTGACGCATTGTCATACTTATAAACAATCTCTTTCATAAGTGGTATTTTTGGTTTTTGACCTATAACACTTGTTAAAATAATTGGAGACAATAGATTTGTCTGAAGCAAAAATGACTTTAACACTAAGTACAATCCCTCTGGTTATTCACTTAAGTGCAAATAGCAGCATCGTTTGCCCCTAATTCCTTAACACTTTAAATCAAATCAGGTTTAATGGAAGCCAATGTGTTGGTAAGCAAAGTTTGGTGAGGAGGGAACATTTACCCAAGACAATGTTCCTTTTCTGTGACAAGAACTACTGAAGGATTTTGGCATGACGACACAAAGACCATTTGTTCAGATTTCAAGATTCTCACAAGGGGGATTTAAAGTGACAAGAGCCTGCATAGATTTAGTGGAGTGTGTTTGCGTGGACATGTGGGGTATTTAGTGGAATAACTCAGAGTGGTGTGTGCTGTATCTATCTGTATTGGAGTTCTCCTGCTGTGTGTGTGTGTGGGTAGGTGTTTGCTGTACTGTTTTGGTATTCATGCTTATTGTGTGTGCCTGCGTGGGCGTGGGCATGTGCGTGTGTGTGTGTTTGTGGCGAGCATTGGCAGGGACAATAACGTGGTGTGCAGATGGAGAACAAGAGGGTGAGGACAGTTCCCTGTAGGCAGTCGTCTGCTTCTGAGTTTCATGCTTCTAAATTAACAGGCACTCAGTTCACAACAATAACACATGCTCACATGTTGTATTAGAACACATTTTGTCTCAAAAGGAATAAAATCTGAATTCGATTACATGCAGCTTTGTGCTACAGAAGCATTAAAACTACAAATACTGAGAAATCTCCTGGTGAATTTAGTCCTTTAAAATCATTATCCGGTAGGTTGGAGATCTGGCAGAGAGATTTGGTTTAGTTAGGCTGTTTGTTGGGCCCACAATAGTTTAAGCTTGGTTTCACAACTTTAGAAGAATCTGAGTTATGTGGTGGGCCAGCACTGGGACACTCTGCTAGTTCATTATTCATGCCCAGCTCACCAACTGCGCATACTAATAAGGATAATGTAATAAAAGCCTATTAATGAGCAGTGTTAGAGTTAATAATAAATTCATGTTAATAGTTTCAGATAAAACTGAAGTTTCTGTATACAGGTGTTAAATGCTTTTTTTTGTAGCAAAACGTACATTATCTGATTTGTCACTTCCTACGGCTGTCACATTTTCCTTTCAGCCTTTGTGTTCACTTCCTCTGATTTTCTACAACCAAGCATCTTTCCTGGAGAGTTTTTCCAAAGTTGGGAGTTTCATGTGACTGAGAAAATTAAGTTTCCAGGGTGAGGATTATTTTCAGCTGACTGCTTTTGTGCAGATACGGTGCATCGCTAAAGTATTCATAGATTCTGAACTTATTCATTCTTTCCAACATTACAACTGCTAGCTTCTTTTTTTTTTGTGATGAACCAACAAAAATTGATTCGAAATCAAAGGAAACCACATGGTTCTGAAAATTGTGATGGACAGTTGTATTTAGTCCTCATAGCAGAAAACATGCCACACAGAAAATGTCTTCCTCATGTGAAACATGGTAGTGGCAGCATGATGCTTATAATTAGTTAGTTTTACATAAAGTTTAATATTGAAAAAAAATGTTTTGGAAAAGTGTTTCTTCTGCCTAAATGTGTTCTGTATTTATATGTAATAAACATTTCTATTTTAGACCTTAAAACACCAGAATTTGCACACAACTTTATAATTTTTCTGTTTGACATTTTAAAATATAAAATCAGGTGTTATGATCAATTTCTCAATATGTTAGCAGTCTTTCTACCACATACTTTTTTATTCTTGAGTAACATTTTAGAAAGTTACTTTTTGCTTTTACTTGAGTGAAAATACTGTATGTTAAAGCAGTGGTTCTCTCACTTGACCTCAGTCTTTGGCTACTCTACCCATCTCTGCCTATGTTGCATCTTTTGCACAGTAGAAAGAGCAAAGAGTCAGGGAGCAGACATTAGACCAGAGGCCAGCAGCAGGGACGGTGATGCAGGGTCTTTTCAGGTACGGAGAGTTTAGATCTAACTAAGAAGAATAGATCTGTTGCAGGACAGGCTTTTTACAGATATTTCATAATTCTCACTCAGACCCTGAAATACTTTTTGCCTATATAGCTGGCACAGTCAGGATGCTGTTTCCTTTGCAGACAGTTTACTTTTCACACATCATTGGCTGATTATCATTTAAAGTGGTATCCCAGTAAATACAAATTGTTGCCTTTTTCCATATTTTGTTCTTTTTTAAATCCTAAAAGAAATTAATAGTTTTGCAAAGTGACTGTATTTAGTGGGGACACATAATAACAATCAGCTACATGGTTTGACCTCTGCAGCGCTGTTTCTGTAAATACTTTAGCAGGGCGCTGTGTGTGTAGATCTTACTTCAAAATGTAATTGTCTCGAGAAAAAGACAATTTGTTGCGAAGGACTTCAGACTGCTTTGCCCCAAATAGGCAGCCAATTGCAATTCCACCATGCAGTATGCTGAGTTGGGAAATGACCTGGATAATGTGCCAAAAAAAGTATTCCCACCAGCACTTTTGCTTCTTAATTAAACTTTGGCTTTGGAGATTAAACATGTATTTTGTCTGAGACAATAGATTATAGTGTCATTTAATCTCTTTGAGGCTGTGTGACGCTGTAAATGTGTAAATAAGATATCAGGAGACTGTGTCCTGTTGGGGTTAAGTGAGTGCCCTAGCCTGAGGACTGGGCATCGCGCCACTGCTGTGGAAAAAGCACCATCTTTTCAGCTACAGGGAGGCTCAGTGGTTGCTGCTAACAAGTCTGTTTCTCACCAACAGCATTTGTTTCCTCCTCATCCCTGGTAATGGACTAGAATACTAATGTTCTTTTATTTTATCACAGTGTGGACTCTAAAGCATACAAGCATTTCTTTTCAGCTCTTAACAGTTATAAACTGTCATGTTTTGCTTTCTTTTTTTCTATACCAGCATAAACCGCCACTAGAGGTAAGCGATCTTTTTGAGGACATTAAGGATGGGGTGAAGCTCTTGGCGCTGCTGGAGGTCCTGTCTGGCCAACGACTGGTAAACAAGAGTTTATTTGTCTTGTGTGGAATTTAATCAAAAGTTGACCATTTCTTGAAAATATTTACTTTTTTATTTTATTGGGATTGACCGCCAATCCTAGTTATAATGAAAGTTTTGTGTGCAAATCAAGGTCATTGCATGGTCTTTCTGGTCATCGACAGATTTTTCTAAGCATCTGAAACTTTTAATTATGATGGCTCTTACTAGACCTAAATGTATGCAACAATTCAGTTTAAGAATTGTCTTGAAGAACAAAGTTATCTATTTTGGAATCACTTTGAAGAATTTTTTTCTGATCTTCTCTGCTGTGAGAAGCACTTACCACATGTTTTTTGATCTTACTGTTCATCTGTCTGACTGAAGAAGCACACATCCTTAAACACTCAAGGCACGCTAATAGTTTGACACAATTTTTTTCATTGTCCAAACCTCATTGTTATCTGTAAAATGATAAGACGTCTTCGGGGGTTTTCATACTTCTATTTTTTTTGCATTGTTGTTTGATTCTCCAAAACTGGGCTTCTGTAAACAGAAGTTAGAAACACTACGCCTATCTTTTTGGAAAACAGCACAATTGTGGCTTGACATATCAACTCACAATAAAAATCTTCCCTTCTCACACCTGGCATAGGTTCTACCAAAACTTGGATGTGTTATATTTAGGTATTTTAACATGAAGGTCTCCTGGAACTAACTTACTTTTTGCAAAACTAAATCTAATTTTGGAAAAAGATTAACTGTGATTCTCAACTATTCGTTCCTCACAGTGATTCATTCTCACAAGTTATTTTATGTAAAAATAGATTTACTAAAATCCCCAGAGCAATCCCATAAGCATTTTATGCCTACTAAATAAAATCCAAAATTAGCTAGCTCCACTTAAGTTATTATCTCTCAGACATTATATAATAAAAGCAAAATTAAACTGTCTACAACAAAGCTTCCTTGGTTTGCTTATTAATTTCTCATTTCTGTCCTCTTTGTCTTCAGCCCCGTGAGCAAGGCCGCCAGCTGAAAAGGATACACTGGGTTTCCAACATCGGCACTGCACTCAAATTCCTCGAAGGCAGAAAGGTTAGCATGAAATTATGGTGCTTAATGTTTTATCTGTATTTCTGAAAGACAATAAAAGCTTTTAACCACGAAAGATGCAAGAAGGAAACTGAACTGTGAATGAGAAATAAAAACAGCCTAAGTAAGCTCTTGAAGCATATTTTTATTTATTTATTTTTTAAACTAAAAATGAAAGTGTGGTCATTCATTTTGACTGAATTCATTACCGTCTTTACATTTACTTATCTTTGTAACTGAAGACTAATTAGAGTAATTCTAGCACATCTAATAATCTCAGATCATAATTTTTATTCATGTGTGTTTGGGGTTTATCCAATACCTAGATAGTTTAAAAATCACTGTAGATTTTAAACCAGTATTGACTCAGGGCTTCAACACATTTGACCCACAATATGTTGGGGTCAAAAAGTGTGACCCCAACCTAATTAACTTTATTAATTATTTTTGATAATTAAAGATCCAGATAAAGTTAATTATCTGAATTAACTTTCAGATATTTCACACTCAGATAATTCAACTGTGAATTATCTGAAAGTTGAAACACATTTATAGTTGATTACCATTTAAATTAAAGTAATTTGTAGTACTATGGCTACTTTTCTTTGTCAGGTTTTTATAAGGCAACAGTAAAATGTGAAAAAACAAACAAACTCTGGTCATAGTAGCATATTGAATAAAAGCATTTTAAGTGCAGAAACACATAAACATTTAGGCAGAATGCTTCTACTAATGCTTCATATCCAGAGCAAAACACTAATGTCCATATCTTGTGTGGTCATGGCTAACTAAAGATGCACCAATAAGAATTTGTTAGCAATTAGTGGCTAACATTACTTAGACAGTAGTTTCTGGATGCATTTTCTTGAAAATATAAATCCCTTTAACACTTAGGTTCCAGAAAAGCTTGAAATGCTCCCAAATCCATCATGTTTATTAATAGGTAGAAGTTGAAAGCTCCAAAGGGTTTACTTCATTAAGCCTTCCTATTATCCGTTGACTCACCCCCTCTCACTGACTTGCAGGTTTAATGAATTGCAGTCTCAAGATATAATAGAAGATAAAGGTTTATTTTAAACAGTCTGCTAAATATTTTATTCTTCCTCTTTTAACATTTCACTTAAATGGAAAATAGCTCTTTCAGTCTATTTCCCCCAGAAACGTGTAAAATAGTTACAGAAAGTTGGACAAGTGCAGAGAATGATAAAAGCAGCAGTTGGCAATTTCACTGTCAATGCCTTGGTTAAATTTTTTTTTCTACTGTTATGTTGTTGACGTGTTAAAATAACACACAACTGCATATCTCACTACAAAAAAAACATGTACGATGAATGATTGAAAGGCTCACTGGAAAGCATGACGTTTAGTTGCATATTTGTTAGTGAGCATATAGTGTCTCTTTCTGTAAAACATTCACTTTGTTCATAGAGGCATGACAGAACTTCTTCATTACATAACCCGTCGCTAAATCTCCTGCCCTACTTTCCGACGGGTTCCCTGAGGACTGAAACTTATAGTGTTGTGATCTCTCTCTCATCACGTTTGCTTTCAGTCTGTGTACCGAGGATCACCGGTCAGTTGCTGTCACACGCAATGCTTTCATGAAGTGCATGATGTATATTTTGCCAAACTTGGAGAGAGCTGCCAGTATTTCTGATAGTCTGCATTTTTATGCATTTTGAGTAGAACCCGACCGATGTGTGCTCTGTGCTGCAGTTTAGCTGCTCGAGTGTAGAAACTTAAATCCAGCAAGATGCCGCAGCTCTGCAAAGCAATGTTTGCAATCACAGTAGTGCATCTGTTTTTCTGTCAACTTATTTGTTTTTATCTGGTTGTCTTCTCACTCATGCTTCTGCCTCTTACAATGATACTACTTATCAGCATCAAAGGCTTGACTTTGATGACTTTCATTGTTGTTTTTGGTCTGAATGAAAACCAAGGAAAATTATGTGTGAGACACTTTTTCCTTGGTCTCACAAGGAGACATTTTAGCTCTCTAAAAATAAATGATGGTGCTGACATTTTTTCTTTATTTTGGTTTTAGATTAAACTTGTCAACATCCATGCCACGGACATTGCCGATGGGAGGCCATCCATCGTCCTTGGGTTGATATGGACCATCATCCTCTACTTTCAGGTAACTCCATATCCAGATGACCCAAACAAGACTAATTAAAAGAATCTGTCAGAAATGTCCAAATGGTTGCAATCTTAAAGCATGATGGGATTTACTGTCAAGATCTTATAATACAGAGCATCCACAGCAGGAGATGCTCAAGACCTTTTCAATATTTCAGTTAATCGCACAATGTGTGCCAGTCCTCAAACCTTTTGCGCCAAGAAGTGAGTGCTAGTTTTTCCAACTACCACCATACTGACATGCATTTTAAAACAACCCAACTTTTAAGAAAAAAAAATCATTTTTCATTGGCACTACATCAAGGCTGTCAAACTCATTTTCATTTTTCAAATCGCAAATCTTCTCAAAGGACCGGTTGTGCCAGAATATATTTATAAAAACCATTCCAACTGTTTAAAAAAAGGAACAAAGAGCTTCTTCTCTATTTGATGACTTATATTAAATAACATTGAACTTCTTTGGCAGTATACTAAAGGCATCCCACCAACTGTACTTGTACCACAACTTGAGACTCATTGGCTCTAAGACATTTGGACACAGCTAACTTTACCTGAAGCAGATATCAGCAGTCATTACTAACATTTTCCCCCGCTTATATTCTTTTATTTTGTTTTTGTTTTGTTTCTCAACCAGATTGAGGAGTTAACCAGCAACCTGCCAGCTCTACAAGCGTTATCTAACAGCAACTCGTCTGTGGACAGTACAGCCAGCTGTGAAACAGGAAGCCCTCCCATGAAGAGGAGGGTCAATAACAAATTTCAGGGCAATGCTAAGAAGGCCCTGCTCAGATGGGTGCAGTGCACAGCCGCCAAGTATGTCATACTTTAGAGGTTTCCAATTTAAAGTGCAAATGTTAATCCAGTTAATTTACCAAAAAGCTCTATGCTTACTCGTGTTTTAAAAGTCCCACAAACCAGAGCGGCTCACCGTTGTGTTTTTCAGGGATTTTGGAATCGAGGTGAAGGACTTTGGGCCCAGCTGGCGTAGCGGCGTCGCTTTTCAAGCGGTAGTTCACGCCATCAGGCCCGATCTGGTGGATATGGAAGTGGTGCGACGGAGGAACAACAGGGAGAATTTAGAGGAAGCTTTTGCTCTTGCAGAAAACGAGCTAGGCATTCCTCGCCTGCTGGATCCTGAAGGTCTCCTTGTTTCTGTTTGTCTTGCCTTTGTTTTTGCCTTAAAGGTTTTTAGTGTTGCTAACTATTCTAAACAGGTAACACTGGTCAACAGTTTTTTTTTCAGATATGACAGAAGTACACATAATATGAAATTCTGTCGAACAGATTTACATTAGCGTTCTTGATACTAAGAAGGCCAATGTCACCTTTCAGAGGATTAAAATTCAGTTTTACCATCACGCAGACTGTGAGTGAAGGGAAGTAAAGCAGCCTGCAGTGACTCTGCAGTCCTAGCTTCACTTACAGACACGACTGAAGATGCTTTAAAACACACAGAGCTGCATAAGAATGGATGTGGCTACAGGAGCTTGGCTCTGATTTGTAGTGTCAGGCCATCAGTGTGGATAAAAGTAGACATGTATAATTAGCTGACAGCCTCAGCAGATTTAATCTCTTGAGAGAATGTCTTTTGTTCAGTTGGTACCAGATGTAAAAGCTTTGTTGCGTATTGTCGCTGCTTCAGCGCTTGAATTTTATTGAAGGCTTGGATTTTCTTCTGCTGTTCAAGATTTGTTAAAGCAACAATTAAGATCATGTTTGTGTTGCTCTGCAGATGTGGATGTCGACAAGCCAGATGAAAAGTCCATCATGACTTATGTGGCTCAGTTTCTCAAGCATTACCCAAACCCCCAACACTCCGAGGGTGACGGACAGCAGGATGAGGTACTTTGTTCAAGTTTACCATTTTCTCAATCCAAGTCATGCAGTAGAAAGCACATTTTTTATTTCTGGACATGAAGTAATATTTACTCCATGTCTCCTGTCAATAAACCTAAAACTCCTGTGTTATTAGAATATGTATGGACAAAGAAAAAGACCCTCTGGAGAGGCTATGCACTAAAATCTGCTTTATTTGCTGCTTAGTTCTTTAAGTACTGTAAAAATTCAAATTGTCATTTGATGGAATACAGCTTTGATCTATTATTACAGGGATTAGAAATGCACTGATCAGAAATCTGTAGCAGATGTAGCATCTCTGACCTTTCCTAAAGCAAGCTTGCTAGAATATGTTCAGACTTCCCGGTCCGATTCTGGTCACCATTTGATTTGTCCGTGCGCCTCTAATAGAAATCAATGCATGAACACAGCTGAGTTTTTATGCTTTATTTTGTATCATCACAGACTTATTTGGGTTTTTTCCCCATTCACTTTTCTTTTGTACATCAAGCTGCTTCTTGGCTCTATTCCAACTTTTGCATTGTCAGTGTCAGTACTTCAGGTGAGGGTTCAGGTCAGAGTACTGCATGCTTTCTGTTCGGCGTGTGTGTTCCCTCATCTCATTTTTCCATTCACTCTCCTTCTGTTTCCTTGCTGTTCTTATGCCTTTTTGATGTGTTTGCATTTCTCTGTGATGCTTGCTTTGATGCTTTCCTGGAAAGTTTGTTCCTCAAGATATAGAGCAAATGCTTGAGGTATGTTCAAATAAATGCTTGAGTTTTTTGTACTATACTGTATGTTTAAATTCCATACTTATATCAATCTCTGCTTTTTCTACTTCTGTTTCTAAAATTAACTGTTTCTCTTAATGCAGATCTTGCTTCTGTGTGCAGGGCTGTTAATTTTAATGCAGACCTTTTAACCTTATCTTTACATTTCTGTCTTAAAATGTCATTTAAGTGTCCCAGTGGCATGTTAATTAAGGGAAAAACTGGTTTTGGATTAAGTTTGAGCTTAAGCTGAGCAGCTAATCATTTGATTGTGACAGAGGGAAGAGAGGAAGATGCTTAGAGAGCTGAAAGTGTTTTTGGATCAGCTGGAGAGAGATTTGCTGCGTGCCCAGGCTGCAGAAGGAAGCCTCACTGACAAATACCAGGTGAGTTTGATTAGGAAGGGAAGAAAACGCTACCTGTTTTGAAAAAGAAAAGGTTGTTGCAATAATCGTGTCTCTGTGTTTTGCAGGCATTCAAAAACTTTCATGTGCAGTATGAAATGAAGAAAAAGCAAACGGATCAGCTGCTCCAACCTGTTCACAAGGAAGGCAAACTGTCAGTGGACCAAGCTCTGGTCAAACAGGCCTGGGACCGCTTGTCTGCCCGGGTAATTATAGTGCATTCTTCATAGCAAGATTTATAGGATATAGAGTGGTAAAGTTATGCTGACTAATAAAATGTTTTTATTGATGATGAATTATTAGAAATTTTGTCCGATTTTGGTTAAATATGTTTTCCCCAACTTTATTTATATTTTCCTTTAAGGCCCAAACTTCAGTAGTTTAGCTTAAATCCATATTTATTCCCATATGTTCCTGCTCATTCATGTGAATTCCCATTAATTTAAAACAATGGCTAATTCATTATTACAATTTTTAAAAAAACAAAAAAAAACATGTAAGGAATCCTGTGGGTTAGTACAGGCTAGAATTGAACATTTTGACTTGTTTACTTGCAATTTTGGCATAACTACACCTAGACTGCAAAACTGCTCTGAGGAAAAAACATGACAGATTCACAAAATTGATTAGTTGGAAGTCATGACTTTTTCAGCAGTTCCACAGCAAATGCAGTGACATCATGGACAAGAAAAACGCTATAGAAAATAGAGAAAACATGAATAGACCTAAAAACATAACCCAAAAAGAATATAGAGATAACTATCCAGCACCGGGAGAAAAAACATTTACGTTTCAAAAGTGGATTTTGCATGATATGTCCCCTTTAAAGCAGGCTGTAGTATCTATTATTTTCTTCAATTAAAAGAAATCTCTTTGTTTCCTCACTTCCAGTGAAGTTCAGTGTCGTGACGAGGGGGTGAATGATAATGTGTTTATTGTGGGGTGGCAGTGTGGGAACAGAGAGTGTTTTGTTCACTAGATACTCCACTTCTTTGGGCATTAACAGCTTGTTTAGAGTGGAATAATCTGCTGTTGCAGCGCGGTTGCTTGTGAACATACAGGAGCTCTGTGTTTAGAACAGCTTCTTCCACTGTCGTTTTTTTTTGTGAGGATCTTTCTTTCACTGGGTGTCAATTGCAGCTGTTGGACTGGCACATTCATCTGGACAAATCTCTGCCCGGGCCGCTGGGAATGATCGGAGCCTGGCTTCACAGAGCGGAGATGGCTCTGAGAGAGGACATCCCCCTCCAACATGTTCATGAAGAAACTGCCAACGTTCTGCACCGGAAACTGGAGCAGCATAAGGTAAAGTGTCTGCATACCCATTGATGTTGGCATTTTTAATTAGATAAACGTTAGTGAGGCTATAATTGTGTTTTTGTGTTGCAGGAAGTATTAAAAAGCCTGGAATCCCACAGACAGACTTTCATGCAGATCCACAAGGACAGATCAGTCAATGGGGTGCCGGTGCCGCCCGAGCAGCTCCAGGACATGGCAGAAAGGTATGGCGGTGTTACTTTTTCTCTGTAGTCATTTAATTGTCACAGCAAATGACATGGTCTTTGATATTTCTTTCATATTTAGGTTCAACTTTGTGTCAACTTCATCACACTCTCACTTGATAAAACTGGAATTCTGGGAAATAAAGTACAGACTGATGGCATTTCTGGTGTTGGCGGAGGCTAAGCTCAAGTCCTGGATTATAAAATATGGCCGACGGGACTCAGTCGAACTCCTGCTACAGAGCTACCTTGTAAGTTTACATTATTTACATTGGATGTGTGCTGTTAGAGCAAATCAGTTTATGTAACAAATCGTTTTCCTGTTTCTGTTGTAGAGTTTTGTTGAAGACCACAGGTTTTTTGACCAGTATGAGATCATCTTCACAGCCCTGAAACAAGCTGCAGAGGTTTATGTGAAGTCTGACAGTTCAAGTGAGATTCTAATTGATTTATCTTACTGGATATTATGATATATTGGGATTTATAAACTGAGCATTTGTTTGGTCTATCGATTTTATGTTACAGGGACTAAAACCTGTAACAAAGGTAAGTCCAGAAATGATGTTTGGGAAATAAAACATGCCTGTTTCCATTCCTTTCTGTAACTCTCGGTCTGTTTTTGGCTTCAACCATCTTTTGCTTCCAAAAACTAAAAGGTCATGGTGCATTATGCATGCAGGAGTAACTGTAGTTGGAGTGGTATTTTAGCATGTTTAACAGTCCTAACACACTGCAACGTACAAAAGGACCAACAAGCAAAATCATTTGCAGTTTGTTACAGTACCTCGCCAAAGTATTCATACCACCTGAACTCGCATCACAACCTTGAACCTCAGTGTATTTTGTTGGGATTTTATGTGACAGACCAACACAAACCAATGTGCAATTGTGAAACTGAAGGAAAATGATACATGGTTTTTAATTTTTTTTTAGCCTTGAAAATCCCGAAAAAGCAACTAGAATTTAGATTCAGTCCTCTTAAATGTAAATAAAATCTAGTGCAAACAACTGCCTACAGTAGTCACCTAATTGAGTTAGTATGCATGTATATCCATAATCTCTCTGTTTATGGAAATACATGCATGTAAGAAACTTGTGAGGTTTCTTACAGGCATCATGAAGACCCAGAAATGGAGCATACAGGTCAGGGAGAAAGTTCTGGAGAAGTTTAAAGCAAGATAAGCTTGTATAATAATATCCTAAGCATAAAATTTATGTTTTTCATGTCCTACATGTAAAACTCCCTGTGCGATGGAAAACTAGTGCAGTACATCACCCTGAATACGTCATCTCCACAGGGAAACATGGTGGTGGCAGCATCATGCTGGGAGGGCAATTAGATCAAACCTTTTCCTTGTGTTAGAGTGGTGCAGTCATGGTCCACAATTTATTGAGAATCTTTGGAAAGACTTGAATATCGATGTTTACGGACACTCTCCATTCAAACATATTGAGCTTCAGCTGTTTCGCATAGAAGAACATGCAGAAATTTAATTCTCTGGATGAAAAAAAGCTGCCAAAGACTACAACTGCAGCAAGAGGTGATCTTGTAAAGTATTGAGGGGGGCTAAACACAAATGCTGGGTGCATTTTAAAAATATTTTATTTGTTAAAAAAACAAAAAGTTGTTTTTTTAAATCGTTTTCATTCTGTCTTACAACTACACCGTGTGTTGGTCTATCACATAAAATCCCTGTAAAATATATTGAAGTTTGTGGTTGTATTAACACAAAATGTGAAAATGTTCAGGAAGTACTAGTTAGTACTAGTACTAATACTTTTGCAAGTTAGCAACAGTAAATAGGCACCCTGTAAAGCTAAAGTAAACTGCTTTAATTTCCAGTCGACGAAGCAGAGGGCGTGAGCAAATTCCTGACTGAAACGACAGCTCAGTGGAAGAACTTGGCGCTGGAGGTCCGAAGTGTTCGCAGCATGCTGGAAGAGGTGATCTGTAACTGGGAGAAGTACAGCAGCACCGTGGCATCCCTGCAGGCCTGGCTGGAGGACGCTGAGCAAATGCTCAACAAGTCGGAGAGCACCAAGCGTGTGAGTACATTCAGAGACTTGAGTGGCAACAACAGGGAATGGTACATTTAAATAAATTTATTCTGATTTCAGATTTGTGTTCTTCTATTAAAATAGATTGTCTCATGTCGTCAGGCCCTCTTTTAGTCCTTCTTTTCTGTGTCAGGATTTTTTCAGAAACCTTTCTCACTGGATCCAGCAGCACATGGACATGAACGATGCTGGAAATTTTCTCATTGAAACGTGTGACGAAACCGTCTCTCGAGATCTAAAGCAGCAGCTTCTTCTACTGAACGGGAGATGGAGAGAGCTATTTGTCAAAGTCAAACATGTAAGCTCTGTGCACTTTAATGTGATAATTTGCTAACAGGAATTGTTTGATGTTACCAAGCAGACACAGATTTATAAAGTCATACAGAAAGCATGACGTATTTTTGCCTTCCCTCTGTCATTTTCAGTATGCAAGAGCGGATGAAGTGGATAAACTTAGGCAAGACTATCAAGACGGGATTAATACCTTAAAGATGTTCATGGATGCCACCAATGAGAAGATGACCGCTCCTATTCAAGTGTCTTTCCTCAACGTCAGAGCCTTCGTTCAAGATGTTGAGGTTTGACCATCACCTTCACTCTCAGTTTAGACCTGTACTATGTCTTTTTCTTTTCTGTATGTTGTTATTTGACTTTTTTTTATTTTTTATTTTAATTTGGGACAGGAAATTAAGCACAAAGTGCCAGCAATGGAAGCGGCCTCCAAGGCAGCAAGCCGCACAGCTCAGCTGTTGACCAAAGACACTCCACAAGAGGAGATTTCTCAAATGATGGCTGTCATGGCTTCGATCAAAGAGCAGCTCAGCAAGGTGAGGGTGTGTCGGCATGTGCTGTTTTGCAAAAAACAGATAAAAGATTGTTAAATTAGGATCTTGTAATCCTAGAGCCGATATAATCTGCAAGGATCTCTTAATTATTCGGGTCCAACAAATTTCACACGTTTCTGTTTTTGTGCCTTCTTCTGCTTTGTGGGCATAAGTCATTGTTTTGTGCTAATAAATAGTGTGCCTTGGATTTTTTTGTTAAAAACACAAACTTTGATGTTGATAGGTATTTTGTTTACCTAAATACAATGAAAGAACCACAGACAACGTTTATGAGTTTTCAACCAAACTTCTGCAGAAGGAGAAAACATAGCAAACCACTTCTTCAAGATGTTTACCATGCGTTCTGACTCCCTGCAGCAGAGCCTGCCTTTTTATTAAGCAGGAGAAAGAAGGGAGTCAAGAGTGAAATGTGGGAGAGTGATAAATCAAAGAATGGCTATTCTGAAACAAGGAAGAACTACATTCTACACACAAGCAGTTTAAGGAGTAACCCAAGATAAGAAGCAGCTTCAAGGTTTAGGGAAAAAGCAAGTTTTGTCTTTCACACAGTTTAACAAATTCCTCCTCTCTGGGGTGTGAATACTAAACCTATGAATGAAAAGCAAACTGGTAACTACTTATGTAAGAATGATAACAAAACATAATTAACCAAACATGGGTCGCGCTATTCCCTACGCCACCACGGCACGCCCAACTTTGATGTATTTCATTGAAGTTTGATGTAACAAACAAACACAAAGTAGTGCATAATTGTGAAGTAAAGGGAAAAATAAACGTTTTTGGTGCCAGCTTTATAGGACTGAAATGTTTGCCTGTTCCTCTGCAAAATTACTCAAGCTCTATCAGATGGAGGTGGGATGTTGTGTTAGTTTTCTTCCGCATGTCATGTTAGCCAGAACCTCTCAACAATGGCTTTCTTCTTCCTTCTCTTCCATAAAAGCCAGACATGCGGAGTGCATTGCTAATTGTCCTTTTAAGAGTTTTTCCCACCTGAACTGTTTCTCTCCAGCTCCTCCAGAGTTACCATGGGCCTCTTACTCTTCTTTATGTTGGACTGTCGGCTTGTCACATAAATTCTCAATAAATTATACTGTTTTGTGGTTGTTAAATTCAAGGAGTGTGGATACTTTCATAAGGAACTATGCGTCTTAAATGATGTTTCTTCTAAATAACATGTCGGGTTTATGTTTTTTCCACATGCCTTTTCTCCGATCAGGTTAGGGAGAGATGTCTGCCTCTGCTTAGGGAGTCTCAGTCTCTCTTACCTCCACTGGAAGAAATGGAGAGGAACATCACAGGCTTCTATCAAGCTCTGGAGAAGGCTAGTCGTATCACCAGCACCACCGACTCTGAGGGACCAGTAGATTTTAAGCAGAAATGCCAGGTAACCGTTACAGTTGACTGTTAAAAAATGTCATGCAGAGGGATTGAAATGTTAAATAAAACTTCTTAATTGTCTGGTTTTAGCTGAATATTAAAGCAACAATATGTTGATATACATTTAAATAGGAGCTGGCAACCTTCACCCACAGCTGTAAGAAGTGCCTGACAGTAATAGAAAGAAACCACCAAACCATCCAAAAAGTGATGAGCACCAGTAAAACGCTCCAGCACATGGAGATGAGTCTTTTGCAGAAACGAGTGGCAGACCTGCAGACTTCCTCACAGGTAACCTTAATAATCAAAGACAGTTTTATTTAATGTCTAAAGAGCTGCCTTGGCAGGGAAGTAAAGACTTGTTTGATCACCTGTAGAACATGATTAAGGAATCTACAGAGTGGCGAAAGCACGTGGAGGCAAACAGCAGCCTGATGAAGAGGTTTGACGAATCACGAGTCGAGCTGGAAAAGGTTCTGAAAATGGCACAGAGCTGTCTGACGGAAAGAGGCAACCCAGAGGAGCTGCTAAAGAAACACACCGTAAGGCTATTTTTTACAGATTGAAGTGGTTTTAATCAAATTCATTGGTTCAGTATTAGTATTTTTTTAATTTAATGTCATAATTACAATAAGTGCACCAATCAGAAATGTGTGGCTGACTTTTGATCTCCAGTTTTGAATACATTTGAGGCACTAATACAAATTTAAATGATTCCATTTTTCTCTTTTGCAAATTTCAAAGCAAAGATAATCCAGGGAGGAACCGACATGGAACCGCTAGCACGACTAAAACATTAGTCTGTGTTTTCTATTTTTTTAGCATACAGGTTCAGTTTTAGTCCATATTTAAAAGAAATTATTCCATGAAAAACTGTTAAAACTGCATTTATTATATCTACCTTATGTTTAAAAACATTAGTTAGTTCGTTATTATTTTTAATCAAAGGTATTAAGAGACACAGTGGAAGGTCCAAAGAGTTGCAGACTCCTGGGTTAAACAGGCCAAAGAGAAACATATTAATTATATGCTTACGTAAGATTCATTTAATGAGATGCATTCAGAAGGAAAATCTTAATTTTACCTGTCACCTTTTAGGACCAGACTGTATGCAAATCATCAAATTCTATTGTGCATTTTCAACAACTACAACATAATAATATTTATAGGTTTCAAGTTACAAGTACACTGCAACTTTCAGCATGTTTACCAAAAAAATTATAGGACTGAACTAAAGAGGAAACATACTGTATGTGTTTTGTGACCCAGTGACCAGGTTAATACACATACATTTTTAATAGACTTGCTGTCTCTCGGATGGGATGTGAACCCTGAAAAACTCTCGGTGTTGTTTGCAGGAGTTCTTCGGACAGCTCGACCAGCGGATTTTAAATTCATTCCTTAAGGCTTGTGATGAGCTGACAGATATTTTACCCGAGCAGGAGCAGCAGTCGCTGCAGGAAACAGTTAGAAAGCTGCACAAACACTGGAAGGTTGGTTTAAATTAATCTATTAAATATATACATATATATAATTTGTAATAATAAGTATTGGTATCTTAAAGATGCAATTTTACTTCACAAAGATATTCTAAATACTTAAATATATTCACTTTTCTGTTGTAGTTCTATCATAATACGTATTCAAATATAATTTTAGAGTTTAGTTGTATTTCCCTAACAGCTTAGCTGTGAGAAAGTGACTTGAAACCATTTTCTTTTATAAATATGAGAGCAGACTTCATGAATGTCATCCTCTTACCTCAGGATATACAGACAGACGCCCCGTTTCACCTCCTGCACCTGAAGGTGGAGGGTGAGAGGAGCAAGCTGATGGCGTCGCTGCAGGAGTGCCAAGCAGAGCTGACCAGGGAGAACCGGCACCTGGCTAACATGGGGAGTGAGAGGCTCATCAAGGAGCACAGGGTGAGCACAACACTGCTGCCTAACCAACATGTGGTGCTTATTTCAGCGGGGAAAAGATTACAGTGCCCTACAGAAGTATTCATGCTACTTAAACTACAAACGTCAACGTTTTCATTGAGACTTTCATATGACAGACCAACACTTTCACTTCATTGCTTACTTTGTTAAAATGAAAGGAGAAAGACTTTTGTGTTCAGGCCACCCTGGTTGATACTTTACAAAGCCATCTTTTATTGCAGTTACAGCTGCAACTATTTATGCTCAATCTCCTCCAGCTTTGCACATCCAAAGACTAAAATGGTTAAATGGTCAATGGACTGAATTTATATAGTTCTTTTCTAGTAATAAGAACCACTCAAAGCACTTTTCACTAGAGCCACATTCATCCGATTGAACTCACAAACATGCAGACATTCATACACCGACCCGCAGATTGGTAGTCAACTTGGAGTTGATGTGGCAGAGGGAAGCTGGAAATGAACCCACAACTTTCAGATGTCAAGATGGCTCCTTCTTGGGTTTTTCTTGGTATATCATGGTTTGCATTTAGCCAAAATATTTAGACTTGTTTGTAAAAAATGCTGAGAATGATGTATCCTTTTTTCTCATACTTCACAACTGGGCAAAAATTGTATAGCATGATATAACATTGAAGTTTGTGGGTTTTAATGTGACAAAATGGAAGGTAAAATTTTTTTTACTGATTTTCCTCAATAAAAAGAACTGAAGCTCTTCCTGGGTCACTGTGTTGTACTGACATGTTCTGCTGTGAAATATGCCGTTTTTTAGGCGTTTTTTAGGGAGAAGGGCCCTCAGTCCATCTGCGACAAACGGCTACAGTTGATGGAGGAACTCTGCCAAAAGCTACCTGAGGCTGACCCAGCTCACCAGATTCTGGAAACAACAAGAAGGGACTTCGCTGAGGTTCAGGAGGAAATTGGGAATACTCATCAGAAGTTAATGCAGCACCAAGATAAATGGAAAGAATATGATACAAGGTGCAGTATTTTCAACAAAATATTTATTTTGTGAGACCAGTTAAGCAGAAACAAGAAAAGAAGAAGGTTGAAGTTTTTCTCTTCCTCTTGATGAAAATTTATAAACTAGAAGTGTTTCAACAGCATGAATGACTGTGTGTTTTTTCAAGTAAGTCATATTCTTCCGCTGCTTTTTACAGACGCAGCTGCATTCTGCAGTATTCTTAGTGTGAATATATCTGCCCAAACAGTAAAACTGTGTTATGGAAAAGTATTTATCTGTTACATCACCTCCTGATACTCACTTCTAATCCTAAATGTTATATATTTAAAAATAAAAAAAACATATACAGTACAGACCAAAAGTTTGGACACACCTTTTAATTCAATGAGTTTCCTTTATTTTCATGACTATTGACATTGTAGATTCACACTGAAGGCATCAAAACTATGAATAACACATGTGGAAATATGAACTAAACAAAAAAGTGTAAAACAACTGAAAATACCCTTTATATTCTAGTTTCTTCAAAGTAGCAACCTTTTGCTGTGATTACTGCTTTGCACACACTCTGCATTTTCTTGATGAGCTTCAAGAGGTCGTCACCTGAAATGGTTTTCACTTCATAGGTCAACCTGCCCTGTCAGGTTAATAAGTGGGATTTCTTGCCTTATAAATAGTCATGAAAATAAAGAAAACCCATTGAATTAGAAGGTGTGTCCAAACTTTTGGTCTGTACTGTATGTATATACACTGCTCAAAAAAATAAAGGGAACACTTAAACAGGTGTTTAACACTTAAAGTGTTCCCTTTATTTTTTTGAGCAGTATATTTCTTTGTGAGAAATGCATTTGAATTTTCAAAATATGGCAGACATACTGTAGCTTCTTCATAATAGAATTTTTTTCTTTTTAATTTATAAGCCAAAATGCATGTATAGCTTTTAAATACTCTCCCCCCCTTTTTTTTCATATTGGCTTCTTTATTCCCTTTCATGTTGCTAAACAGGTACGCTGAACTCTCGTGTTGGCTTATATCCAAAGAAAGTCAGCTGAGGCTGCTGAGAAACCGAGCCAGCGACCCCAGAAAATACAATCAGGTGAAAACAACCATAACGGTGAGTCACAGTCTTTGCCATGCTCCTTTTACGGTTTATCGTTTGCAGCGTAATGCCCACATCTCAATGTCACGCCTGAGGAGGTGAGACTATGAGGATGACACTTTCTGCCTGCGTTAGTTTCATCAACTTTTCCTCTTGTTTCCAGGAGCTGAGAAATGATGCAGAGCTCCAGGAGGGGAACCTTGCTTGGCTGAAAGCCCGTATGGCTGTATTAATTGAAATCTGTGCTGACAGTGATGCCCAAAGGCAGGGAAGCACTCTGAGCAAGCTCTCCACTGATTTTAAAGGTCTTCTTGCCTCTCTCTTTGAGGTAAGTCACTCTTGTGTTTTTTAGAAGACCTCTGAGACGTTTAGATCCAATTTCCTCTCCATTGTTGAAGGCTGTGAACTCATTTTTGGAGGACCATGTAGAGAATATGATTAGAGCTGCACAATATATTGAATCACAATTGCTATACCAGTTTGCACTATACTGTACAGGCAAAGGGATGCTTACATATGTATTGTGGACTCTTACATTCTCGGTTCCAAGCATTAAACTGTTTTTTTACCATGTCATTATATTTAGCTTAGTCCATCCGTAGGTTATTTTAATTTTTATATTTTTTAAGGGTAGAGCATAATATGAAACAAAGGTTGAAGACCTGAAGAGCATAATGGCAAAATTTGAACATTAATGTTATGAAAGAATTTTGGTGCTTGAAACTTCGGATAAGTCCTAAGTTTTAGTTTCGCAAAAGTAGTTGAATATACCCAATTACTAGATTCATTAAAATAATGGCCCAAAATGAAATTTGAATGTAAAATGTGATGTATACTGTGATGTATAGAATAAAATAAAACATTGACACTACATATAATTCTGATGGAGGTCAAGTGTAATAAATCAGTGTCATAATAACAAATGGAGAATTTAAGATTACTTCTTTAAATAACTTGTGTAAACTCAAATAAAGAAGCCCTGGCATGAATGGCTGAAGCTTTTTGTGGTGTTAAGAGTGAAAAGAGTCCTGAACTAACCTGAGCTGAAAGGTCCATCAGAGTGGAAGAAGCCATAACTTCAAAAGCAGCATACACTGACATATAAAGAATACAAACACACTGCGTGCAGATGAATGTGGTGATAGAAAACAATGAGTGACGAAAAATGGATAATAAACACAACTAGTACCATAAATGCAATGCTTAGCAGTAATATCTGACTTAGGTTTTCCATGTTTCCTAAAATGGCATCAATGTCTTCTCGACTAATTTTGTTGACCGTAAACAGTGGGTAAGATACCATTTTTATTTTTCTCTTATTTTTTTGCAAGGCTGAAAAGATGGTGCTTGCAGTGGGGGATTGTGTGCAGTTCAGAGAGGAAGTACAGACGACCTTGGATGACCTGGTTCAAGGGCAGAAAGAAGCGCAGGCCGAGGCGACCAAAATACTGAATTGTTCTACTTCCAGAGAAGCCCAACAACTTCTGCTTGTTCATCAGGTGTTGCATGACAGATTTGATCTTCTTTTTTTTACTTATTGTGTTCCTGTTTAATGAAATCCACTTAATATTGTGAATGTACTCGGCTACCCACAGCAACAGTTAAAGCGCCTAAAGCTGAAAAGGAAGGATGTCCAGCAGCTGATCACCAGAGGCCAGCAGCTCCAGTCTGAAGAGGGGCTGGGAGAGACTCTGCAGCAGGACCTGCAGAGCTTAGAAAACACCGTGAGCAAAATGGAGCAGAGTATGGACTCACAGGAGCAAAACCTTGAGGTGAGCACTGTTGTTAGGAAAGATTATTTAAACATTTAGTAGGCTGGTTAACAGTATTATTTTAACTTTTATAAAAGCTACCTTTCACACAACGATTATTAGATTCCAATAGATATGCTTGATCATTTTAATAAAAGAATAATTGTCTTATAAATCACTTTTGAAAGTCAGAAATGTGTAATTTTTCTGTTATGTCAAAGTTACAATCCCACCACATTCTTTCAACTTTAGTTAACAAATAACAAATTTCTTAATTCCCTCTTTTACCCACTTCTTTTAGGGATAATACATGCTTTGGCAATTTCAAGCTGCAAAAACACAATTTGTTTTAATTTCTTTAGCTTAATCTGTAAAAAAAATTTTAAAAAATGCAGCCTCACACAATAAAAGGATTTTATCGCCAACAACTTTATTCCATACTGCAGGTAGATTTAGGTTTGAAGTTACTCTTTTTGATTTTTACCAACCTTCTCCTTTTGACTGGAAGTAATATAAACATTTTGTAGCGGTCCAACCAGAGTTCAGAGTTGAATCTGAATGTGTGGAGAAAGCTGAAGATTACGATGACTACAGGGAGGCTTTCCAACCTAAAGGACTTGGAGCTCATCACTGAAAATAAATTGTTAAATTACCAGTTAAAAAAGCTATAATAGCTATAAATAGCATTCAACGCTCTATCTTGATAAAACACGAACAAACAAATCAATAGTTTTTTTTAACTGACTTCTTTCAGATTTAGTTTTGATTGATTTCTGTCTCCCTTTTTTGATAACTGAAATAAAAATTAAAAAAAACAAGTCAAGATATACTGCGACGGACTGGCGACCTGTCCAGGGTGTACCCCGCCTCTCGCCCGGAACGTAGCTGGAGATGGGCACCAGCAACCCTCCCGACCCCATTAGGGACAGGGGTGAACAGAAAATGGATGGATGGGTGGAAGTCAAGATATATTTAAAAAGATTCTATGAGTTTTTAGATGCTGAAGCCAAAGTGTAACACCACATTACGACCAGGAAGCAAAGGAAGCAAATGGTAAAAGAAACCATTCACAAGGGTTTTTTGAATTTGGTGTTTTTCAGGTTACTCTGGCTGCTTGGCAGGAGTTTGACAGTCAGCAGGAAGCCGTGCATGAGTTTGTCAACAAAGCTCGCTCCACAATAGACAGAGATCTTAATTTCAGCAGCCCAGAAAGCCTTGCCGTTGAGCTGGACCAAGCAAACGTGAGTACATTTAGAAAAAAGCTAAAACAATCTGCTGAGACCTTTTCCTTATAGTACGAGGGAAATTTTGGAGGATTCTCTGGAAGCGATGCTAATCGTGCCGTGTTGTGAACAGGTGATGCTGAAGCAGTGTGAAGCGGAGGTCTTACACATGAACACTTTGTTGAAGAGAGCAACAGAAATACAACTTGGTCCAAAAAACAAGTCTCTGCTTCTGCAACAAGCTCGTTCACTCAGTGAGCAGGTGGACAAAGTAGACACCAGCCTGAAGAAAGAGTACGTTTATAGACTTCTTATATTAATAAAGCATTATAATAATGTTTTAACTGGGACAGTCTCAATGATTTACACATGCTCTCTCAAATATATTCCAGGCACTATTTGTTTCTTTGCAACTTAAATTAGTTTTTTTCTCCTAGGGTCAAGAACCTGGAAGAGATGAAAAGTCAGTGGGATCAATTTGGAACTGGATTTGAATCGTTTTCTTCGTGGATATCTGAAAAGGAGAAACAGCTAGATGTAATAAAATCATCTAATTTGTCTCTTGAGGAGCAGATCAAAGCACTTAAGGTAAAATATGGTTAAACATTAAGCTACAGTTCTTTTGAGCCACAGAAATGGCACTCTACATCAGAAATCAATGAGGCTTAAAGCCCACATTAGTCATGTACTGGCAAACTGTCTGTGCTGCACATCAATATTCGTCTTAAACCCAGAGGAGGGAAGGAACCCACCGCGGTTTCTGGGATTTTCGCCGTGAAAAGTCTTCATAGCTTTTGAATATGTGCACATTTTGCCATGTTACAACCACAAACTGCAATAGCTTTTTTGTTAATCTTATGTGATAAACCAACACAAAGTGGTGCATAAGTATGATGTGGAAGGAAAAGTATGAAGTTCTAATCCAAAATTTTATCTCTACTCTCAAATCTGGCTAGTAGGTCAAAAATCATTTTCAGGATTTGACACAGCAAATACAAAATGCTCCCTAGTCAGATGAGACTTAAAGAGAAATTCTTGTCCTCCATTTAAAACTGGGCATGCTTTTCTTGTAAATTAAGATTAAAGAATCTTAATTTATGTAAAGATGGATGGAAACTGCCATAAGCTTACAGCTAGAATTGTGTAAATATTTAACAAGACAAAAACATTGCTAGGTTTAAGCTAGCAAGAAATTAAGTAGCATTTGTTCATATCTTACTTCAACATACAGGACTGTGCTTAGGCTAATCTTTGACTTTGCTACGTTTTTGCATCTCAGGGTGTTGGAGCAGAACTTCAAGACCGAGCTGAGTTCCTTTCGCAGCTGGAGACAGACTCCCAGGCGCTGGCCCAGTTTGTGTCTTCGGGCGAGGCGGCTCGCATTAAAGCCCGTCTGACCCAAATTGGCAGGTACTGGGAGGAGCTGAAGGAGAGCGTTCAGACACTTGATGGGCAGCTGGAGGAAAGCTCCTCTCACCAGCAAAAGTTCAGACTGAACCTGAACGAGGTTGATACATTTACCCATATTCTTACAGGATAACCTTTGCATTTGGTATTAGCGTACATATTCGTTTCGATCTTGCTTCTCTTAAAGGTACAAGCGTCTCTTCGTGAACTTCATACAAAACTGGAGAATCCTGTTAAATCCTGCACTTCATCATCTGAGACTTACAAAGCCCTTCAGAGCCACATGGTAGGAAGATCTGCTTTCTTCTTTGTTAAAAAACACAGGTTTATTTCTTAAAATAATGGACTGCTAGTTGTTCTTTCGTGTGTTAACGTTGGTTCACAGGCAGCGGCTGCAAACTGTAAATGTCTTGTGTTGTTACCTAGGATGTCTGTCAGTGCCTGGAGCAGCTGAAGGGCAACTTACTGTCACTGTCAGCTAGTGCCAGGCGAATCAGTGACAAGGAGCATGCGGTGCGGGCTGTGGCGGAGCTAAACACCAGCTATGAACAGGCCCTGGAGGAAGCAAAGGACAAGCAGAGCACTTTGGAAAACCTTCTTTCTACGTGGCAAAAGTATGAGTTTGTGAATATAAACCTAACATATTTAGTCATTATATTAATACATATGAAGATGCAGAAATATATTAAGAAATGACTGAATCTATACCACTTTGGGTTTTTTTTACAGTTTTTATATTTGATCATAGTTTCATTAAAAACTACAATTTGAAGATTTTTAAAACAGATCAACTGTTTTTGAATAGATTTTATTTCCCTTTTTGCAAGTTTTCAACTAACATTAAACACTTAATGTCTTGCAAATGTATTCACATGTTTGCAACAAACTGCAAACTACAGCGTGTTTTATTGGAATCTTGTATACTAGACAAGCGTTATTAAAAATCTCAATAGTGTGATGTGCATTAGTGTTAAACCCTCATTCAGAAAACACTCAAATTCCTACACAAACACTAATTCAGAAAGTTATAAAGCAAATAAAAAGGAGGAAAATTAAATATAGACGATCTGCCTGACAGACATCGTTGTTTTCTCTGCTTTGGCAGATTGTAGACATACTGTAATCCTTTGCAGTCTAAAGCTATCCCTTCTTAAGGCTTAATCTGAAAACAACACAATAACAGTGTAAACTGAGATTTTAATCTCACAGTTTAAGACAGAAGTGTTCCTTCTCTGCATCAGGTTTGAGAAGCAGCTGTCAAACTTTGTGTCCTGCCTGGAGAGAAGTGAGTCTGCATCCAAAGCAGAAAGTCACTGTCTGTCTGCTGACAAAGCCAAACTACGCACTGAGATGCAAGACTTGCAGGTACAATAAACCATTAATGTACATCTAAACAACATGACTATGATTTAAACCTAAAATGAGGACATTGTTGTTACATAGACATGTTGACTTTTTCTTTCAGGCTCTGCAGGTTGAGGTAGAGTCCCTTAAAAAGGCCCATGAAGACTTGGCCTCTCTCGGAACGTTGTTATATCCCACAGCACCTGAAGATAATGTTACGAAGCTAAAAGATGAGCTAGGGACACTGCAGGAAAGACTGCTTGTCCAACAGGAAGTCATCCCTCAGAGGTAAAAAAATCACTGGTAGAACAAACATCCAGTAATGGATCGAGGTATTTGTTGAAGTTAGATTCATTGTTATTGATTTGTTCCGATGTGTTGGGAGACCTAACTGCAGCTAAAAGAGGAAAATATATTAGAGTATGCTAAAGGGAATGCTAAAACTGCTAAACACCAATACATTGAAATATTAAGCAAACGTCTCTCTCTCCCAGAATCACAGAGCTTCAGAGCCAGGTGTCGCTGGTGGAGCAGTTTGACCAGGCTCTTCTTAAATTCTCTGAGTGGAGTGAGACTGTACTCTCAAATCTTCACACAGCTTCTCAGATCAGCATCAGCAATCTGCAGGGATCTGTCACTCAAGTAAAGGTGAGATCTAGACCATTTTTTTAAATGGAGATGTGTCTGATTTTTGACTTATGATTTTAAAACTCTGACATGCCGATTTTGATTTCTCTACAAGGACTATAATTTTAAAAAGTTTGACAACACCACTTAAGCCATTTTATCTGCCGTTCCTGCCATCAGCTGTCATTTGTCTATGTTCGGAACAGAGAGAAGAAACTGTGACAAAGGTTTTGCTAATACTTTTAAACAAATACAAGATGATTACAGAGATAACATTTTAAACCAGCTTTAGGACTTTATATTATTAATTACCTGGTTAGTGCAGCTAGTATTATTGCGTAGCTCCTTACCTTGACTCTGGGAAAACCAGAGAAAGCAAAGTAACTTTGCTGTACATCCACTAACCCTTCCTACTATATAACTTTAAGTCTTCTTAACTTGGTAACACGATCAACATGAGTTGGTGTTGTCTTTAGCGAAACCTGGTAGTGCTTTGTTCATTCAGTGCTTAGAAAAACAGTCAGTTTCCACTTGACTGGTTCAGTCTAATGAAGTTAAAAATCATCCAGGTCTTGTTCACCAGCTTTTACTGCTTTCCTTAGCAAGCCCTCAGACTCAACTGGAAGATAATGTTTTAATTCAGAGCAGAGTTTATTTATCCTGGATCTCTTTGCTTTAACAGGAGACAAAATTGGTCCTGCAAAAGAACTCCAGCGTGAAACAAAGCTTAGAGGAACAGACTGAGAAGCTCTGCAAGATCTGTGAGCCTGCTGACGCACAGCTCCTCCATAACAGAGTAGAAAGCTGCCTCCAATCCTACCATGAGGCTGGGCATTTAGCCGAGCTGCAGCTGGAGTGCCTGGAAAAGCTGGAGGCCTTCTTGCAGACCCACGGCGACGTGGCGGGAGTTCTGCGTGGTCTCAGACAGACGGTGGAGAGCGCCGGGAGCTGGGACCGTGGAAGGGTAGAGGAGCTGCAGCAGGAGCTCACCGCTATTATTCCTGACATAAGCGAGCTGGAGTCCTCTGCTGTCAGTCTGGACAGCAGCCTCTGTAAAGGTCATCTCCACATCAGAGTCGAAGAGGGTTCTCGTAAGTCATGCCGCACGCTGGCTGATTCACTCAGCGCTGAGTTGGATACAGTGAGGAACTTGCTCGGTACAAAGCAAAGCGAAGCCGAGGCGCTGGGTGTGCTGTGGACTTCGTTCCGGCAACGAAAAGAGCAGCTGCTCAAGGCTGTGGAAGACATTGAGGAAAAAGCTGACCACCAGACCTTCAAAGAGCCCAGCTTGCATGGCCTGCAGCAACGGTATGGTGCAAAGAAAGATTCTGCCAGTGTCTTGTAAAAGTACCATGAACCTTCTCATAGTTTTTGGCGTTGCCACATGAACTTGGGTGTTTTATTGTGACTCTGTGCAATGGATCTACAAAAAAGTAGTACATTATTGTGTAGGAGAAGAAAACTGACTCAGTTTTTAATAAAAAAAACAACCCTAAAAGTGTAACATGAACGCTTTCTGGTTACACTGTTTTATTTAGTGTGTTAAATTTAAAGGGGCAGAATGCAAGATTTTTATTACTAAGAAGATTTTTGGTAATACTTTATTTGAAGGAGTGTGCATAAGACTGATTTGAGATTGCCATGAACATGACATAATATCTGTTATGAACACGAAGGAGTCTTCATGAATGTCTATGACTGTTGTCATGAAGTGTCATGCGGTAAAGAATGAAACTTTTAATGCAAAGTTTACACTTTTAATGAACTGTTAATGCAACATTTAGAGCAAATTAAAAGTGTCATTATTTACAGAAACAGTCATAATCATTTATGAAAATGTCATTCATATTCATGACAGGTGTTATGTCATGTTTATAACAGTTATAACCCCATCAAATAGTGTTACCAGATTTTTTTGTATACTTTCCATCCTCTTCACACTTATACACTAAATTATCTTGGCTAATCACGTAAAATCCCAATAAAATAAATTGAAGTTTGTGGTTGTAACAAGCTTCATGGCAAAATGTATAAAAGTCCAAGAGATATGAATAGTTTTTACAAAGCGCTGTAAATGCCTAGTATATAACTGCTGCTATTATAAGCTGGTTTAGTGTTTGAGCGTGAAAACAAACGCAGTAACAACATGTCGTCCCTCTTGTCTGTCAGACTTCGGTTCTTTAACCAGCTAGAGGATGAGCTTCAGTCACACCAGCATGAAGAGCAGTGGCTGAGGAACAAGGGCAACCAGCTGGCCCAGAGAGACGCAGAGCTGGCCGGAGAGGTTTTGAGGGAAATTAGTCTGCTGGAAACGACATGGGAGGACACAAAGAGGCTCATAACCGAGAGGTAACGCAGAGGAAACATTTGGATGATTTTAACCATTTTTTGCAGATGGTGATCTAAAGCTTGTCATCTTTTTCAGACAAGAGCAATGTAATGTTCTTGCTGAGCTAACAAGAGATTATCAAACCCTGAAAACCAGCATCAGGGGCATTATTGAGAGTGCAGAACCTCTGGTGGACATAAGCTCTGTTCTGAAGAATTATGAGGAAACCAAGAGATCACTAACCAAGGTTTGACTAAAGAACCGTTTTTAGTAGCTTGTGATGAAACTTTTTTGTTGTTGTTTCTCTGTTAAATCATTTTGCTTTGTCTGCTTTCTCCATAGCATGAATCACTGAAGGCAGAGATGGGTGGTAAGCAGCAAGAGCTGGACCAGTTTTCAGTCAAAGGAAAACATCTTGTGACTGAACTGAAGAAGATCCCGGAGTGTGACAGTGATATGATAAAGAAAGATATGGAGAAAACTGTTGATCACTGGCTGGATGTAAGTATATCTTTAAGATATTTTATTATCGATACCACATGTTAAAATTTTAGGTACTGGGGCGTGCTGTGGTGGAGTAGGGGATAGCGCAACCCATGTTTGGAGGCCTTGAGTTCTCGACGCGGCCGTTGCGGGTTCGACTCCTGGACCCGACGATATTTGCCACATGTCTTTTCCCCTCTCTTTCCCCTTTCCTGTCAGCCTACTTTCACATAAGGGACACTAGAGCCCACAAAAGACCCCCTGGAGGGGAGGAAAAAAAAAAAATAATTTAGGTACTGGCAGATTGGGTTTGGAGGCAAGTCATTAAGAAAATAGCATCACTTTTATTTTTTAGTTGTATTTTGTGGGTATGTTTTTTCCACACTTCCTTAAGCATAAATAAGGTAAATCAGAGGAAACTTTCTGTGTTGTTCATACAGAGTATTTAAACTACTGTCATTAGATGTCATTGTGTCTTGATATAAGCCAAATATCTTCAATCTAAGAAACAGGCAGCCATCTTGAGGGTTTTTAATTCTTCCCCAGATGTCTGAGAAAATAGAGGACAACATCGATCGCCTCCATCACAGTTTGGACCTGTGGGGCGACGTGCGCAACCTGAACGAGGACATCGAGAGTTGGACGAGCAGTTGTGGGATCGAACTCAATGAGATCTTGAACAATTTCAGCAACAGTCAGAAGGTGTCGGCAAGACTCTCTGGGCTGCAGGTAAGTTTTTAAGGGGTCTTAGAAGACATAAGGAATTACTTGTGACTTGTCTATTAAATAAGGATCAGTTATTTATGCATACAATTATTCAAATGCACCTTGAAGAGACTGAAGAGTTGTTGTTTTTTTATCAACAGGGAGAAATTAGAGAGAAGGAGCAGAAACTTGAACTTCTCCAAAACAAAGTGTCTGAGCTGACCAAGTGTTATCACAGTGAAGACTCTCCAGCTAAATTCCAGGTATTTAATGACAATAAAAATTTCTCTTTTATTCTTATTGATTGTTGTACAAATAGGACTTCATTTGTTTTCACTGATCAACAAATACTTGATGCTTTCTCATCTAAAAAATACAGAAGTAAACATGCACTGATCAGTTTTGTGACCAAATCCCATTTTTGTAAATCTTTAACACATCAGAACAATTTTAATCAATGTTCTGTAATAACTATAACTAACAGAAAAATATTTATTTCTAGATTTTCTGCAGTGAACAGAAAGTCATTAATTATTTCTATTAGGAAACAATGTCACATTTTGTGTGTGAGTGTGATTATATTATTATTTTGAAACAAAAGCAATTATGTAGTTGATATTTTGCATCAAATTACTAATTAGCATGATTAATCCATTTCACATTACTAACCATAAACATCATTCTATGAGACTTCTAAAAAGCTGAACATTTCCAAATCCAGCCTGATTCATAACCGAAGATAAAAGTCTGAAAGAATTCAACAGAGCAACTTTGCTGTGATACTATCTTTATCTCTGAATTAATTTTTTTTCCTGACTAATTTTCATACCTATAAAAGCTCTATATGAAACAGCCAAACCTACAAAATGGTGAAGTGTCAAAATGACAAGCATCGCTCAAAGTCCAGAAAGCCAACTTTTGTGTTTCCTTCCACTGTTCCTAAACCCCTGATCAAAGCTGAAAATAGCCAGTCCTACCTACCACTCAAATCGTCTGACTTCTTTGTAATAAATACAATTAAAGATCCACACCTGTTTACAACACAAACACACAGGTGTTGGAGACTGACCTACAGAAGAAGATCAGCACCGTTCAGATGCTACATGAGCAGGTCAGAGGAAACCTCACTGACTTCACATCGCAGCGTAAACAGCTAGAAGACTACATCTCACAGATGTCTGCATGGCTAAAAAGCATGGAGGACTCTTTGGTTTCCTCTCCAACCGGATCGGATCCTGAGGACATCTGCAGAGTAAAGGTGCGACCTAAATAAGTGTCAAAGATTAAGAAAACTGTGAACAGTCTGCTGGACAGACAGAGATACTGAAGTTTTAAGCCAAAATCCTAAACTACATATCTAAACATCACTGGCAGGACCTTCAGAAAGAGCTTCAAAATCAGCAGGGGAGCATCGATTCGACCAGGGAGAGCCTCAACAACCTGTGCAGAAAATATCCATCTGAGGAGTTGGCCGGCTTGGGGTCGTCTCTCACCGACCTCATCAAGACTTACGAGTCTGTGAACCAGCTTTCTGCCAGGACACTGAACTCACTACAAAACTGTCTTCAGCAACAATTCAATGGTGAGGCTTACAACTTTATAATTTCTTACAGTCTAAGAAACCAAAGACGGTACAAAGTCCGACCACTAGATGGAGGCAAAATATTTCTAATGGGATTCTTAGTGTAAGGGACAAAGTTGTGTCAGGTTCACTGAGAGGGATAATGTGGATGTTTTATGGAGGATTTTTTTTCCTTTTTTTTTTTTTCCTTATCATTACAGAATGAAGCTTAAATTTAGTTTGAAGGAAAAAAATATTCAAAAATATTCAAAGAGTTTTGGTTTGTTATTTAATTTTAAATATTGAGAAATGGAAAAAATATCTTCTTCTATCTTAGATGGAAGGTGGACTGCTGGAATTGCTGTTTTCTTTCCAAACAGATTTAGATTAACCTGGATCAGGATAGGCTACATGCTAACTAATATAGTCACAGGATGTTTGCATGCTGAAAGAGAAGTCATGAGGATGACTATGTGGTGTATTTTTTGTCCTAGTGTAGTCTAGAAGGTAAATATTTGTATTTGCATCTTCAGACCTTGTCCAGGAGTTTCATCACTGGCTTTCAGAGCAAAGGGAGATTGTGAAAGAATGCTCTGATCGATCAGGAGACACTCAAATAGTGGAACGTAAGCTGCAAAAACTTAAGGTAATGGCGTGCATCTTTACTCCTCTAATGTAAAATAAAATACACTTTGGAAAAAATAAACAAACATTGCGGTTTGTGTCTTAGGGCGCGATGGATCGTGTGGAGGAAGGCGAGATAAGACTCAAGCAAGTCTGTGAGGAAGGAGAGAAACTTCTTCTTCATCTTCCCAAAGCCAGCGCTGGGCAAGTCCAGCAGCACCTGTCATCAATCCAGCAGGACTGGGACAGCTTTGTGGAGCAGTGCAAGCAGAACCAGCAGATCCTTGAGGACAGCGCATCCCTCATGAAAGGGTAACAGACTGACGTAAGCTAGTTGTATAGCACTGCTTGTGAATGCGCTGTTGTCAAGCAAGACCCTGTCAAAACCCTTATAGGTTTGAGGGTCGCCTCAAGAAACTCAGGTGGTGGTTGGAACACATGGAAAGCCGAATGACTACTGATCTACTGGAGGCCAAACAGCGTGGCTCTGAAAGGGCTTTGATTGAGCAGGTGGAGGAATACCAACAGGAAGTGCTCAAAGAAAGGTGTTTAAGCTGTGTATAGCTAAAGAAATTCATATTTTTACCTTCCAATAAATGCATTTTTTGTGGTTCCTAATGACTCTTCCTCCAATAATTTACAAATGTGACGCAGGGATTCGTTTGAGCGTCTCTGTCAGGAAGGACAAGCTCTGAACGAAGGCGGACGAGGAGACGGCAGCGAGACAAGAGTCTCGGCTCATCTGCAGTCCCAGCACCAGGCCCTGTTGAGGTGTGTGAGGGAGAGGCTGCGCAGTTGCCAGCTCACTTTACAAGAACAACAAGCGTTTGAAGAGACTCTGCAGACTACCTGGGTGTGGCTTAATGGCGTGCAGGAGCGTCTGGCTTCACTCAACAGCACCGTTGGCAACAAAGAAACTCTGGAAAAAAGATTAGGTCTCATCCAGGTCAGTAAGCAAAGCTATTTTACTGCTTACTTTGTATATTTAATATCATTTGAATGGTGGCACAGTGGGGTCATAGTTAGTTTTTTCCATTTTTTCTAAAGGATATCCTGCTAATGAAGGGTGAGGGTGAAGTGAAGCTCAACATGACCGTAGGAAAAGGAGAACAGGTTTTAAAACACAGCAGGATTGAAGAGCAGGAGACCATATCTTCACAGCTCCAGAACCTAAAGGATGCATGGGCTAATATGCTAATGACGGCTATGAGTTGCCACAGGTATGAAACATGTCCTCCTTTTATAACTCTGAGAGAGGTTTTAGAGAAGACGGTTAATATAATTCACAATGTCCTTTCTACTTTAAAACCACAAACTTCAATGTGTTTGGCTGAGATTTTATGACAGACCACATTTTGCATATTTGTGAAGTATAGGGAAAAATTTAATTGAATGCTTTTACAATTAAAATTTTGAAGTGTAGCATGCATTTATAATCAGCCCTCTTTACTCTGATACCTCTTATAAAATTTTGTTTAACCAATTGTCTTCTGAAGTCACCTAACAAGTTAAGAGGCTTCCTGTTAGTGCAACTTAATCTCTCTATATATGCAGTTTTTCTCTGAAGGCCTCAGGTTTGTCATTATTGTAACACAAGACTAAAGAGGAGACTGGCGTCTAATGAATTGATTGGACTATAAATGGAAGTAAATACACAGCAACTGTAGAAAAAATATGGTAGAGGCTACAAAACATTTGAGAAAAAAATTTAGATTCATCACAATAACCTTAAAAATACTACCATAGAATAGGGTCTGATAAGAGCATATTTATGCATTAAATTGGCCTAGTTAAGGTGAATTTATGTGGCATGTCTTAAAAGCTTGAGTTATTTTTCAAAGCTGGAAGACACCTTCACCAAAAGACTTACTGCAGCAAAGAATTGGCAGCAAAAATGGTGTGAAAATAAATTTTTCTTCCATTTTGTGTTGGTCTACTGTCTAAAATGCCCACAAAATGAAATGAAAACAAACAATTAACAGGTCACTAATTAACATATAATTCCTCGTAGTCGACTGGAGTGGACCGTGGCCCAGTGGAGCGCCTTTCAGGAGAATAAGAGCCAGCTGCAGCAGTGGATGGAGTCAGTTGAGCAGGAGGTTGGGATGACTCAACCTCAGCAACCAGGCCTCAAAGAGAAGAGCGCCTTACTGGAGCGATTGAGGGCCGTCCAAGCTGACGTGGACACTCATGCAGCAGCTTTGTCACACCTAAGTGAGAAAGCAGTGGAGCTGCATGAAAAAACTGGCGACCAGACATTTGGGCCAGAGTCGAGGGCAGAGCTCCACACGCACTTTGCTGATATATCAGCCGTCGTCAAGGTAATACAGATCAATGGGAAACAGATGGTAAATTCTAGATGTTCATTGGGGGGCAGGTACATGAAGAAACTAAACGTGAGAGTCTTCATAGCGACGACAAATTTAGTCACATTTAACGTTTCAAACAGAAAGTCTAGAAGGTAACAGTTGTAGTATTGGACTGTTTAGAAATTAATCTAAACATTTTTTAGAGACACTCAGCTTTATACACAAGAATCTAAACAACAAACACCATATGACCTCAGGTGTTCCAGCTGTGAGAGAAGCCCACTTTGACCATATGACCCATAAAAATATAGTGAAGTTGTGGATACAAAAATCAAACTATCTCAAATTAATGAACAATGTTGGTAAATCTTACTAACACCATAAATTCCAGGCTTTACTACATGAATTCAGTGATTTTGAAACATTTTTACTCACATGTGTAACAACATACAGTCAAGATATTGAAATAACAGACACCCACCACTTTTATCAAGACATTTTTTTAAAAACAGTTAGCAAAAAAGACCAACAAAGAAGTTAAATATTCTCCACAATAACTTGTAAATTATTCAAAATTAGACATATTGATTTCATTTTTTTGTCTTTACACTGCAGTATCTTTTGTTATTTCTAAAACACCCTCAGTAGAACCTGACATAACGTAGACATTGTCTCTTTCTCATCTGACGTGTGATATTAACATTCAGTTTGTTCCACAAAGGGAAAAGTCCAGTCCTTGCAAAAAATCGTGTCTGAGCATGAGGAGTACCTGGACGCTGTGAGAGACTTCAATGACTGGCTTGTTTCAGCCAAAGAGGAACTTCAGCGTTGGTCTGACCTGTCAGGAGACTCCATCAATATTAGAAGAAAGCTGTCCAAAGTACAGGTAAGGAAAGTGAAAACTGGAATAATAATAGTAATAAATTGGCTTCCTTGTGAGAGATTATTTTCTCTCAGCTCACAGCAAATTAAATGTAAGTAATCTGAATGTAGCTCCAGTGAAATCAGTTTCCACATTGTTTGCAGTGAAGAGGAATGTTTACTATATTAAATTTTTAACTTGTGTTTTTTTTTTGTTTTTTTTACAGGAGCTTCTTGACTCGAAGCAGAGAGGCAGGGAGAGACTGAACCGTGTTCAAAGATATGGGGCAGTAGCGAGGGATTACACGGGTTCGGGGGGCTACGAGGCGATGGAGCGAGAGGAAGCAGCGCTCCTGTCATCATGGGAGCAGTGGGAACGCGTGGCTCTACAGACACGTGCCAGTCTGGAGACATCGCTCTCACAGATATCGAGCTCTGAGCAGGAGTTCAGCAGTCTGTCAGCGCAGCTGGAGCAGGACCTCCAGGATTTCAGCCGTCAGCTGCAGGGTTGCCGACTTCGACTTTGTCAGGCGGAGAAGAAAAATGAGGGAGAGGAAGCAGTTAAAGGCTGGCAAATGGCAAAGGTAGGCCTACGTGTGTGAGAAAATAACTTTCAGGGTTTATAGGTGTTTGAAATCCTTAAAAATGCTTACATTTCTCTGAGGTTTTTTCAAAGTTTGGAAAGTCCTTGAAAGTTTTTGATATTCAAACTGCACAGTTTTGTAACAAAGTGCAATCTAATGTTTGATTAAAAGCCTAAATTTCATACACCTAACAAAAAGACTTAGACATATTTTTTCTCATCATCTGAAGTTAAATATAACTAAACATTTCTTGTTTTAGGTTAAAATTATTTCTATTTGCTGAATGCCGAATAACTTAATGAGAACATTTGTAGAGTTTTTTTCTTTTATGTTTAAGTATTTTAATTGAGCAGGAAGGTAATTTATCTTAACATGACTTGTTTGGTTTGTTACAATGGTATTAATATTTATCATTCGCAATCGCTCGATGACTTATTAACTTGTGTAATTGGAATTAAGGTTGGCTTGTACTTTATACACAAACAGTGTTGTTGAAATTGGGGGAAATTAGCATAATTACTGTTTTGCTCTCAGACCAAAGTGTGTCAGAGCGACATTTCAAAACATAAAATTCTGTAGAATATTATCATAAGACATTATTAAAACAGTATCATATAATACTATCATATATAATTGACACTATTTTTTTAACTTTATTTATTTGTATTGCTTTTATCTCCAAAGGGCGTTGCTGGGAAAGTTTGAAAACTTACTTTAAAAATATTTGAAAAGTGCTTGAATTTTATCCTGAGAAAAGTGTACGAACCTTGAACTTTACATTATGCATGTGTTTAAAGGTTTACTGTTTGTGTCTGTCATCACTACTCATTTGTTCTACGTACAGGACACGTTGGACGAACTGGTCAAAGCTGAGGCCATGTCTGATCGTCTGAAGACTCAACTCAATGATCTGTGCCGATTCTCCAGGGAAATGGCCACTCAGTCTGAGAGAGTGTCTGCCCTTATTAAGGACTATAACAGGTCAGAAAAAAATGCCAGTAATGTTAACGAGTAATCGTTACCCTCAACTAAAAAAAGAAAGAAAAACAGCTGCAGCAGTTTAACTGTAACAGGATACACATTTTCATAACCAGTGAAATTATTTTCTGTAGGCTTACAAACTAAATCAGCTATCGCACAAGTCTGAGCTTTATGGAAACAGTTCCAGATGAAGGCTGTTGTTTTTTTTAAAGCCATTAGAAACCTCATTTAACCTTATATACCATCCTGAAGATGATGGGTGAAGCTGAGTACTTTTCAAACCTAAAAGAAAACCTGCCAGCAGATGAAAAAAAACTATTCAGTCAGACTACAAACAGCTGCATCGGATTTGTTTTAGAGGGTCCTAGTCAAATTCCAGACCAAAATCCAATTAAGTCTGTAGCAAAGACTTGAAAAACAAGTAGTTAACAGATATAAATTACCTTTTTGTTTTAGTCAAGTAACTTCAAATCAATCTGAAAACTTTATTTTTAAGGTGATGGTTTTGTGTTTAAAAAGAGTTTTTATAGGCAATAACCTGTGCATCTGAAGAAAAACACAGATAATGGAGTGAGAAGATATGTATATTTTAAGTATTTACAAAATATTCTATAAAAAAAAATCTTACTGACTTTTTCCAGTTTGAGTCTTCAAGCCACCAGAGAGTGTCAGAGCAAAGAGAAGGGGCTGGATCAAGGCTTCCGCTCAGCTTTCAGAGAATTTCAACAATGGTTGGTTAACGCCAAGATCAACACCGCCAAATGCTTTGATGCTCCTCAAAACCTCAGTGAAGCTTCGTCTAGTTTCCAGAAGATCCAGGTATAATAAAAAAAGCTGACTTCATAATCACAGACACCCTGTTACACAGTAAAGATTAAATATTTAACATGTTTTCGTATTTTTAGTGACCTGCTGCTGTTTTGCATTTAAGTTATGACCTTCCATCTGGCCTTTTCCTTCCAGGAGTTTCTTAATGACAAAGAACAAGGTCAGTCAAAGCTGAATGCTGTGATTGTAAATGGAGAGCTTGTCTGTAGCATCGCAGCTAAAGACAAAACCGATGCAGTTCGGGGTAAAATGAACACTGCCAGAGAAGACTGGAAAAACATCATATCCAATCTGCATAACAGAGAGACGAGTTTGCAAGTAAGCATTTAAATGCCTCTTCTCAACCACTGGAAACCATCTCTGCTATTATTCTCCAAAGCTTTTAGTTTCCTAGTTTACCAGTAGGACTCCGTTCTTGCTGTTCCAGAACCTCATTTCACAGATGAAGGATTTTGAGGCAAGTGCAGAGCCTCTTCAGGAATGCCTGAATGCAACAGAGCTGGCTGTGCAGGAGAGCAGCACACGACTTCATGATCTGACTGCAAAGAAGATGGAGCTTCACAAGCTGCAGGTACCGCAGTCCAAAATCAACCAGACTTGAAACACCGACTGAAAGCCGTCATGTAACCAGTAAATGCTGGAGCATGACCGTCACAATTCATTTCATGTGAAGGACTCTCATCATTAAAGCTCTGATAAAAATAGTGTTTAGTAGAGATGCACTGGTTGGAGAACCTTGTGGTCAGTTTTCGATCAAATGTTTTATAAATCAACACCAATAACCAAATTTCTCGGTAAAAGCTAAAAATAACAACAAAATAATTTTTTATCTACTTGTCTGTATTAACTGGGTATTTATCTGTTTTTACAGCAAAATGCTTATAGTACAATAATTTTTAAAAAAAGGAGCCCTCTATGCATTACTGAAAAATCACCAAGGTTATGAGTCAGAGGTACCTTTATAAGTAAAACCTTACTAAGAAGAATTACATCATGTCCCATTTATTTATTTACAAAGCAGGTTATTGCTCACTAATGTCTTTTTGCACACTTGAAACGCACATCACTAAGTAATCATGATTTGTCCAACTCAATACTTGAGCTGCAAAAACCCTCATTTAATGTTTTGTGTTAGATTGGTCAGTCACAAACATAAACTTTTAAGTAGCTTTCCTGATGTAAACAATTATTTATAAGCATTCCCTTGACCATAGGATTTCTGAAAGATTGATATTTGCTGATGCAGCATGTATTATGACAGATAGATTGAGACTCTGTTATGAAATCAATAACCTTGCTTTAACATGCTGAGCTTCCTGGTTTTTGCCAAAGTCAGACTCCCTGTTTTGAACCAGCATGTTAAATGAACAGCTGAAATGCATTAGTGGAAAAGAGTTACCTTTTTCAAAGTTTTTTATACCTTCTGCACTTGATCTGACTTCATTTATAAACATCGCACTGACTTCAAAACGTATAACTGAGTCATTTTGCCTCAGTAACACCTTCCACACGGAAATAAATTATATTTTTAGATTCAGACTGACCGATCACCAATCAGAGCCAGTCAAACATAAAAACACCCGTCCAGTTCTTGGTGCATCTCGTTCAGTTCTTGATGCGTTTGTTTAGAATGCATTTTCATGCACCTTTGCTAACTGCCAGCACGTCCTGCTTCTCTTTGCTAACTATATGTCTGCTCAATAGTGTCTACATGAATAAAATATTGCTGAAGAAGGCCGTAGGAATATATTTCCTGTTTACAACTTCCTCTTTAGAGCTGGACTCTTAACACTTGCTAGGCTCCTCATTTGCTTTTCCTTTTTGCCATGTTCTCATCTCTTAACAACCTGCTCTTTGCCTCACTTTACTTGTCTTATAAATCTGAGTGTCAGCTTGCATGCCTCTGTGATAACCTGCTTGTGCTCTTTCAGTCTGTGCTTGAAGACTTAGCTTCTCACGAAGTTCAGCTGAACAGGCTGAAAGAGAAGGCCCAGCTGTTGTTGGATGAACACTCGGCCGGGAAGGGCTTTGTGCACCGTGTGTCGCAGCTCTCTGCTCAGTGCCTAGCTTTAACCAACCTTACTAAGGTAAAGTAATGCCTGAGACCACCTGTGCACTGGGACTTTTATAGAGTTATAGCTGGAGATGATACAGAGGTACTAGACTGGAGTGACACCTGAGTTATGTGTATTTTTACAAGTTTTAGGGTGCATTCACACCAGCTTTGTTTAGTCCACTTTAATCAAATCAGATTTATTCGAAGTGGTGAGAATATGCAATCAAACTCTGATGCAGAACAAAAAAGCGAACTCTGGTTCGCCTAAAAACCTCGGTCGCGGTTTGGTTGATGTGAACTCTAGTGGAGTTTTAATACACTGTTCTATAGTTTATACTGACTGTAGAGCAGTGCATTATGGGTAGATACAGCCAAAACAAAAATAAGAATCTAGCGCTACAGGGAAAAATTGCTTGTGGTTTTGTTTACCACTGACAAAAGAGAAACCCTTAAACCACTAAAACCTGGTACCACTCCATGTTTGTTTAGATTTTGTGAAGAAGATTTTGTGTTTTCTTTGGAGGTTTTCGTGTCATTTCCTTCAGGAGTTCTTGGTGCAGCGCCACCACAGGTGAGGGGGCAGACAAGGTTTTTCAATTGGCTTGGTTCATTTGACAGATAGTGCAGTGTGAAAACGAGCCACCCAGCTGAAATTTAACAAATGTTTCAATTTGGTCCCCAATCCAACCGAGTCCACCAAACTATCAGGTGGGAAAACACCCTAAAACTGTAAAGATGCAACATTTTCACTGTCAAACACAGATGTAATTATTTTGATTATGGAAATTACATTTCCTAACTTTTGTTGAACTCATGTGTACAACCTATTCTGGTAATTCTTTGGATGTGTGATGGTTTGATGGTTCTGGATGTGCAGGAGAAGGCTTCTCGTATCGATCGGATCGTCACTGAGCACCAGCTTTTCTCCCAGGGGTTGGAGGAGCTGCAGAACTGGGTGGCTGACACCAGCCACATGCTGCAGACTTACAGCGCTCCAACAGCTGACAAAAATGTTCTTGACAGCAGAATGATCAAGCTGGAGGTTTAGAAAATTATTAATCATTTCAAATTCCCCGATGTATTTGAAATTCTGTGTTGTGATGAATTTAAACGGTTGCTTGTTGCTTCAGGCTCTGCTGACGGCTCGCCAGGAGAAGGAGATCCAGCTGAAGATGTTGATCACAAGAGGAGAGTCGGTGCAGAGAAACACCTCCGCTGAAGGCGTGCCACTAATCCAAAAACAGATACAGGAGCTGAAAGACTCATGGGATGCCCTCCTCTCTGCTGCCATTCTTTGCAAAAGGTATTTCCTTCTTGGTATTTTTTATTTTATTTTTATTTTTTACAACTATTTGGTAATTGGGGCCTGCCATAGCAATGCATTGGGGAGCATTGAAATGCCAACCAAGTGCCACGAAGTTAACATCTGACTTTTACTTTTGTACCAACTCTAAATTTCTTGTGTCTAAGCAGATAAGCAGTATTTCAAAAGAACTAATGTTTTCTAAACAATAATTAATTTGGTGTTAAGAGATGAGCGGGGTTTTTTGTAACGATCTGCCACGAAGTATTAATCAGATTTTTACTTTGAGTTGAAAGTCTGTTTTATAATATATTTACCACCGGTGACAAATAATTTTTTTTTTTCAATTTTCTGCAAAATTCACCAACTGCACAATTGTTAAGTAGCATAAAATAAATAGTGTTTCAAAAGAGCAGAAGAAATTTTGTTTTTTGAACAATAACAATATTTGTTGTTATTCTGTTGCTAAGAGATGAGCGCGTTTTCTGGTAACCAAGTGCCACGAAGTAAACATTTGATTCTTACTTTTGTAGAAGTAAAAATCAAAATGCAGTGCATTAACATTAATACAAATATTAGTAGGCACTGTCTTTTCTCTAAAATAAGCTTTTTAGCAATTTTTAGTTTTATTTATTAGCCAAGTTTAGCACACTGAATGGAGGAAGTAAATGTAAGACAACATGTTAGTGATTTCCCACATGCCACTGACAGCATTTAGGCTGCATTAGCATTTTGGCTAATTTTAGCTTATACACTAATTTTAAATTTATTGAATGGAATAAGTCCATGTTACTCAACATGCTTGTGACTCACCACATGCTATTCAGTACATTGTAGCTTACTTTAGCATTGGTGCTAATCTTTAGCATCAGAACGCTGGGTTCCAACAGACGGGCACACTTTGCCCCGTTTAAAGTTCTTCAGAAATGTTCTAGTTAATTTGTTATTCACACGATATCTCACCTGAAAAATCTCTAAAGGCAAGGCAGAGACAAAGTTTAGGATCATGTAGTCATAAAATATGAAAACATTTACCACTAATGGAGACCATTTATAGTATAATTTTGCTGTTGTAAATAATTTTAGAATCACCTTTGCCTCACATTATTTTTAATGTTAATAATCCACAGTCAACTGGAAGGTTCATTGTCTCAGTGGACGAGTTACCAAGAGGACGTCCGTCAGTTTCTGGCTTGGATCGAGGACGTAGAGGAAAGTCTCGATGTCACCGATAAGCAGTGCCCAGAGATGAGAGACAAAACTGCAAATCTAAGCAAAACAAAGGTGCTTTATTCTGTCTGTCATTTAGACAATTCTTTAAAAATAATATTAACATTTAGCTAGTACAATTTGGACTCTGATCATGTATTTTTCCTTTTTTGTTCAGTTGCTTTATGAGGACATACTCAGCCACAACACCCTGCTGGAAACCATTACTGCCAAAAGCGCCAGAATCACTGAAAACTATGTCGCTCAGCTGGAGCTCCAAGAACTTCAGGAGCGGTACAACACCGTCAAAGACAATGCCATGGTAATAATAGTAATATAAAAATCTTATCTTTTATTTAAGCTTTTTGTGGAAATATTTCACTATCAACAATGTGATTGACAATGCTTGCTACACTTTTTTCAAAATGCATTCACAAAATAACTTCAATCTATAAAACGAGACCTTTGGTAATAGTTAAAATGTCATTCTTCTTTTTAATTAACAAGGTTGACTGTTAATTTTACATTTTGTTTGCTCAAACAAGAGAAATTCATTCAAGAACATAGTAATCATACAGAGGGTAAACCCTATAGTCATAAAATTTTAACTGATTTTAACCCACAAACAAATCTTTAGACAGCAGAGACACCCACACAAAACTAAATAAATAGCATTTTTACAGTAGAAAGAAAAAAGATACTGCTATTAAATAGTCATTTGTATTCCATATTAACAGGAATACAAAAAAAAAAGTGAGAAAAAGCATTTAACATCTGATAATTAATTCGGTAAATTACTGTTGTTTTCCTCAGAGGGCTGTTGGTAAGGCTGAAGAGCTGGTGAAAGCTCACCAGGAGTATCAATGGGACATTCATTCCTTTGAGGAGTGGCTGAAGGAAGAAGAAGAGAAGCTCAGCTGCTACACCCAGCTGGAGGGAGATGTGGACATGTTGGAGGATACCCTCCAAAAGCTGCAGGTTTGAAACCAAACGCTACTGATACTTTTCTGCTGACGTCAGTAAGCTTGATGCATGATAACGAACACTCATTCATGTAGCAAGAAACTGCATTTAATTTTAAAAAAAAAGGGAAATGATGAGAGTGATCAACAGGAACCGTTTAATTCCAGGAACTGCAGCTACACTGCACAGAAGGTCAGGCTCTGCTGAACACCTTGTTGCTGAGCCGGGAACTGGTTGTCCCCTGGGGTCTGCCTCAGATAGAGGACCGGGCACTGGAGACGCTCCAGCAGGAGTGGAGGCTTTATCAGGCACAGCTGGCCGACACCCGCGCTCAGCTGAACAGCGCCCTGGCCAAACTTCGACAGATGGAGCAGAAGTTCCAGCGCCTCGACAGCTGGCTGAAAGGCATGGAAACCAAAGCGCAACTGCGCTCCAATCGGCGGTCCGATCGAGCCACGAAGAGCGCTCAGCTACAGATGGTGAAGGTCGGTAAACGGATGGGAACTTGTAATGTTCCATTCTTATATTTAATCCAGTATGAAATGCTTTTTTTATGGTACAGTGAGTTTGGGCTGATTGGGACGCTCCTGTTTTACATTTGCTGAATGAGAAACTGGTTTATCCTGAGTTTTAAAAATCTGTGTTAGAATTGAAGCATAAATCCCAACAGTAATTATATTCCCTCCTTTTTTTAGAGCTGGCAGGAAGAAGTCCTTGTTTATCAAGAGGAAATGGAGGGCCTTACTCTTTTGGCTCAGCAGGTTCTGGATGAAACCCACATTAGCAGTCGGATCAGTACCAGAGCCACCCAGATCACAGTCCGCTACCATGCCCTGCTCCTGCACTTACTGGTAATAGTAGCTAATTACAAAATAACTCTAAAATTCATCTAATCTGTTTCATTTATCCACATTGTCTGCACTTGTTGACTTTGTTCTATAGAAATAAACAAAGAAACAAATGTTTTCATATGACTTTAAACTTTTGTTACTTTAAGCCACAAAATATTGTTGTATTTTATTGGAATATTAAGTAGAGAGTAGTGGATAATTCATACAAAAATAATACAAATAAAATTAGTTTATTAGTTTATTTCAAACATGACTGGAAAATGAACGAATAAAATAAAAAAAAAGATATGACAGGATATACAATCAACAAAGATTTCATACTATTTATAGTGTAACAAATCAATATTTTCAAAATGGGGTGTGACGAAACTACCACTACCTCAAAGTCAAAACTGCCCTCATCTGATCATCTTGTCTTATTGATGGATCATATTTCAGCCTCTATATCCAGTGTCTGTCTCTGTTTGAAAATGTTTTCAAACACAATATTTGTGTTTCCGGCCAGCAGGTTGTGTGTTTCTCTGTACATCATTTGTGTATTTTTATCAGATCATCACATCTAAGAGTATTTCACTTGAAAAATCCCACCAACAGCCAGTGAAAATCGGAAAGATAATGCAACATGGAAAATCTTTAGAAATTAAAGATCTTAAAAGTATGATTTGCATTTGCATGTAGCCCTCATTACTCTATCACCCCTAAAGAAAATACATAACAACAAATTAAAAATCATTCATCAGGCATTGTGTATAAACAGTGTTTCCCCCAGAAAACTTGCTAAGCTCGGTGCTCGGGGCACTGAGGTAGTCATCCAGTCAGGCAACAGGTTTTTGAGTTAAAAAATGTTTAAAGTTGACAGGAAATTTGAAAATATCACATGATACCTGTGTGTTATTGGAAGACTGGAATGTTAATACCTAAACACCAACTATGAAGTCTTAAGAAAGGCAATAATTAAGAAAAAACTAAAATAAATAAACGATGCTAAGCCAGACTTATAACACACTGTGGGAAACATAGTTTCTGTAAATTACATTTTTTCGGTTAGGCATCTCCTATTTTAACCACCACTGAGTTTCCTATTTTGTCTTTTATAATACAGGAGACGATCAAACAGCTCCAGGAGGAGGTGTCTTCGATAGAAGAAGCACAGTGTGTCTTCACCACATTCTCAGAGTGGCTCAGCACTGCTCAGAATAACTTCAGCACCGTAGCTATTAGTGTTGATGTAGTTGACCGCTTTGCTTTAGAGAGAAAGATGAAGAAACTTGAGGTAAAGTTTTCAACGCAGTGTGCACATTCCATTTGTTTATCTAAACTAGACTTCCTAGTGTTGCTCTATACTATGCACAAATATTGTTTAGCAACAACATTTTATGTCACTTCAGACTCTTCAGGGTGACATGGAGCAGGGTCACACTTACCTGAAGGCGACGAGGGAAAAGACGGAGCATGCCATGGCTTTCTTGGAAGAGCCTGAGGCAGATCAGCTCAGGGAGGAAGTGGACATTCAACTCTTCCAGCTTGAGGAGTTAACGACTTCTCTACGCACAGAGCACAGCTCCCTTGAGAAATACATTTCACTCTCCAAGGACTTCATGGATAAATACAAAACCCAAGCCCAGTGGGTGAAGGAGACAAAGAACTTTTTAGCGTCAAGTTTAGAACCAAAAGCCGAACTCTACCAGAAAAAAGCTCAATTGGCAAAATATAAGGCAAGTTTTTCTTCAGTTAAATTGTGATTTCTTTCTCTCTTTTTTCTGCAAAAAATGGATTCAATGTTTCACTTTCTTCTCATTTATTCAGACTGTTCAGCAGACGGTAGATTCCCATGAGCCAGCTGTGAAGTGTGTCATTGAGAAAGGAGAGGCTCTCCTCAATTCGTTTAGCGACCCGACCATCAGTGAAAACATGAAAAAGTTACAGGCTGATTATGAAGACCTTTGTTTGGCAGCCAAGGTATGCACATGATAAACAAGTTCAGTTAATTTTTGAAACAAGAACTGGTTGCACAAACTTGAGTTCATTGTTTCTAATCTTCACTAGTTCATAATTGTACATTTTACAGACTAAAGAATATACAAATGACCTTATTGATATTTGGTTTAATGTTCCTGAGCAAATTGCAGAGAATCCATGCTTTTTTTGTTGCTATCAGCAAGTTACCAGCATAAATCTGGCTTTATAATTAAGTACTCTAGTTATCAGAATTGGTAGAGCTCATTTTTATTGTTCGGTTTTCTGCCACAAACATAGCTTTTCAGTTGATATGGGTATGTTACTGGAGACGTGCGCGCACCCCGTCAGGACACATCCTCGGTGGTGGTGGAGCGAGCGGAAGGGCGGATCTCCCACATATGTCGAAACCCAGCCTACTTATAGGCAGGCCAACAGCGCCACAAATTAATGTAATCAAATTAACAAAAAAAAAAAAAAAATTATCCAAACTCCAAAATATCTCAACAAAGAATCATTCAACTAAAGTCTGTACAAAATAATATAGAAAAAAAAATAGATAAAAATAATTAATAATGGGCCCAAAGCACATAAAAGGTACATTTCATACATTCTCCATAAGTTTAAGGTGAAGTCCATTACACAGATGCTTGATGTTGAGCCCATTTAAAGCCAGTTTATATGTGTTAAGGCATCATTTTCCTTTAGTAAATTGGATCAAACTTAAATTGGAACAACCAAATATTCCTCATGTCGTTCTGGTCAAATATCCAAGGGTGGTTTCTCTGCCACTTACTAAGGAAAATTTTTTCAAACATTGGTAAGGTTAGAGAAAATGCGGATTAGAGGAAATCCACAATATATTCAAAAATGTGCATCTAATTCTTATTTGTGCTTGTTGTAGAAACATGTGCAGAGCCTTGTGGAGTGGGTAAAAGAGCACGAAGATTACAACAGCGAGCTGCAGGAAGTTGAAAAATGGTTGTTACAGATGTCCAGCAGGCTTGTGAACTCAGACTCAATGCAAACTGGAAACATGGAGATGGCAACTCAGCAACTTGCCCGACACAAGGTGAGCATCTCCATAGTGTTTACATCACAATCAGTTTTTACATTTTATTCTGTTGCTATTTGAACTGATACATGGAATTACTCACCTTCCCTTCTGTTTGCGTGAATGTTTTTAGGCCATGATGGAGGAAATAGCCAGTTTTGAGGAGCGCCTTACCAGCTTGAAGCAGAAAGGAGAAGGTCTTATAGCCGGCTGCACAGAACAAGCGCAAGTTCAAGCTAAGATTAGTCAGCAAGTCCAGGCCCACCTACAGGGAACAAGAGACAGCTACTCTGCCATCTGCAGCACTGCCCAGCGTGTGAGTCACAGATAAACACAAGTATTCATCTATGCAGTAGAAAAAGCTGGTACAAACTATTTTCTTTTAGCTATATTTAGTTCGTTAGGTTCTGATCATTCTCTTTTAATAGGTCTACCTGAGTTTGGACCGGGAGTTGCAAAAATATGTCAGTCATCAGGATACTTTGCAACAATGCCAAACCTGGTTCTTGACTGTGCAAGAAGAGCTTCAGCTCAACGATCAGGGGCCAACCGGACTTCAGGAAGCTCTGAAGCAGGTGCTTAACGTCACGCAGGATTTGAAATTTCAAATTGTGATCGCTTACTTCATTTATTTTTCACATTTATTTCTATCACCTAATGTTACTCACACAGGTGAAGCACTACAGGGCTCTTCAGGAGCAAGCCAGCACATATCTGGACCTGGTGTGTTCTGTGTGCGACCTGTCTCATGATGCAGTAAGAGTTGCAGCTGCTGAGGTCCAGCAGATCAAGCTCATGGTCAGTGTTATCCTTGCTTTATTCCATGCGTAACTTGTGTACTTTACTTGAAATTAGGATTGTTGATATAAATAATAAATACTTTATACCTTTGTAAATTAAGATTTTAAGTTACTTTTAAGAGCTTTGTTTCTGACAGGAAGTGACAGGAGTCACACAATAGATTAAATAAACCAACAAGGAATGTCATTAAAAAATGAGCATATCCCTCTATTTGCATTTTAACAAAGATTACATTTTAAAAATGATGTTTTTCCTTCTTAGTAATGAAAAAGCCTATAATTTTATTACAGCAGTCTAAGCCATCTTATCAGCTTTTTGCATGCTCCACTGGTATGTCAACATCTCTCTATTATAATGAGTCTCTGAGGTTGGAGGGACCATCACCCTAATTCTTAACTCCCTCCACAATATCTCTGTCATTTCAAAACATTAATACTACTTTCACTCCGAAGAAACATGTCGGACAGATTAAAATCTAAATCTGAAATTTTGGGCTTGATTAAATCCACAGGACGAAGTATAGCTACTCAGAGAAACGTGTCGTGAATCTGACACCTGTCTCTGTGGTGGTTGTGTGCAAGTTACAAGAGGATAATGGGTTATAAGTACTAAAGTCGTGGTTTCTATGTGCGCAGATAGAAGAAAGGATGTCTACCGCACAAGAACTTTCAGAAAGCTGGAGGGAGATCAAAGAACAGAAACAAGATCTAACAGCCTTGTTCCAGGACATGGAGCAGCAACTTCTCAGCCTCTCTAGAAGACCAGCAGAGCTGGAGACTAAGATTGCTCAAAACATGTTGTTACAAGCCCAGGTGGGTACAAGCATCACCAGAATCATCACATTGACTTTGCACCTTTTTTCTGTGTATTAGCCTTTGGTGTGAGAAGAGACATTTAATCACTAGTTCTATCGCCTGTGTCTCAGGAGTGCTGCCAGCAACTGCAGTCTAAACAGAGCACCCTCACTAAAATGACAGAGACTGTGAGCAGACTGATTGGTGGCCAGGACACTGCAGAACACGCAGAGCTTGATCGTCTTAGCCACTCTTGGCTTGAGCTCTGCCACCAGGCGAACAAGCTCCAGGCCCAAAGAGAGGAGGATCTGCAGAGATCCAAAGATTACCATGACTGTATCACTGCAGTGGAGGAGCTGTTTGAGCAGGTGTCCAAAGAGTGGGACAATCTGGCAAGGTGGGTTTGAACATAAGGCAAACCTCTAATCAGTAAAATTAATTAGTGGTATAACCAAATATGTTAAATTATAGATGCAGTTTTTTGGCTTTCATCCTTAATTTTCTACATTTACTTTCATGATGGGTCTTTTTATCATGGTGTTATATAAGCTACTATAAAATACTTCATATATATATTATTCTTAAACAGAAGCAAAATTACATAATCTATAATGTGGGTGCTTCAGTGCAATAACACAGTACAGACCTATAAAATAGGACTAGTACTTTAAATTCAGGAATATTTCATGGTGACAGTTTTTAGCAGTTTCTATCACTTTTTTTAGTGATTAGCAAAGTTAGCATTGCTAACTGTAACATCAGTCTGTGTGTATTTCCAGATTGTAAATATATCAACTTAGTGTAAAAGTCTGTTTCTAAATCCTTAGAAGTTTAACAATTTTAGACCTAAGTTTCAAATATCCACCTGGATATTTTTGCTTATTTTAATTGTACGCAGCTCTTTAAATGTCCTGTGAGTAAATATATTTGCCCATTTCTCCATAACAACTGGAACTTTCAATATCTAGCAAGTTATTTTCGCAATCTACCATCTAGAAAAGTGTTCCTCATATTAATTTGACTCCCTGCTTTGGCAGGGGTGAAATTACCGTAATAACCCGATGTTGGCCGGAAAGCGCAACATCTCCCCTTTCAGAAACCGTTGGAATTTTTCAGATGGTGCAAAATGTGGTGGAATTACGGTACATCGTCCGCAAATCGTCACCAATAAGTTCGGTCTGTTAGAGTTAAGGGTGAAACTTCAAAAGAAAAGAGATAAACATCAGTTTGTTGCTTCCATGTGAACAAATGTTTAATAAATATGCAATGAATTGTTCATTTTTTTATTGCCACAGAACCGACGCTGAAAGTTCATCTCAACATTTGGAGGCACTAAGAAAACTCGCTGTGACTCTGGAGCAACAAAAAGGAGCCCTGGAGAACCTTAAAGAGCAGAAACAGAAAGTCATCCAACATTTAAACTTGGACGACAAGGAGCTAGTGAAAGAGCAAATCAGTCACTTCGAACAGCGGTGGTCTCAGATGCAACATCTGATCGAAAGAAAGATCCAGGACTCCATGGTGACCCTCGAGGACATGGGCCAAGTGGAGGCTCGTCTGAGAGAGGCTCGGGACTGGGCGGAGGAGCAGCAGCCTGCCCTGTCCGAAGCCATGAAAATGAGCCCACCGCCCGAACTGGCCCAGAGTTTCCTGTTCGACCACCTCAGCATCTGCAGCGAGCTGGAGGCAAAGCAGCTCCTCCTGGCTCAGGCCATGGCTGACGCAGACAGGGTGCTGCCGCGGCTGGGCCTCAGCGAGCGCCAGCACCTGCAACAGCTGATTTCCGACACGCAGTCGGAGGTGGAGTCTCTGAGCGTCAAAGTGGTGCAGCGGAGAAAACACCTCAGCAAGGCTTTTACGGAGAGGACGCAGTTCCTAATGGCCGTCAATCAGTCCATTTCCTGGGTTCAGCAGAATGAGAAGAAGGCCCAGGCAGAAGAATACGTTGCTTTGTTACCCGACGACCTGGCTAAGCAGGTGAGAACGTGCAGGAACATCCAAAGCAGCCTGAAAGCCTATCAGAGTGAGCTGACCTCCCTGTGGTCTCAGGGGAGAGACCTGATGAGGGAAGCCAGCGACGAGGAAAGGAATGAGATTCTCACAAAGTTGCAGGAGTTACAAAATATCTTCGACAGAACTTTGCACAGATGCGGCCAGAAGCTACAAGAGCTCGAAAAAGTACTCGTCTCGAGAAAGTATTTCAAGACCGACTTGGAGAAAATCTGCCAGTGGTTGAAGCAAGCCGACATTGTCACGTTCCCTGAAATAAACCTAATGGTGGGAGACGCTGAACTGCAAGCGCAGCGATCAAAGTACCAGCAGATAATCGAGCAGGCCGTCGAGTATGAGAACCTTCTCCTGATTGTGCAGAGAGCAGGCCAAGAGATACTGCCCACTCTGAACGAAGTAGACCACTGCTATTTGGATGAAAAACTCAACACCCTCCCTCAGCAGTACAACAGCATATTGGCTCTGGCCAAAGAGAAACAGGAGAAAATCCAGCAGGCCATCCTCACCAGGAACGAGTACACGTCCTTCATAGACGTCACCCACAAAGCCCTGAAAGAACTCGAGGACCAGTTCAACAACCTGGGGACTCAACCCGTCGGCCTTCAAACGGAGGACGTTGTCATTTTGCAGAGCGATTACAAAGCAATTCTGGCGGATCTCGGCAACCTTGGTCTGGCTGTGAGCGAGCTGAATCAGAAGAAAGAGGGCTTTCGTAGCACGGGGCAACCTTGGCGGCCAGAAGAAATGACTCAGCTTGTGAGCTTGTATAACGGGCTAAAGAGGCTGGTCGAACAGAAAGTCGAGCATCTTGATGAAACCTTAGAGTCTTTCGAGGACCACAAGGCAATGGCTATGCAAGTGGACTCCCAGTTGAAGGCTACAAAAGAGCAGCTGGTGAAAGTGAACGCGGAGACTCAGTCTGCAGAAGAGAGGCTGAAAAACTACCATGCCCTGGCAGGAAGCCTCCAGAGCGCCAACTCCCACTTGTCGAGGCTAATGGAGCAGATGGACTCTCTAGCGCCCCGTGTGGACCAAGCAGCTCACGACGCATCCAAAGAGCAGGTCATTTTGTGGCAGGATGAGCTGCGATCGCTACAGGCCGCAGTGGGCGAACTGATCGAGGAATGCGAGACCAGGTTCATCCAAAGCAAAGACTTTGAGACGGAGATGAAGAGGACGCTGGACTGGTTGCAGCAGATCCGGGACGAACTCAGCTGTGCTGTCATTGTTGATGTCAGAGTGGAGAAAGTGCAAGAGGAAATCAGAAAACAGCAGATCTTACAGGAGGAGGTGCAGTCCCGACTCAGAATAGTGGCCGCTCTCAGTAGCCAGGAGAAGCAGGAGTACATTAGTGCCAATGAGCTGGTCCCTGCTCATGTTGATATGAGCCTCGAAGAAATGGCAAAATTACAAGCAGACGTCCAAAAAGCCCTGAGTGCCAAACAGGTGGGATATTTTTGACTTGACCACAAACTCTTAATTCTCAACTTGATACGCTGCTGCCACACTGTTTACTGTCTTAGGGGTGAGCAATATGGACTTCAAGTTTTGTCACGATATTTTGTGTTATTATTGTGATAAGAACTATTTATTATTTCTTTTTTAGGTAAATGTATGACTGTGACTGTGTGTCACAGCAATTGTAGCCCCACAAACATAAATAACCCTCTTGAAAAACACTCCAATTTGTGACTGGTGTCTTTAGGACACCAACTATAAAATCTTCAAAAAGGCAATCATTAAAAAAAAACTAATACATTAACAATGCTAAGCCTGGTGGGGGCACAAGTAAAGCCTGGTGGCCTACCAGGCTTATAGTACACTGAGGAAAATCCTTAACTGTATTTTCAAATGTATTGCTATTTATTGATGCTTTCCTTGAACAAACAGTGGAGAAAATAGTAAATCTAGCCTTGCTGGCTATAAAATGTCTTGAATGTGAGGAAATGAAGAGATATTGTGAAGTTTAAAGTCCTGTCAAGTCTTTACACCACTGAAATTAAAAGCAGAATAGTGTGACTGGCTTTTACTGAAAGTTATTAGATCAACACGAATCTGTTTGTCTTTTCTCTTTGGCTTTATGTGAAGATTACTTTGGAGGAAGCCTTGGTTCTGTGTCAGAAGTATCACTTCAGGATGCAGTCAGCCTGCGAATGGCTGGAGGATGCCGTCTCTTTCCTTCAACAAGCTAGCTTAGGAGTGGACGTCGAGAACTACGAGGAGTGTCTGCGGCAGCAGGTGGATATCATGTCAACGGAGCAGGAGTTTCTCATCCATCTGGAGGAACTGCAGACGCTCCTCCCTCAGCTGGAGAACGTGGTGAACCCCACAGCGAAAGAGCAGCTAAGAGTGAGCGTGGAGTCGGCGAAGCAGAGAGGAGTAGAGGTTCGAGATCAACTCCAGTGTCACCGAGATGTTCTGCACAGGTAGGATTTACAAGGCAATGATGATTATATTCATTAACTATCAAAAGTATAAGTTACATTTGTATAGCTCATTTTCAGAAACAAGGCAGTTTGAAGTTTTTAACATCATGAAAATATTGTAGTCACCAATTATGAAACAAGTAATAAACATGAGATTTTGTCAAATGTCATCATCAGAATCATCAAGCAACAAAAATGTGTTGATCAATGTTCCTCTTACTAAAGGCAACTTTGGCCTTAATTTAAAGGACATCTGCAGAAGACATCTATTTAGTTTCATTAGTTGTAATGACTGGTTTTCTCACATAGATGATCTGGAAGTCAATATGCAAGTTTATCTTTAATTTCTGTATAATTGTGTTCATCACATCCGAACAGTATGTGCATCTGACCTGGACAGGTTTGGGACTGTCCATGTTTTGGGACCTGCACAGTCCCAAAACATGGTCTGCTAATGTGGATCCACACGTTTCGTAAGATCATTGGAGTCTAATTAATTATTCTTTTCTCAGCTGTGTGGCCCAGTGGAAGTCATTCCAGGAAGCGAGACAGACTGTCATTGAGTTAATGAACGAAGCTGAAAAGAAGCTCACAGAATTTTCTACAGCCAAGGCGGCCACAAACCAAGAGGCTGAAGACAAGCTCTGTAGTCACAGGGTATGCATCGTGTTGCCTTGCAAATATATTAATAACCCTTTGAACTGATTCACATTTTTACAGCAATATTTCAAAACTCAACATAAAGTTGTTGTGGTTTCAAAGAAAATGATTTTTAGAAATACAAATCTGAAAACTGTAGTGTGCATTTGTATTTAGCTCACTTTAAAAGGTAATTATTTGTGTTGATAAAATCCTAATTAAAATACATTCAAGTTTGTTGTTGCAACTTGACAAAAGGTGAAGAAAAACCATACAGTAAATCTATATAAATACTGATAATGACACTGAATGTGTTAATAAATCTCTGTTTTTTAGTCCCTGGTGTCACTTGTGAACGGGTTTCAAGAGAAGCTGAGTGGTTTAGAAGAACAAGCTGCTCAGCTGGAGCTGGTGGGGAGTGACGCCAGTAAGGCCACCATCAGTCGCTCCATGACCACCGTGTGGCAGCGCTGGACGCGCCTGCGCAGCGTAGCAAGGGGACAGGAAAGAGTACTTGAGGACACAGCCCAGGAGTGGAGAACATTCAGAGAAAAGGCAATATTACAGCTTGAAGGCAAAAGATCTTGAAAATTTAACCAAAAACAAAGCTTTGTTATACAAAATGTCTGTTTTGTTATAGATGGCGAAAGTACGAGCGGTATGTGAGGAGCTCCAGAGCCGTTTCCCTGACAGCGCTGTGGAAAAGGCGTCCAAAGCCACTCTGCAGTCTCTGCTGGATCAGCATGACTTGCTGAGCCAAGACCTGGAGCGAGAACTCTCGTCCCTCATGCTGTTGCGCCAGTACGCACTCAGTCTGCTGCACGACGTGGAGGTGCCTTCACCAACAGCAGATCAAGACGAGCTGCCTAGCTTAAGAGAAATCAGGGCAGTCCAAGACCAAATGGAAAGGTAACAAGTCTGACCAGAGTTAGTGTTGCTTTGAATCTGAGTTTTTTTGTTTTACAAATGGCTGCATAAAATAAGTACATGCATTTGGTAAAAGATGCTGTTGAATATTTATTTTGACATTTGCCTGCAGCCTTTTGACACAGTCGAGAACCAAGCGGGCCCAGGCAGCTCAGGAGCTCAGGGAAAGGGAGGAAGTGGAGAAGGAGCTTGGAGTGGTGAAAGCCTGGATCCAGGAGACCAGAGAGCTTCTTCTCAATCCCACCCCAGATATTGATTCTCTATTGCAGGAACTTGAGGTGTGTCTATTGTTTTTTTGGGGGGGGTTTCTGGAGATGCACCTATAAGAGTTTTCTGACTGATTCCTAATCCCTCATTGTCTGTACAGCTTTGGCCTGCTGATATAAATTATAGATAAATCTACTTTCTGCTGAAGAGCTAAACATTTTTTATTCTTCCAGCCATGACTGTATATAAAGTCATACTGCTTGTATGAGAGGAGTTGCTTAAAAACAGGTTACGGTAAAAAATTTAGACAGTTTTTATTATAAGTCATTGCACAAGTTTTTTTTAGCATTTTGTATTATCAATTGGCGCAATTAGCATCAGTAACTGTAAACATCTGTCCTCTTGTATATTGCTTAGAGAACGTATCATCTTATTTTCACCCTGAGTTTTCAAAGTTCCCTAGCAGACAAAGACTGGAAGCCCAAAAAGATAAAACATAGTAACTTTGCTATTGTAGCCTTCCTGTTATCTGTTAAAAGTCTTGCTCTCGCTTGCTTTTTGGAGCCTGTAGGAACTATATATAATATATAAACAGTATTCATGACCTAAAGAATTCAGGAGCATTTTAAATAGCTTCTTATACTGTATTGCCGTTCTTCCTTTGACTTTCTTTTTCCCAACACTCCACTGAGGGTGTAAATAGTTAAATCTGATTATTCTTCCTTCAGTAATAGCATTCACACCGAAGAGTGTTGCTGTTACCGCAGCCCTATGGCTCTTTGGTGTATTTGTTAATTGGTACGGATTGGATGTTTTAAATTTCAGGATTGATCAGGTTGAATATTGTCAAATTTTGGTCACCAGTCAATACCTTGGTTAATTTCTTTATCAAGATATTTGTATGATACAAACATACTGAAGTTTATTTTAATTTAACTGATGTTTGCATCACATAATGTGTTCCTTGAATCAAAGTATGGAAAGTGGAAGCTGCAAACATCGATGTATATGTACTGCTGTTTTTTCTTTTAAATTGTTCTTTTATTCTGTGTAGATTGTACATGGGGAAGTAATTAATTATCAGCAGAATGTGGACAAGTTAGCCGAACAACAGCAGAGCAAGTACCTGGACCTTTACACCATCCTCCCATCTGAAATCTCTATGCAACTAGCTGAGGTCTCTCTTGCACTCGGGGCGATTGAAGATCAGGTAGATCAGACCTCACAAGAAACACTCAGCTCAGAAAATTGTTCTGGTTTTCTAACCTTATTTTTATGTCGTTTTGTCTGATGTTCCAGGTTCTATGTAAAGAGAGAGAATATCAGAGAACTAGAGAAATAAAGGAGGACTTCAGCTCCAGAATTCACGGCATGTCAGACAAATTGAAGACAATCTCAAATAAGTTTAAGGAGAAATCTCCTGATGTCGACCATGCCAAAGAAGAGGTCAAGGTAGGTTTTGTTCGCTCTTTCTCTGCTTGTTGGTCAAGTTAACATGTATTACTCTGAAATATGATTTGCCTTGCCCTTAACAACAAAGGATTGAATTTTGTCCTCAGAGTCTTTTTGAAGATTTGGACTCCTGCAGCCGCACATTGGCAGAACTGGATACTGCTGTGCAAGAGTTCGGCCGCAGAAACCCCCTCCTGGCCAAGCAGCTCAGTGATGCTATAAACAAGCTGTCAGAGATGCATCATCATACAACTCGATTAGCAGACTGTAGGAACAATTGGCTCAAAAAGGTTTGCGTTTTTTATTGTTCTTCTAACTTAGTGCTCTCCAACCGCCGTACTGTGCCTTGTAAAGGTTACTACTACAAACATTAGTGCATTGTGTTGAGGTTGTATGATATATAGAGCAGTCCTTATTTCGGATCGAATCATTTTAAATACGAAAAATAGAGTGATTTTTTTTTTATTTAAAAATGTGGAAAACTGAATCTTTTTCCTTCCACTTCACAAATACAGACTACTTTATGTTGGTCTATCACCTAAAAACCCAGTAAGTTTGTGGTTGTAACCTCATAACACGAAAGAGTCAAGGCTCATGAATACCTTTGTAAATCCTTATGCCAATATGCACTAAGACACACAAGGTTATTAAAAATATCTGTTGTTGACTGTTTAGGCTGTCTGCTATTTAGACGAGTATAATGAGATGCTGGACTTCATAGTGAGGTGGTCAGAGAAAGCTAAGAGCCTGGTGAGAGCAAACATCATCTGGAACTCCTCTGTTCACCTGCAGGAGCAAATACGGATGTATGAGGTGAGCGGAGCAATTTTGACGTTTCATCGACTGAGTTTTGTTTTTGCATTATTAGATAGATATCCTGTAGGAGTTTACGGCCACTTTGACACATACTTTTATAAAGCAGGAAAGACTGACTAATAATTTTGTCACCCTTGTGCTCAGGCTGTTTTCCGTGAGTCTCGAGAGCTCCACAGCGATCTGGAGTTTATGGCAGAGAAAGTAGACCTTCTGTCTGAGGTGCTGCAGGTTGAGTCCATGAGCCAGGAGGTGTGTGAACTCAGCAGACACACCGATGAGCTGCAGCAAAGCATCAAGATTCGATTGCAAAGCCTCCAAGATGGACACAAGGTGCAGTAAAAATGGTGTTTTGGGGTTTTTGTTTGGTAGAAAAATTCCACATTTTAGATTAATCTATACATGTGTTATTTTAGAGCATGGAAGCTCTGGAGTTTGAAGTCAAGGCCCTGCATGTTGCTCTGGAGCAGGTTCAAGCCACGCTGACGTCACCGGAGTTAGCCCGGCAGAGCCTCAAAGAGCAACTCACTCAGAGACAGGTGCCTTTTTCAGTCGCTTTTTAATTCACCATGTTCTCTTTGCTGGCATCATAAAACTTTTTCTGGGTTTGCAGCGGCTGCTGGCCGACATGGAGAGCTTCAAGCAGCAGGTGCAGGCGGTGCAGCTGTGCCAGAGCGCCCTGCAAGTCCCAGAGGAGGTGATGCCCAACCTGGCTATTTGTCGCACAGCTCTTCGTCTGCAGCAAGAAGCTAGTCAGCTGCAGCATGTGGCAATACAGCAGTGCAACATACTACAGGTGCTACAGTACAGTTCTGCCAGCATGAGTTTGTTTTAGCACACATAAATAAGAAAATGAGTCTGCTAATGTAGCAGTGTATATATAAACATTCTATCTAGAACTGTTATTACAAATACAAATTCTGTATGGTTGCTGTCCAGGAGGCGGTGGTTCAGTATGAGCAATATGAACAGGAGGTGAGAGATCTGCAGGGGCTGATAGAGGAAGCACATCGGGTCATTCAGGACCGACCGATCCCCACCAGTAACATTCAGGAGCTGCAAGCCCAGATTCTGCACCACGAGGTGAAACCTCTTCATTCTATCTATAACTCACATGCTGGGGAATAATTGAAAAACCCTGAATGTAAATAAATTAGAAAATGCTTACACATTTTCTTAATTTTTACTTTTTTTGTTTGTTTAGGAACTCGCTCAGCAGATCAAAGGCTACCAAGAGCAAATAGCTTCACTGAACTCAAAATGCAAGATGCTGGCAGTGAAGGCCAAGCATGCCACCATGCTGCTGACTGTGAGTGACGTGGAAGGACTGCCTGAGGAGCTGGAGGACCTGGATGAAGAAAAGTCCAGGAAATCTTCAGGACAATCTGTAGTTGTAAGAGAATATTATCCAATTTCCAAACTGAAGAAAGTAGGTTTTGTTATGCAATGTTGATTCTTTCGTATTCTAAGTTTTTCATTTGGCTCTCAATTCATCAGCCTATGAAGTTCTTCTGCTGTTTTAATAATAAAAAAAACTAAACATCCTGATTAATATTCTCCTAAAAACCTCACACGTCTTCTGTTGTTTCTCGCATGATCTGTCAGATGACGGCTGGCCGTTGTCACACTCTGTTGTCCCCTGTCACTGAGGAGTCTGGGGAGGAGGGCACCAACAGCGAGGTCTCCTCCTCTCCTTTGTGCCGTTCTCCTTCTCCTGTCTCTCACACTGAAGGCCCTATCACCAAGGTTTCTACCCTCCTCTGCTCTTAATTCTGCCAGGTTTCCTAACACCAAATAACTGAAATATCTTTATGCTCAACTCTCTTTCCTGTGAACTGTGTGTAGTATAACTGTTGAGCACTGTTTTCACTGTTTTCGTGTAATAAATGCAGTAAATTAAAAAAAACAAAAACAGAACTCGGCCATTGACATTGATTTCACTTTGCAGGTTTATCATGAGTAGTAATGTGTTTGTTTGTTGTTTTCCAGCTTGGACGGGGAACTCTCACCAGAGCTCCAGTTCAGGAATTATACGACCCAACATTTGAGTCTGTGGCGAACTTAGACGACCTACAGCGCTCATGGGAGACTTTAAAGAATGTGGTATGTGAAAAGTACAAATTGTCGCACTTCTAATTAGCTTGGTATTTTATTTAATCAGCAACAAGGGTTCATTAAATCCTAGCGTTTTAGAATATGACAACTTTGAATTAATATGTTGGGGTGTGCAGCAATTTTTTTTCCTAGCCACTAGATTTCATCATATTAAAATTTATCTTAGCAAGATAGTTAATCATAATGTAAGCTTCTTGGAAGTCTGGTTTATTAACAGTTTTATTACTACTGGAGTTAATGACTTCCCAAATTGACCATCTGTGTGTTAATACTCACTGACACACAGATAAGTGAGAAGCAGAGATCCTTGTACGAGGCTTTGGAAAAGCAGCAGCATTACCAAGGTTCACTCCAGTCAATCTCCTCTAAAATGGAAACACTGGAGTCCAAGCTCAGTGAGCCATTGGAGGCGGACAAAAGCCCAGACAGCAGCATGAAGGCCCATGAGGTGAGTGTTGTAAATACTCTTCTTCCATTACGAATATCTTTGTGGAGCTTTTTAGCCTGTAATGTTACAGTGAAGCAATGAGCATTTGGTGGAAATAACCCTGAATCACAGTCATAAAATCACATTTTAACTGATGTTAATGTTCATGTGGTTCAGATTGAATTTCTGGTTTACATTAACATTATTTTAAGTGTTTGGGTTATAATATTTTAAGCCATTCCCTCACTTGCCTCCCCTTTTAAACCTGTCCTCCATCAATCCCTGCCTTCAGTCAATACTCACACCTCCCAGTTTTCACTCCTTATTTCAGATCCTCCTGTTTTCCTCTCGTTTTTATTTGTTATTTTACCTTGAATTCTGACATCAGCACACATTAGCCATCACTTGCTGCTATTAAAAGGGTAAATTGAACCATTTTATGCAACATTTTTCTAGTAGTATTAACCACTCAAAGCATTTGAGACGCATTCACCTGTTTGCACTGACAAACGCACAAACATTAATACACTGATAGACATATTGGTAGACGACATGTGGTTATGTGCCTTGCCCAGAGGCAGTGTGGAAGTGATTCCTCACCTGAATGTCATTTCAGTCTTTGTATCCTTGTTGTTCCTAAGAGATTACTCTTTCATACTGTGAAAAACGCAGCTATCTTCTCATATACTTTGTTTTTAAAAAAAAAACAAGCATTACTTTTTATTTTTGTGACACTTTTTGGTGTTTGATGGCATATTTGGAACAATACAGCATATCCATTCCATAAAACTAAATCGGATGAAACGTTTTCAAGAAAACAGACTTAAAGAAAATCTTTTCCTAGTCTTTCTGTTGTTGTGTTCAGGATCTCATCCAGGAGATTCACAATGTCCAGGCAGAAATCGACAGGCTGCAGGCGGGCTTCACAGAGGACATTGCTGCCGATGCTGTGGACTCGGATTTGGCCGACCAGCTTGCCATGCAGTCTTCACTCGCTGTGCTGGGTGAGAGGATGGCCACCATCCATATGAAAGCTTCAGGGAAACAACAACTACTGGAGGTACGTTTGTCTCCATGCAGACATGCATGAGGGAAGTCGTAATATTTTTTTGCCATTACTAACACAAACAATTTAGAAGTCAGAAATATACAAAAAACCCAGCTTGAATTCTTAAGCAGACATAAAAGCTGAACACACAATATTTGCAACAGATTTGAATCACTTTTTTTTAGCAAATTCAATTTGATCGGTCTTGTTGCAGGAACGGGCCACAGACCGTCTGGAGGGTCAGCGTCAGGAAGAAGCTTTGCAGTCCTATCACACTGATGTAGACGAACTGGATCAGTGGCTGACTAGAACGCGCGGCGCTGTAATGTGCGTCCTCGACACTAGACCTGCAGAGGAGGCCGATGAAAACCACCAGCTCACAGAATGCCAGGTAGGCACTTGAGAATTGTCTTAAAAATGCACATTAATAACAATTAAATGAATTTTCAACTAGAAAGGGCTTCTAGCTATAAGCAGAATTGATCCTAACAAACTGAGCACACTGCAAAAACTTAATATCTTACCAAGTATTTTTGGTTTATTTTGTAGTGCAAATATTTTAGTATTCTGTAAAAAAGACAAAACTAAATTATGAGTAACTTTTAAGAAAGACATATGACCTTTTTTTTAAGTAAGTGATTCCTTAATCTTGATGAAAAAGTACTAACTATAGGTGAAATAATATGCCGGTGGAACAAGACATTTTAACTTATAATATGGGAAAAATGCCTTGTTCTGGTCAGATGAAACAAAAATTGATCTTTGTGAGGCAAAATCGCATAAAAATCCAGTCTTCACTAACAAACAAGATGATGGCAGCATTATGATGCGGGGAGGCTTTTCTTCTGCAGTAAAAGGAAAGCTGGAGGTAGATGGATGCAGCTAAATAAAGAGCAATCTCTTCTCCACCGAACATCTCTTTCCCTCAAAACATGCTGCTACTTTTGCAGCCAAACGTGGTTCTGCAAACTATAAATTTAAGAAGGTTCATTCAAAGTATACTTTAGAATTAGATTTTAACAGAATTTTAAAAATTGTATCTCCTCGTGCCATGTCAGTAACTGTTGATTTACCACATACTTAAAGGAGTAAAACTGCATGTGCAAGACACATTAACATTCACCTTTCCAACATTATTCTGCATACTACATGTTGCTTCACGGAGAGTAAACAACAGTGCTAGTGAAGTTAGAGTGACATTCAGACACCTGGTTTGCTAAATGACTGCAGCATGAGCCTTAAGAAGATTACGGTCAGGTCTCTGTGGAACAGAGGCGTGGTAAAGCCGCGGGGAGGAGTCTTTGCCGTTATTACAGCCTGCTATTTGTGCTAGCGACAAAGCTGCTTGAATATCCAAGTGGGGTAGAATGGAAGAACAGTGAGGAGCAGACAGGAGGCTGGGACAGAGGGAGAACCTGCTGCAACACTTCAAAGGAGAGCCAATACTTATGTCTGCTCATACATTAGAACTTATTTTACCAATGGGCATTGATGAACACTGGGGATTTAGAATGTTTTTTACCGCAAGAGAACTGTTATCGAATTTGTCTGAGTGGATGTGTGCCGCAGAGCGCGGCGCGTGAAGGATTAGTGCTAATATGTTGCACAGGAGACCAGGGCGGAAAGGTGGGCCGAGGATGAGAGCGTCCTCTGCCCTGCGGCCGGGGAAAGCTGCCTTGCCCAGAGGCTCTGCTGCATAGAGTTGAGGAGATCAAAAAAAGTGGAGACATCATGTATGAGCTGGCCTCTCTGCTGCTGCTTCTGCAGAGCATGCTGCTGGAGATCGAAGAAAAAGTGCTGGCCCTCACCGAGCTGTCAGTGCGCAGCGAGAACCTGCTGCGGGAAGGCCGGGCAGACACCAGGGCGGAGGCCGAGCAGTTGGCTGCGAGGTTGCGCACGTTAAAGGGCGGCTTACAGGAGCTGCAGAGAATGCTACAAGACAAACAGCTGAGCATCCAGGTGAGCACTTTCTTTCACCGTGTGCAACAGAACGAAGGACATCGCAGGGCCCTTAACTAGAGACGCACTGAGTAATAATAATAATTGTTTCAGTCCCGATATTGAAAAGAATCGTAGATCAGGCATCAGTGAGAATGGGCCCAATCCATATGGGGAGATCTATTCAGTCTAATTCTATGCTTTGTGCTCTGAGCGATGTCAGATGTTGAATTTCTGATACTGAGTCCCTGGTCAGAAGCTAATGTTGTTTGGGGGGCATGTGTAATGGAAAAGTTAGGAAACCCCTGGTTTTAGGTGTTTTTGTGTTTTGATAGTGTTGGATGTTAGCCTGATTTACAATCCTATAAACTGCTGCCTCTGTAGGGTTCTCTGCAAGAGCCTGAAGACAGTGAATCAGACTCCAGTCTCTCGTCGAGTCCCAGCGTGCAGGACTGGCTGGTCCAAGCCCGGACCACACGGACACAACAGCATGAAGACAGTCTGCAGAGACAGAAGGTGACAGTGGTTTGAATGGAGTGAATTTGTACGGTGCTTTTCCAGTCACACCGGCCACGTTCACCCGCTGACAAACGCATTTATAGATGTGTTTTAGATGAGAAATTTTGCATTTATTTTTTGCAAAAAAAATAAATCCAAAAATATTTACAAATTGCAAGGTTGCAAATTGTAAATAAATTAAAGAGAGGCATGAACACTCAGAATTATGGCAAATGATCGGGATAAATCCTAAGTCGTGTCTTGTTGACTGAAGTATGTTTTACTCCATCAGGATGTAACCAGTGTGTGTGTTTTTTGAAGGAACTGGAGGAGCAGCTTGCAGAGCAGAAGAAGCTGCTGCAGTCAGTGGCGAGCAGAGGAGAGGAAATTCTCATCCAGCAAGCGTCGCCCAGCAGTGCCAGGTACGTTACCGATGCAACTCAGATCTGATTGAGCTTTAATAAACTGAGCACTAATCACAGATGTGTTTTGTTTCCGCAGCACAACAGAACCGTTCTCTCCTGCAGCTTTGTCTGAGAGCAGACGAGACCAGATGAGGCAGAGATGGGAAAGCCTCAGACTGGAGCTCAAAACTAAACTGCAGCTTCTACAAAAAACTCTGGAGCAGGACCAAAAGCAGCCGGTACCGCATATTTTTTTCTCCACATATGGACGTGACAGAAAGACATCATAATGTGTGTTGTTTTTTACTGTTCTGTCTGTTCTTTTCTTCTTCAGGTGTTTTCTAGAGCTACACGCGTGACATCAGCTGGGCCGCTGTTTAAGGGAGACACTGAGCCTGATAACTCCTCTCTGAAAACTCTTTATGACAGCTTCAGACAGACAGTTGAAGGAATGACCACTCAGGTTATCACCTTCCTGACACAATTTTATTCATCCTACTGTATGTTGTTGGTAAATATTGATGAAATAATATTGTTCGTTATGCATTTTTGTACGTAGGCTGGAGGTAGAGGTGAAACCCAGGTGGTTCAGATGGAGCAACAGCTCTTCACAGCCGTGTCAACCACGTCTTCCTGGCTGGATGGAGTGGAGAACAACGTCTTCTCCGGCTCTGTGCTCATGGCAGAAAATGCAGAGACCCAGTTACAGAATCAAGAGGTATAAAAGTGACAGATTTTACATTAGTCATTTTAGATCAGTTACCAATTTTTGCCTTTATAAGGTACTTTTTATTTGCAACATGTGGTTGTATGGCTCTAAAAAAATAATCTTAATTTTGTAGTATTGATAAGGTATTTTAAACTGTTCAAAAATATCAGAAATCCTCACTTTGCTTTCAAATCAATTTACTAACAGGGCAAGTGGTGAACTGGCTGCTCCCTGCACGAATTTAAAGTTAGACCAATGTAGAAAAGGACCAATGCAACCAAATATGGCAGGTTGATCAGATCTTCCTGGTTCAGTGAGCCAGGGGGGTTTTCTACTCTTTTTTTCATCACAACATGTTTAAACAGCAGAAGAAAGCGAGGAACGCAAAACAAACTGCCTCTGATGACTTAAAAAATATCTTCAGGTTTGAAACGGCCAGTGGCACTCCCAGAAAAATTTTCAAGATGGTGGCCATTTGAGGCCAGAACAAGAAAAACAAAAGAAGTGTTTATATATTTTTTCTATTTACATTTTGTAAAACATTTATTTATTTATCTGGCTTTGCGTTTATCTTGATTGAAGAAGATGCCTCTGTATCCCCTTTTTTATTAATTGAACATGAGGGGGTCACAGCCCCCTAGATCCCTCTTGGGGCCGCCACTGGAAACAGCCTCACTCACTCAAGGCTTTTCACATGTAATTTAAAAAGTTTGAAATTTCACATTCAACACATAACTCACTGGTTAGAGCTCAAACATTTTCTGAGAACCTATGTGAGAAAAGTAAGACCCTTCACTTTACAGAACATGCTGACATGTAATGACAGACATCCTCCACTTATGATCACAACAGCATAGAAAGGTGTAAAAAACACTCACGTCTCGAAGGTTTTGAAACATCATGTTCAGGATAAGAATTTAGACTTGACCAGATTTCAAATCACCACAAAGACTGATTGAAAAGAGAAGTTAAATGTGCCTGAGAGGTCAGATCTTGTGTATTTATATGCGCTACATTTCTCAGACAATTTTAAAGCTGAATGTTATTTGAATAAACCCAGCTATTTCTTTTTCCATCTTCTCTACAGATCCTGGAAAAAGATGTGAAACACATGACAGAAGAGGTGAAGCTCAGCCAGGCTCTGCTAGCCGGGTCTTCAGGGTTGAAACATGAAGACCGCATGCTGCTGGAGGACAACCTGGACTGCCTCAAGGAGAGATTAGGAACTCTTGGTGGAGCTCTGGGTCAGCGGCTTGACCACATGAGGACCAGAGCACACAACCTCACCGCCTACCAGGTTTACCCTTTACTTTGCCTCTTTATTTTTTCACCATTTTTTTATTTTATTGTACTGATTTGTAGCATTGTCATTGCACATCTTACAATCAGATTATTTGTCATCTTTTGTCTGAAACAGACTGAACTGCAGCTTCTCCAAACTGCTTTAATTGAGACTAAATGCCAGATCCTTCAAGCCCTCGCTGGAGCAATGGATAGACCAGCTTCAAAACAAATGGAGGTAATGAAAGTACGATCTTAACCAGACTTACTCTCAATGTGAGTGAGAAGCAGAGTCCAAGATCAATGATATTTTTAGTTTTTAATCATTCATAAATGCCATTCACTTCTATCAGGTCATTGCGAGTGCAGAGGAAACCTTAAAGGACTTTGAGCAGAGAATCATAGAGCTGAAAACCAGAGGAGCAGCACTGCAGCCTGATCAGATTTCAGCAAACAAATTGCTTAAACTCCAGGTAATCAATAATAATTTTTAGATAAAGCTGCTTCTTATCACAAAATGTAATTATTCTCTTTGGCAAATAAAACCATCACTTGTTTTCTGCGTGTAGGATTCGTACGAGGAGCTGTTGATGATGGTGGGGTCGAGACGCAGCGGGCTGAACCAAAACATTGCTCTGAAGAAGCAATATGAGCGTGCGCTGCAGATTTTGACTGACCTGGTTGACACAGCTAAAGACAAGATGGCGGCTGACCAGAGAATTGTGGCGAGCTCTGTGGAAGAGGTTCAAAATCATCTTGATAAACACAAGGTAATTTCAGTTTGTAACCCTTGAAGTTTGTAACAAGAATTTGACAATAAGAATGAAATACATTATGTACATTGAATTTATGTTGAACTTAAGTGGATGGATTGGGGAGAAAATTCTGTTTCTGTGTTTTAAAATTTTCTGAATGCAGTAATTAAAGTATTTTCCTTCTCATAGTAAAATATATCAAAGTAAAATATAGTATAGTTTTATGTTGTAACATGGCAAAATGTGTGAATACTAAAGCATTGCTACTTAGAATAGTGGGCTTTGTGAATGTTTATAATCAACCCAATAATTGCATTCATTGTCATTTTTCCTAGGAGTTTTTCCAGGGTCTGGAGTCCCACATGATTCTAACAGAGACATATTTTAGAAAGATCAGTTGCCTTATGCTTCCCAAAGAAAACCAAAACCTGGAGGAAACGCTTGCTGAGGCTCGGAGTGTCCTGAAAGAAGCACACAGCAAAGGAGTTGAACTGGAAAGTATCCTGGAGGTGAGGAAAATGTAGTATGCTCTGTACAAACTTTAAACCAATATATACATGAACAAAGCAATATTACTGTTCACATTCTGCTATTTGTTATTGTCGTCATGATTGAATTGTCCACTTTTTTTTCGCCCTCTCAGACTTGGTGCCGTTTAGTTCAGGACTACCAGGATCTTAACCGGCAGCTGGAGGCAGTCGAAGGAAGTATTCCCTCTGTTGGCCTGGTGGAAGAAACTGAAGAGAGATTAATGGACAGAATCTCTTTGTATCAGGTGCGACATGATAGCAGTAAAGCTTTAGGGCGAGATGTGTTCATATTTAATAGTTCAGCCAGAGCACTGCAAAAAAACTAAATCTTACCAAGTATTGTTTGTCTAGTTTCTAATGCAAATATCTTAGCACACTTGAATTAAGACAAAAGTAACTTTTCAGCAAGATATAGGAGCTTGTTTTAAGTCAATAATCCCTTAATATGAATGAAAAAGTACAAGTTCCACTGGCAGATTATTCCACTGATACCATGGGAGAAACGTCCCATTATAAAGAAAATTATCTGCTGTTGGAACTAGTACGTTTTTATCCTCAAAAGTTACTTGTAAGTTATTTTGCACTAGAAACTAGACCAAAAACACTTGGTAAGATTTTGTGTTTTTGCAATGATCCGATTGATCAGACGTTACTGTAGTAGTTTCTCATAGAAATTACCCCTATAGAAGTCATTTCTTGCAGAAGTATTTTCTAGCACACTTCTCAAAGGCTTGCAAAGCAAAAGTCACAAGATACTTTGGAATCATCGTGTCAATTTGTTTTTGCTTAGCTCTTTTCAGGTTCCAGTCCAGCAAAAACAAAAAGATAAATTTGGTTTTTGTGTGCTCCACTCTTTACAGGATTTAAAGGGGAGACTGACAGAGCACCAGCACAAGCTCCACCAGGTGCTGGACGATGGTAGGCGTCTGTTACAGTCGGTCTGCTGTCCCGCACTGGAGAATCAGCTGGCGTTGCTAGGGGAACACTGGCTGAGCAATACAGCCAAAGTCAACAAGGAGCTCGAACGCCTGGAGGCAATCCTAAAACACTGGACCAGGTCAGAAATACCTCAACTACTTTTAACTAACTTACAAAACTTGTATATATTTGTACATCTCTATGTATCATTTTTAATGGTGCTTCTATAGGTATCAAAAGGAATGCCTGGAGATTAGTGAGTGGCTACAATCTGCTCTGGAGCGTCTGGAGTTCTGGTATACGCAGGCCATGTTGGTCCCACAGGAGCTGGAGACCGTCAGGGACCATCTGGCTGCTTTTCTTGTGAGGCCACACGCACACAGTTTTCCTTTTCTTTTTTCCTTTTTTTTTCTTTTTCTCAAACAGTGTGTCTGAATATTTTAGGGACTTTCTAATCAGAACCTTTTGTCCCTGATACGAATCGAAGAGTTTTAATAATAGACTTTACCTGATGCAGAGGTCCAGTCCAACACAACATTAAGATCTTTTTCTTTTTTAAATAGATTTTCAGTGTAGTAGTCTGTCAACTACATAGTAGTCAACAGACTACTGATGACTACCTCAGTAGTCATCAGTAGTCATCAGTAGTAGGGGACTCTACTTTCTGCCATTTGCTAGTGATAGTTTTCTTACTTACAACAAGTAATATATTCACTCATCTTTTATCTCCATCTCTCCATTTAGACATAGGTATATCTCTCAAGTATATTGTTTTAAATTCCAAGAAAATATATAATTAACATGTTCACATATCTCTTCCCAGTAATGTCTTCACTGAAAAACACTCAACTCATGACTTTCTCCCTCCAGGAGTTTTCCAAAGAGGTGGAAGGGAAGTCGAGTCTGAAGAGCTCAGTCGTCTCAGAGGGAAACCAGCTGCTGCGGCTAAAGAAAGTGGACACGGTGGCTCTGCGCTCCGACTTGGCTCGCATCGACAGCCAGTGGGCAGAGCTTCTCACGCGCATCCCTGTGGTTCAAGAGAAACTGCATCAGGTAAAGTCACATTCAGCCACGCTGAACAGACTTAGCTGCTTCAGGGCAAATAGGATCACCTTGTCCCACGCCTTCACTCGGAAACACACTTTTGATGTGACTGTTGACCCAAAACCTGCGACACATGCATTTCCTTCCTCCATTTTAAAACTGTTGTTATACATTCATCCACTTTTCTTTTCTTTTTTAGATCCAAATGGAGAAGTTGGCCTCCCGCCATGCCATTTCTGAACTTTGTAACTGGATTTCACTGATGGAGAGTGTGATTGAGGAGGATGAAGAAAACCTCAAGAGCGCTGTTGGATCAAATGTGATTCAAGACTACTTGCAAAAATATAAGGTGGTACTTTTTTATATTAGCACAGCTTACTATTTTAAATAGTGTTATTGAATCCCAGCATTAATTTAATTTGACTTTAAGAGATGTAATGTATAATATAAAAGCTGTAATCAAAATGACTTTTCTCTGCCTTTTTTAACAAATATACATTCAAGTTTTTTAAAATTTGGCTCATAATTCGTCATGTTAAAAATCTGTGATTGAATCCTTTGGTTGATTCCCCCGTTTTCCACCGTTTTAGGGATTCAGAGTGGATTTAAGCTGTAAGCAGCTGACTGTGGACTTTGTCAACCAGTCAGTTCTACAGATCAGCGGTCAGGACGCGGAGAGCAAGCGCAGCGACAAAACCGACTTCGCTGAGCGTCTGGGAGCCATGAACCGACGCTGGCAGATCCTACAAGGCTGCATCAACGAGAGGGTGAGCCCATAATTTAATGAGATTATTACAGCATATCTTATTTGTGTTGTTTAACTGTGTACCATAAAGTCTAAATATTTTATTTTACATTTTAATAAATTAAGATCCAGTTCCTGGAGAGCCTTTTAAAGATGTGGCTGGAGTACGAGTCCAGTGTTCAGATCCTCAAGTCCTGGATGACGTCTCAAGAAGAACGGCTAAAGAGGAAACACAGAATAGAAGACTTGACGTCAGTGCAAAATGCCCTCAAAGACTGTCAGGTATGTCTGACATGTTACTCCAGATCACATCTTTACCATCTTTCCAGTATGTAGGTTTAGTTTTTTGATGGGAAAACTTTGAATATTTTTTAGGAAATGGAAGAGCTGTTGAAAGAAAAAGAGAAAGAACTGGAGAGAGTAGAGGAGCAGGGCTGTGCTCTTGTCCAGAACAAGACAGATGAGGCTTGTGCTATCGTCATGGAGACCCTCCAAAGCGTCAATCACACCTGGGCCAATCTGGACCACTTGGTACTTAGATTTTTACTTCAGCCTACATATTTATCTGAGTTGTTGGGTTTCATTCCTGCAAGTTCTATATCCTGTTTGTTGCTGATTTCTCTTCGGAGCTGACCTTTCAGTGCACAAAATGTCTCTCTGTGTTTTCACATTTCATCTTTAACAGATAGGACAACTGAAGATTAGCCTGACTTCAGTGCTGGATCAGTGGAGTCTGTACAAGCGGGCTTCAGAGGAAATCAATGGCTATCTGATGGAAGGACGATACTCTGTGTCCCGTTTCCGCCTCCTCACCGGTTCTCTGGAAGCTGTTCAGCTGCAAGTGCAAAGTTTGCAGGTCCGTTAACATAAATTTTGGATTTCTGATCACATAATTTAGCATTAGGATGTGTTTAGCATTCAGCATACATTTGTGTATTTTACTGTAAAGGATCTGCAAGAAGAACTGGAGAAACAGGAAAGCAGTCTGAGAAAGTTTGGAGCTGTGACCCACCAACTTTTGAGGGAGTGTCATCCTTCAGTGTCGGATTCCCTCAACAATTCCCTCAAGGACGTCAATGCAAGGTGATTTTTCAAAAAATAAATACTTGTTTTATTCTTTTTCTTTTCTGCAAAGCTCGTATATAAAAAAATTAGTCTTTGAGTAAGTTTAATGTTAGTCTTTCATTCTACACACTCAGATGGACTGGCCTACTGGAGGAGATAGCAGAGCGTCTTAAGAGCAGCAAAGCCCTGCTTCAGCTGTGGCAGCGCTACAAAGAACTCCACGAGCAAAGCTGCAGCAGCATTCAACTGCAAGAGGAGAAAGCAGACCAGCTCCTGAAGAGCACCTGCAGAAAGGACATCGCTGATGAGGAAGTTTCCAACTGGATCCGAGAGTGCAGCGTGAGTTGGACCAGGGTGATGATGGGTTTTAGCTCCAGACGACTTTTGTTGTACAAAAAGCCAGCCGGTCATGACCCTTCAGACTAGTTTTACTGTCGGCGTTGAAGAAAAGGTTTCCGAGCTTTACGATGTGCAGTGTTAGTTTTCTGGCGCACATTTTGTTCTATAGGTCAAAAAAGTTCAAGTTCATGTTTGCTATGTCCCTGACATGACTCTGTTATGTCTTTCTTCCAAGAATAACTTTATTTGTGCCTCTAAAGCTAGATTTGGGAAGTGTATGACTCATAGTACTGCTATCCGTTTTTTTCGATTAATCAATTTTCTGTCTTTGAAGATTTACTTTCTGGAAAATCTTGATTTTTTTTTTTTTTTTTTACCACAAATGCTTTTTTTGTGTTTGTGTGGTGTTAACCTGCCCAAGAACAACCATCTTGTTTACAGCTTCAATTTATTTAGACTTTGAATTCAGGTCAACACACATAAAGAATTATTGAAATAAAAGCCAGTCTTTTAAGATATTTTCTTTTATTTGTATTTCTTTAGGAAAACAGGTGAGAAAAGAAAGAAAACGATTAAAATCATAAATCAAATTTGGTATTAAAAAACCAGAGATTTTATTTTTAAGCCACATCTTCCAGCCCTACTCTTGTGTTTTTATTATTATTATCATTGAGTGGTTAATTTTTCCAATTAATCACTCAATATTGTTGCTCTATTGCGTAAAACTCCAATAAAATATTGGTGTTTCTGATTTTTTTTATTTTATTTGTGTGGTCCTGTTCATCAGGAGTTGCTGCGATCACAGGTTCCAGTGCAGGCCTCCCTTCAGATTCTCCAAGAGCTGGGAGAGCAGCTGAAGCAGCAGGTGGACACCTCAGCAGCATCTGCTGTCCAGTCAGACCACCTCTCCCTCAGCCAGCGCCTGGCGGGCGTGGAGCAGGCCCTAAACAGACAGCTCACCGCCTTGCAGGTAAAAAAGAAAAAAAAATATTAATGACAGATTTCTGCATAAATATTAATTGTGTAAGTGTTCATGAACGTCGCATCTTTGCGTGTCTTCTCTGTCAGACTGGAGTTCAGGATTATGAAACTTTTAATAACCAGCTGGAGTCTTTGGGCTGCTCGTTGGTTGAAGCTGAGGACGCTTTGAGAGCTCAAGATCCCAATGGCTGCACTGACCTGACCGTCATCCAGGACCGCATGGAGGAGCTCAAGGTTTCTGATAGCTTTCTTTTCACGGGTCGGTTGGATAAAACTGCCTGTGAACAAAACGTGAAGAACCCATGCCTTTCTTCCTGCTTTTTTGCAGAAGCTCATGCTGAAATTTAGCAGCATGACGCCTGAATTGGAGCATCTGAATGAGCTTGGGTATCGGCTCCCTCTCAACGATTTGGAGATCAAGCGCATGCAGAACCTCAACAGAAGCTGGTCGACGGCTTCAGCCCAGACCACAGAGAGATTCAGGTGTGACATGTGCATCCCCAAAACTGTTATTAATAATCCACAGAATACAGGGCATGGTTATTAAAAGAGATTTCAAAAAGGATTCGATTTGGGATTGTTGTTGTGGCACACCATATTTAAAATTATTTTTGCTTTCTTGCAGCAAGCTTCAGTCATTCCTGCTGCAGCAGCAGACCTTCCTTGAAAAATGTGAAACATGGATGGACTTCCTGCTACAAACAGAAGATAACTTGGCTGTGGAGATTTCTGGAAACTACCAGAGCTTAATAGATCAGCAAAAAGCCCATGAGGTTTGAGTTCATCCCACATGAAGCATCCTGACACTAAAGATAGTTGTTTCTTTCATGCTGGTAATCACATTTTTATTCCAGTTATTCCAAGCTGAAATGTTCAGCCGCCAGCAGATCCTCCACTCAATCATCAGCGATGGACAGAGGATGTTGGAGCAAGGTCAAGTAGACGACAGGTGAAAGATCCTACCATGTTTTTTATTCACAGTGATTTATTTGTCTTGTCTGAACTATTAAATCCAAACTTTATTGCGAGTCAGAAATTCATTTTAATGGATTCTGCTGGCAGAGACGAGTTCAACATGAAGCTGACTCTCCTGAGTAACCAGTGGCAAGGCGTGGTGCGCCGCGCTCAGCAGAGGCGGGGCATCATTGACGGTCTCATTCGTCAGTGGCAGCGCTACAGAGAGATGGTAGAGAAGCTGCGCAAATGGCTTCTGGAGGTCTCCCACCCTGCAGAGGTGCTTCAGTCAGGAAACACGATCCCTCTACAACAAGCTCGCTCCATGCTTGATGCTGTCCAGGTACCAAATAATAATAATAATAATAATTAATATTTTTGAGATGTTGGTTATTACGCATCTGTACTTTGTTTTTTGGTTGTCATGATGGTGTTTGTTCACCGCAAACCTCTAAAACCTTCATAGAACATATTTTTTAATTACACCATGGACTCTAATAAGTAATTATTGCATGACTTCTCAAGTCAAGCTAGATTTTATTTTTGTAATATCACAGTATCTAAAGAAATGCCACTATTTCTAAAGTTATATTTGTGGAAAAAAAAATTCTTCCACTCCACAATTATTCTCTACTTTGTGTTGATCCAAAACATGCAAAATCTCAATTAAAGACATTTATGGTTGTAACACGAAAAACTCCAAAAAATGTGGTTCATTTTTTAAAGCTTTGCATTTAATACTGAACAAAATATGTGAAATTGTTGGTAGGGCAGGATGCTGGGGGTTCTGTTGCCTCATGAGATTCACTCTTTCTTCTTCAGCTGAAGGAAAAGGTGCTGCAGCATCAGCAGGGCAGCTACATCTTGACGATAGAGGCTGGCAGACAGCTGCTCCTGTCTGCAGACGGTCGAGCCGAGGTGACCCTGCAGACGGAGCTGACTGATATCCAGGACAGGTGGAAACAAGCCAGCACCTGCCTAGAGGAACAGAAGAAAGAGCTGAGCTCGCTTCTGAAGGTAAAGCAAACAGAATACATACAGTTTAATGAACAGATGGAACAAATTCATGGTTTTGCATCGTTGGTGCTTATGTATAAATTTCACATTTTTCCAAATGCTATGTAGTCTGCATTTAGTTTTGATTTTATGCGACAAAAAAAAAGTCCTAGAAATGGCAAAGATAGTAGCAGGTATTTACAAGATGAAAAAAATAACATTCACAGTTTAAAGGTAAATTATTTTTCCAGCCCTGGAATAAATGGGGAAAATATATCAAACTGTATATGTCAGAAAGGATACCACTTGATTCTGGTTTGCTTTTTATTTATTTATCAATATTTACTGATTCAATTTATTGTAAAATTGATCAACAGTTCCATGTAATGCTACACTTTATCTCTCTGGAGTTTTATTTGTTTTTATGTGCTTCATTTCTTCTTTTACAAGTCCCAGGTAGAGTCATAAGTGAAGTGTTATATGCAGTGGAATGAACTGTTTTTTGTTGTTTTTGGTTTGTTTTTAACTTACCTCATATATACAATTCTGTACTCGTTGAATTTACCATCAGAAATGTAAATGTCACCATCTGACAATAAAACAAACAAATAAATAAAGCCCAAAAGGTCATTCGTCATCACTTTTAGTGCCTTTATTCCTACAGTTTACCTGTGTATCTGTGTTCATGTGCAGGACTGGGAAAGGTGCGAGAGGGGGATTGGAGGATCACTTGAAAAACTCAGAGCCTTCAAGCGGCAGCTGTCTCAACCTCTTCCTGATCACCACGAAGATCTCCAAGCCGAGCAGATGCGCTGCAAGGTATCCGCAGGGCTGTTTTTATTCTTTCAGTAAAACTAAATTGTAGAAACTGGCTGATTACGAATGGATTCTCTGATAGTAAATCCTGTCCCCTTATTAACAGGATTTGGAGAACACATTTGAAGGCTGGACTGGAGATTTGGCTCATCTCACTCTGCTGAGAGAGTCTGTATCTTGTTACATCAGCGCAGAGGATCTTTCTGTTCTGCAGGAGCGAATTGAACTTCTGCATCGACAGTGGGATGAAATCTGCCACCAGGTACAGTCCTCTCTATGTTTGAGTCATTTTATATCTGCATCTTTCTAGCTGATGACCTGAACAGCTGTCTTTTTTTAACGTAGACTAACCCTTAACTTACTTTTTACAAAAGTATTCAGAACCCTTTGCCTTTTTCAAAGATATTTTTGTTATAACCACAAACATCAATGGGTTTTATTATGCTAGCCGATAGGCTCTTATATACCAACTTATAAGGTAGTGCATGCTTGTTACAGAAGAAAACTATATGCTTTTTTGTTTTGTATTCTGTTTTTAAGAAAAAGTCTGGTATGCTAGACATTCATTTGATTTCAGCCAAGCTTTGAACATCTAATTGAAAGGTGGTTTTACAGAGAACTGACTCTGACACACTTTTCAGATTTTTATTTGTTAAAGAGTTTGAAAACCATGTGTAATTTTACTGTAGATAGAATTTTGTTATAATTTTGCAGTACTTTGTGTTGGTCACTAATGCAGTACATATTACTAGGATGACATATGACATATTGATGAGTATGTAGTCCCTCAGGAAACCACAAGGTGTTGCTAATGTCAAAACTTTAATAAAAGATAAAAATAAATGTACAGGTAACTAAGATGAACGTTGATCCACAGTCACCATTACATCATGCTACCATTCATAATATAGGTTTAAAAATAGGGAATAGACTATAGTATTTATATGGTGGTTATTTGTTTAGTTTATTTATTTATTTATTTTTTTTGAACAAGGGTTTCAAACCGATGACAGTTTCTTTTTACAGATCTTTGTTCATGTTTCTGTCTCTGGCTGCGCCATTGCAAAGTTAGAGCGTTGCTGAAACCTCAAGATTTTCTGCTTTGAGTTGCTTCCTGTGCTTCATAGATAAAATTGCTCTCACAGGAAGCTCAGAAGCACAAACGCGTTGTGAAACGCAAATGGCAGTCATGTTTCAACGATTTCTGTAACACTGCTTCCTTTTTTGGCTTTTCGTGTTTTGTTTGCATGTCTTAGCATGACATGCATTGGTTTGTTGCTTTTATGGACTAGGCTAAGTTGTGTAGGTCGACTTCACATGCGGTGCTGTGCTTCTGCAGCTTTCCCTGCGCAGGCAGCAGGTGAGCGTGAAGCTGAATGAGTGGACCGTTTTCACCGAGAAGTACAAGGAGCTGTGTGAGTGGCTGACCAACATGGAGAATAAGGTGGCCCAAAATGGAGACATCAGCATTGAGGAGATGATCGAGAAGCTCCACAAGGTATGGAGATGTGTCAGCCGATGAGTGCAGACGTTTTCACTTTGTGTGCCATTTATATAAATGTTTAGATCAGATTGTTTTTTTAATACTTCATTATGGAACTACAGCAGTCTTGTAAATATGAAGCTGTTCCTCATGTCTAGCTATTTTATTACATTTCTCAGCATTTTTACTTTTATGCATGTCTTAATTGTTGCAAGCCTTTGTGGCTGTTTTTAAAAAAATTATTTTCAAGTCATACACCAGAACTGTCCCAGTCGTAAAACCCGTGTTTAAAGTGTTAATTTTTTTTTTTTTTAATTGCCTGATTGTTTTGAATTATATTGCAGGATTACCAGGAGGAGATCACAGTTGCAGAGGAGAATAAGAAGCATTTGCATTGGCTTGGAGAGCGCCTGGCCAAGGCCAGTCATCAGACTAAAGCAACTGAAATTGAACAAAAACTCAACAAAGTCAGCGACCGCTGGCAGCATCTCTTGGATCTCATTGGAGCTCGGTAAAGAGACATTAGCATTTACAGATGGAAGTGTTTTTACCTTCATTCTCTGCTGGAATATTTAGTTTGTAATTATACTGGAAACTAATGTCAACAGAGTGAAGAAGCTGAAGGAAACGTTGGTCGCCGTGCAGCAGCTGGATAAGAACATGAACAGCCTGCGCTCTTGGCTCGCCCACATCGAGGCGGAGCTTTCTAAACCCATCGCCTACGACTCCTGCGACTTCCACGAGATTCAGAGGAAGCTCGATCTGCAGCAGGTGTGTGTTTTTAAGTGATCAATGATAGGAAATATTGCACAGAGCAGCTGTGGCTTTGTTTATCGTATTGCTTACATCTACCTGTTTATCTAATTTGTCTGTTAAATAAGGGAGAAGCAAGCATCGAATTTTACTTTTGAATAAAAACAAAAATATAAAACTAAATTCTTTTAAATTAAACCAAATTACTACAAAATCAAGTAAGACTTTACCTAACAAAAATTTTGCAAATAATTGTATCTCTTTCTTGGTTATTTCTTCGCTGCTACCTGTCAATTTTTTAATACAAGTATAAATGTATACATATTTTTTTAACCATCAGGAGCTTCAGCGTGACATAGAGAAGCACAGCACCGGAGTGGCTTCTGTGCTGAATTTATGTGAGGTACTTCTGCACGACTGTGATGCTTGTGCCACCGACGCGGAGTGTGACTCAATCCAGCAGGCGACACGGAGCCTTGATCGCCGCTGGAGGAGCATCTGTGCCTTGTCCATGGAGAGGAGATTAAAGTAATCAGTCATATTATCACATAAATAGAAACAGATACCTTGGCTGTCTAACAAGTTCCTCTCTTTAATCAGAATTGTTGTTCCTATTTTCTGGAATTATCCTCTTTTAGGATTGAGGAGACGTGGCGTTTATGGCAGAAATTTCTGGAAGACTTTGCACGTTTTGAGGAGTGGCTGGCCACTTCAGAGAAAACTGCGGCTTTGCCCAACTCATCTGGTGTGCTGTACACAGTAGCCAAGGAGGAGCTGAAGAAATTTGAGGTACATCAACATTCCTGTGCACTGCATTACTTTTCTATGGAATATTTTAATATTAAACTAGGCAGCAAGTGCTAATGTGCTTGAGCTGTTTTGCAAGAAAACAATTGAGACGCATTCAGACGCATATTCTAATTTACTGAATATGGCTGTATGTTTGTGTTTCTGCAGGCCTTCCAGAGACAAGTTCATGAAAGCCTTACCCAGCTCGAATTAATCAACAAGCAATATCGTCGCCTGGCCAGAGAAAACCGCACAGACGCCTCGTGTCGTCTGAGGGAAATGGCTCACGATGCCAATCAGCGATGGGACAACCTGCAGAAAAGGGTGGCATCCATCCTTCGCAGGCTCAAGGCACGATATGCTTTTCCTTTTCATAAAATTATATTTTTATAATTACTAGCTTCACTTATTTTTATCAACAAGTTGATCAAACATAAAGGCTTTGTTGAACTTAGCACACTGGATACTGCACGAGTAAATATTTTTATTTTGTGTAATAGTATAAAAGTGGTGTAACGTTTTAATTTTTTCAATTAATGCAGCACTTTATAAATCAGAGAGAGGAGTTTGAGACGGCCAGAGACGGCATCTTAGTTTGGCTGACAGAGATGGACCTTCAGCTGACGAACATTGAGCATTTCTCAGAGTGTGACATTCAAGCCAAGATCAAACAACTCAGGGTAAGTTTATCTCAGTTATTTGAGAATAATGTAGAATTGTACAAATGACTAAGGTATAGTATAGTATGGTAATGCAGATTAGAAGTAACTATAGCAGGTACCTCTTAAAAATGCGTTTTGAACAGTTGAGACACCCCTCATTTAAAAATGTTAAGATCTTGATAAATGATTTTGACTAAAACTATCATTTGACCCCCACCAGTCGTTCCAGCAGGAGATTTCTCTGACGACAGCCAAGATTGAGCACATCTTCCACCAGGGGGAGGCACTGATAGAAAAAAGTGAGCCTCTGGATGCTGCGGTCATAGAGGAAGAACTGGAGGAGCTTCAGCGTTACTGTCAGGAAGTGTTTGGGCGAGTGGAGCGCTACTACAAAAAGCTCATTCGTCTTCCAGTAAGAGCTCAAAAAAAAGCTTTGCTATTAATAAACTGAAATTCGTTGCTCTTCACCAAACTGAAATTCTGTTTTTTGGGGGGGGTTTTAGCTTGCAGACGATGATACTGAAGTATCGTTCTCGGACCGTGAGCTTGAGCTGGACGAACCTGGAGATTTGTCCAGCTTACCGTGGAATGAACGTTTGGGGGATGGCTTCCTTTCACCCCTGCCCTCCTCCGGGCGCTCGGCCTCCCTGGCCGCCCAGCTTCGGGCCGAACGATCCGGCAGGGACACACCTGCGAGCGTGGATTCCATCCCCCTGGAGTGGGACCATGACTATGACCTGAGCCGTGGCCTTGAGAGTGCCAGCAGAGCCCTGAGAGAGCAGCAGAGCGAGGAGGGAGACTTCCTGCAGCGCCCCGCCTCTGGCCTGTCAGGTTAGTTACAGATGAATGAAATAATTTGAACATAAATTTAAATTACAGGCAGGAGCTTACACATTTCAAAATGTGCTGTGAAGGTTTTCCATTTCGCAACCTGTAAATCCAGAAAGCTACAAATATGGATCCAGTCATACGTTTTAAGTTATAAGTGTGGTTTAGGAAACAGAAAGTGACCTTACAAAAAATGTTGAAGTCAGAAGTACAGATACACAGGGATGATTTCCTGTTATTGCAAAAATTTGACTTTGTTTTAGCTTGTTATGATTTTTCTTTAATAACTATTAAATAGCGCTGAAATATTTTTTAGCACTCATTTGTTAAGTTTTTAAGAAGTAGAATCATTATTAGTGTTGTTTTAAAGCACCTTTAGCTTGAGATTAGCTTAGCTAGTGCAGCTAAAAGAGCTGTCTATTTGTGGAAATGCTCTGGGATTTAGCACAACTGAGAAATAAAAAAAAACTGCTAGCATTCCCAAATCTAATTGTTTGAGAGCAGACAGAGACAGAAAGCTCAGAGAGCAACAGCCTTCATGTTCTCTGCTGAAAGTTTTGCTCTCTCTCTCTCTTTTGCATCCTGAACGAGCCACAGACATTTCCCGACACATCGTAGAAAATACAGTTTTCTTTTAAATAGCTCCTTTTATCTCTCTGGTTTGTTTTAAACACCTCTGATACAAATTTTCTTCATTCAGTAACAACATACAAAGCGAAGATTGTTGTGGTTAGTGCCACCTGGCAGAGCATAGATTACATTGTTGATTGACACTCTGATTTCTTGGTGCATCTCTAAATAAAAGTGATTTCTCATAAGATCCTTCTTTCAATTGGATATTTCAGCAAACTCCATCTTCATATGATGTAATTCAGACTAAATACAGACAAATTCCTGGTTCATCTATTAATTTGGTAACACAGTGTGAAGCCCAGTGCTAAATGTTTGTACTGTACAATGTTTCTTCCAGATGTAGTGATTCCAGAGAGCCCTGAGGCCTTTGTTAAACTAACAGAGCAAACTCTGAGGTCCTCCACTGGTAGGCAAAAGCATAATGCATTTGTTTGGGCCCAGAAATAACTACTCCAAATAGCCCTGTAGCCCTCTCACCGGCTTGGTTGATTTGTGTTGATTTCACTTATACACCGTCACTAATAGTAGCTCTTTCTAACACCGTGGTATAGGGTGAATTCCATTTCCTCTGTAACTTCCTGCTCCCGGTTTTGGGTTCTCACTCAAAAGAACAGAAATGGAGTTCAGCCTAAATCTTCTTTCTAACTTGCTCTTTCATTTGACTTGCAGTGTTGCTGAGTAGCTAACCTGTTTGGATTCTTTTTATGTTTCAGAAAAGCATGTTTTTTTTTTTTGTTTATTTTGTCACAGTGAGCAACTTCTTTATTCTTTTTAAAGGATTGCAGATTTGTTTGCGCTTTTAAATGGTCGTTCTCATAAATTGAGGATCCTCCTCCTGATCCCAGCTGACCCTAAGACTTGAACTGTAGCAGACACCGCTAACTAGGCTGTCCGGAAAACCAATCTGCACTCCTCGTTTCTCATCTTTTACATTTTGTCGAGTTTTTCTCTGTCTAAACAGGTCCACGTTCTCTTGGTCTGTAAATCACTGTACATTTCAGATAATCACTTTGCATGGTTACTTGGCATGTTTACTTGAAGGTGATCAGTTCTTATTGTGTCAACAGGAGAGGCTGCCTCAGCAGATTCTCATATGCATCCTCTTGATGTCAGCCGTTCCCACCTGCAGCAATTGGACAGCAGTCGCAGCCGCACTCCTTTAAGCACAGAAACAGATGCATCATACATGGGCTACGTATGTCTCTCTCACAACTACATTCTCAATGTTGCATCTGATTATTTCCTTGATTTGCAAAAGTATTCATACCTCTGAAGTATGTTTTCCACATGTCATGTCACAGCTGAAAACTTCCATGTGTTTTATTTATTATATCAACAAAGTGAATAGAATAAAGTGCAAGTATTTCAAAACGTTTTACAAATTAAAACCTGAAATTTGAAAGGAAAAAAATAAATGCAACCGATTGCCCTCAGAAAGCAGCATTGTGAGGACCAAAAAACAAACCAGGAGAGACCAAAATGTGTTTAAGGGGGAAAAAATGAACTCTGCATGTTACGTTAAATACCTCATGTTGGTGGCATCATTATGCTGTGGGGATTCTTGGCTTTAGCGGGGACAGGAAAGCGGGTGTGATTGGATCAGAAGCTAGATAGAAATTTACCTCACAGCAGGACAAGAACTCTAAATATCCAGCCAAAGATTCAGTGGAATAGTTTAGATCACAGGTGTCAAACTCAAATCTGACCCTCCATAGTAAAAAGCCATAGACTCCAAATTATATCAATGAGTCTCCAGTTTTTCACAAATTCGCAACATTCACACAAAATCAACAGATCCCCACATTTTCTTTTTGATTTTTACTGCAAATTTTTCTCAACAATGGTCAAAAACATTGAGTTTAAGTTACTGCTGCCTCAGCCTTACTTGATGTCAAGTTATAGTCTGTGATTGATATGACAAGTAGCAAAAAGTCAAGTTTGACATTAGCGCAAAATTCCTTACAAATATTTATAAATTAGTACCACAAAATCTGCACACAAAAAATTTTGATTGCAAAAAACCCCAAAAGCAATCACAAAACCCTGGAGGAACTGATCAGCAATTATTTAATTTTAAGAAACACTTATTGAATGCTGAAAGAAACAGCTATTTATTACTATTTTAACAGTTGAATTGGTTTTATCAATACATTCTGGCACAATGTATTGATAAAACATTCAGATTTTTGATTTGGCCCAAAGTGAAAATGAGTTTGACACTCCTGGTTTAGATCTAACGCATTCAAGTGTTAGTATGGACTAGTCAAAGTCCAGACCAGAATCCAATTGATGCTATGTGGCAAAACTTAAAAAATTATGTTTACATATACTTTCTATTCAACTTGGCTTACTTTGAGAAGAATGGGAAAAATGGGAACATTTGTGAAAGCAAATTTCAAACATTGTGCAGTGTAGTAAAAGTTAGTCCTATAAAATCTCAGAGGGGTTGAATACATGTTCATGTTGCACTTTTCATATTTCTATGAGGAAAAAAAAACTTGCATTGTTTTCCTTCCACTTAATAATATTTGCATTTTAGAGTTGATCTATCAAATAAAATCCCAACTACTTTTGTAAAAGTTTGTGGCTATAACTTGACAAAACTTGGAAGAGTTAAAGAGGCGTGAATACTTTGTCAAGGTGTTCCTATGAAGTCATTTTTACCAGGTTAAAAAGTTATTTTCACCTAAAGGCAGTCTTTACGTTTAAAGGTATGTCAGGTTTATGCACCTAGAACATCAAAATACAGACACAAGGAAAGACAAGAGAGGGTTAGTTTCTTTTTACTCACGAGGAGAACGGACAGAGATAAACTCAAGTTACAATCTCGACCCGCTCTGAAAATACGTCCTGCCGCACCCTCTCTTTTTATTTCATTCATTCACGTTACATGCACGTTTCAGCTCTTATCAAAACATATGCAGCTGCAACGTGATTCACAGTTTCATAAGATAAACTAGAACATTTACTACGAACAGTATGACTGAATAAGGCTAATCAGCACCATTGCGCTATAAACTATCTTATTACAAACATGAAGAATAGGATGTCCTTCTGCTGAGCAGCTGTCTGATTAGAACAAGCTGGCGCCGGCTGTCTCTGCGTCCTTCAGCATGGCCTCCTTCAGCATACTCAGAAACATACTGATTAGTATTTCTATAGGTTATTATTTTAATTCTATCAAGGTAAATAATGGTATCATGGTAATAAGTGCTTGTTATAATAATCTGGTAGTTTTCTTCAAGCGAGTCTGTATTTACTCCGCAGATGCGACTGCTGGGTGAGTGTCGTGGCAGCATCGACACGGTGAAGAGGATGGGCTCTGAGCTGAAAGAGGAAGAGGATGCGGTGTCTGGACTGGCGGACCCAAGTAGCTCAGAGTCCCAGACTTCAGGTAATATAACAATAAAACCGAGATACCCACATGTTTTCAGCAACATCATGCTTCACAGTTTAGTTGTTCTGTATAATCCTGAATTATATATTTTTCTTTCTTTGTCAGTATCACAAAATACGAGCTAAGCTGCTGTGCTTCTTTCTCCCATCTGTGTGAAAATGCAGCACACACTCAAAATAAATGCTTTGTGTGGCATTATTGGGTTATATTTACCTTCATCAAATCTTTTCTGTTCTTTCCTGTTGCCCCCTTCGATCCAGGTGTGATTGAGCGCTGGGAGCTCCTGCAGGCTCAGGATCTCAGTAAAGAGATGCGCTCCAAGCAGAACCAGCAACAGTGGCAGCAGCTGAACTCTGACCTGAATAACATCTGGACTTGGCTGGGGGAAACGGAGGAAGAGCTGGAGCAGCAGCAAAAACTGGACGTCAGCACAGACATCCAGATAATTAAGCTCCGCATCAAAAAACTCAAGGTAATTAAATCAGATTCTTTTTTTTTTCGACATTATTTGCTCAATTTAATTATTTTAAACACTGAAAATCGTTCTGTTTTATTACTTTGTGTCCATGTTGCCTGATTTTCTCCTGCTCTATGATGTTTATGTTTGACTCCAGGAGCTGCAGAAGGCGTATGACAAGCGCAAGGCTATTGTACTTTCCATCAACCTGTGTAGTGCCGAGTTTCTGCAGACGGACACGGAGGAGTCCAGAGAGCTGCAGGCCAAACTGAAGGATATGAACAACAGCTGGGACAAACTGGGCAGCTCTTTGGACGAATGGAGGACTTCGCTACAGGAAGCTCTCATGCAATGTCAAGTAAGTGCATGTTGTCTTATTTATTTACGAATTTAACCAGCAGTTCCGTATTAACCATTTATGTCCCACAGGACTTTCATGAAATGAGTCACGGTCTGCTCCTCTGGTTGGAAAATATTGATCGCCGAAGGAATGAGATCGTCCCAATTGACCCGATCCAGGACAGCGATACCCTTCACGAACATCACAAGACACTCACGGTACAAAACAGTAAAGATTATTGTTTAGACATGTTACCTTTGCATTACATTTGCATATTTTAATTCAGTTTACGTCATAAATCCGACAGCAAATCCGCCAGGAGCTATTGGACTCGCAGCTGAAAGTGGCGCCACTGCAGGACATGTCCCTCCAGCTGCTGGTCAACTCTCAGGGCAGCGACTGCCTGGAGGCCAAGGAGAAGGTTCATGTCATCGGGAACCGCCTCAAGCTGCTGCTGAAGGAAGTGACCCGAGACCTCAGAGAGCTCTCCAGGACTCTGGACATCACAAGCAGCCAACAGGTACATCGACTCATTCGCATACAGTTACCTGCAAAATTATTCACATTTTATTTCACAACTGCAAATTTCAGGGGGTTTTATTGGCATTTTATCCATTAGATCATCATCAATCAGTGCATAAATTTGTGGTTCAAGGAAAATGATGAATTGGTGTCACATTTTCCACAAGTACAAATCCTGTATGTAGCATATGCGTTTTTGCTCATTCTTCCTTTCAAAAAAGCTAAAGCTCAGACTGCGTTAAAGCATTTTTTGCCATATTCTCAATTAGCTTTGGACATCATTTTTGACACATAAACATGTTTTTCTAAATTCTTCTATTCCCTCTTTTTGCTGGAGACAAGCATCCCCACAGCATAATCCTGCCACCACCATGTATGAGCTTATGCTACAACATATGGTGTGTTCAGGGTGATGGGCATTTTTTTTCTTTTTCTTTTTCTGCCAAATATGTTTAGGGGTGTCAGTGTAATGGGGTCTGAATACATATGCATACCAGATTTTTATTCATAAACTTCCACTTCAGTCCTGTTTTACTTTTTGTGGGTCTGTCAGATAAAATATCAACGTTTGTAGCTAGAGTGAAATGAAATGTTCCAGGTCTATAAACACTCCTACAAGCTTCTACATGTCTCGTTTGAATCTGTACAACCCTGATCTAAGATGTGACATGTTAAATTTTCCAACACGTTTCAGGTTTATTTGCTGCAGGAGAGTTTAAACTCAGTTACCCAACAGAAGAAGTTCACATTTTGTACCTCTATCAAAATAGTTTTTGCTCTTTGTAAGTCTTTTATTAAAAGGTCACGTGAAGTTATTAAACTCAAATGAATCCAATCAAATCAGATTTTTTGGCAAATGCTCAGCTCTGGTACACAGAAGGCCTAACATATTGTAATACCGCCGTCTTTGTGCTTCTGTCTTTGTATTTGCGGATGTTTTTTTTGTTGTTTATCTTCAGGATTTGTCTTCTTGGTCGTCTGCTGATGAGTTGGACACGTCTGGCTCCCTCAGTCCGGTATCAGGAAGGAGCACACCGAGTCGGTCGCGATCGGTAATGTTCACCTCTTGCTGTTTACGGAGTCCCAGTAGAAACAGATAACTCGTCTGTAACACAATGCCAAACGCCCCAGCAGCCCCGTCAATGGCCCAGTTCACTGGGTCTTCCCAGTATCTCTCCTTTAAATGTTTACACACCGCCATACCCTTTTATACCATTTAAGTCCCAAACCCCTTTCAAACCATTTAATATTCCTGCATGTATCTTCCTTGGGAAACTGGGACGTTTTATTTTTACTTTTTGATGTTATTTTTTTTGTTCTTTGGTTCAAAACTTTTGTACTACCCTTCTCTCTTTTACTTTTCCTTCATTTCCATACTAAAACGTTTTCCCTAGAATTTCCCTCTAACTTCTTCTCCTCTGTACATTTATTTTAATTTCTATACGGTTAATCTCAGTCATACTGGCTGTGATGGAGTTGTTAAATCTACCAATGAGATTCTTTTTGAATTTGACAAAAACAATACCACGGTTGTCTTAGAAATGCCTTGCAAAAGGATTCATCCTTTGACCTTTTCCACATTTTGTTTTATTACAACCAAAAAATTCAATATATTTTGTTTGGGTGTTATGTGAAAGGTCAACAGAATGTAGTTCATACTTACGACCGGGAAGAAAAATGTGCACAAATAAAAATCTGAAGAGTGAGGTGTGCGTTTGTATCACTGAGTCAATACTTTGTAGGACCAACTTTAACTACCATTGTTGCACATCTGGTCTGAATTTTTTAACAGTTTGTCTTTATAACATAGTTTAAGCTCAGGCAGATTGAATGCCTGGCGTCCAATCTGTAATTTGTGAGAGTTGACAGGTTTCAAACTGGGTTATTTCCATTTTAGCACTGGTGATGTGTTTAGTTTCCAGCTCCAGATGTGTTTTTCTCCAGCATTGCTCTGTTTGTAGCTCCATTCATCCCTCCATCACTACTGATCAGCTTCCATTTCCTATATAAGCAAATGTTTTTCCAGGAGAATGTTCAGTAATCGACACTGTCTTTCCCTTTTACAAATATACACCACGTTGTGTTGTCCTATTGCATAAGATCCTAATGAAACATTGAAACTTGAAGTTGTGAAGTGACAGGATGTAGAAACGTCTTAGGGGTAAGGGTACTTTTGCAAGGCACAACAATAATATCAGAATACTATCAAGTCTGTCCAAATAAGGGTGCCACTGCTTTTATTGTGTCTTATTAATGTCACTGTTACCAAAAGAGAGTCATGCATCACATTGCCTGATGTGTAGCTTCGGATCTGCAGTCGCTTCCTCACAGGCGGAAGCCGTTCAAAGTAACCAAAAACACACTTTGAAAAAGCCAGATTCCTTGTTGTTATGAGTTACGAAATCTCTCATACTCATGTCTGATTTTTGTTCTTGTTTTTGCTGCTCTTCTTTCATTTTGGGTTGTCTTTTCATCAGTAGCTTTGTCTTGATTTGCGTGGACTGAAACATACTTTCTTTCTTTCACCCTCCCCTCCCCTGTTCATTGCAAACAGCAACGGGGCAAATGTAGTCTGTCACAGCCTGGACCGTCTGTGAGCAGTCCACACCACAGGTACCTTTTTGTTGCTTCTAGCACACCTAGAAGATAATGGAACTCCACCCATGATGCACTGGGAGGCTAGTCCGGGCTGCATTAGCATTAGTCCCTATTTCACGTGTTAACCCTTTTGCCGGCTCATGATAGTGAATTCCATCATCTTCTGCCAGTCTGGGTGCTCTGTGTAGGTTAGACGATGAGGTGAGCTGCAGGCCAAACATCCACCCAGGAAAGGGTTTTACGCGGAATAGGCTTCTTCTTCTTCTTGTGTCCTCGGCTGCTTATCTAATATACAGCTAACAACACTTCTCTCAAGCAAGCCAGCAAACTCCCCCTTTTTCTTTGAAGGTGTCGAGCCAATAAATGTCTGCAATGAACAATGCAAAAGCTGCAGCTTCCCTTTCTCTCTAGCGCTTTCACTCTTACCTCGTGTGTGTGCTGGTTCTTCACTGCTGCTTCTACCTCACTGACTTTCCATCTCTGTTCCTCAGTCTGTCATCTGTGCGTCTTGCCTCTCAGGCGTCCATTTGTGAGGCGTTAAAGGGAGACGTTTTGGTAACAACATAAGAAAACTTTATGTTGACCTTTAATAAGATTGCCTATGTGTTCACTGATCATATTATCCCTTGAAAACATGCTAATTTTTAGGAAGCATAGTGGAAATTTTTGTTCCCACTGCAGCCTGAAGTGACCCAATTCCCATTTTTTGTCAAATCAGTTTTTTGTTGTTGTTTTTTTTACCGTGGCTGTTCACATTTCCAAATATATGCGACCTGCATGTGTTCTCCAGTGTGAACGGAAAAACGACCTGAAAGAGTTTTGCCAACCCCCATAAAAAGAAGAAGTGCTCATCCATGTTTACTTACAGAAGTAAACATGGATGCTAACGGTGAAGCACATCTTGCGATTTTTAAGTTGTTGTCTGACTGGAGCAGCATATCAACAACTTAATCCTTATTTGGTAGCTGTTTTTCTTCCTGCTTCCGCCTATCAGGACCCAGAATAGTGATGTTTGTCGAGTGACAGTGACGTTCAGGTTGGATGAATGCGACCTGGGCGTTAGGCCGCGTATGAATCAGATACGTATCAGATATCCAAGTGGCCCGGGTCTTATTCGAAAAAAATCAGACCTGTGTGGTTCAGTGTTTTTTTGCATCGCTTTTTGTGAATGCGCATTCGGTGGCGAGGTAGGACCCCCGTGTAAACATTACAGTAAAACAAAGCCTAATGGTGCGTTCACACCAAACGCATTTTCGCGTCTGGTTTACATTCAAAGTCTATGTGGAGGCGCGTCGAGGCCAGCAGCTGCGCCGCGTTTCACGGGTCTAGTGCGGCGCAATTTGAACCGTTTGGAGTGTTTTGAGCGTTTGACTCATCAAGAGCGTCTGACAAATAGGCCGGCAACGAAAAACGACTGGAGCGATTTTGACACATCTGACGCGCCTCCACATAGACTTTGAATGTAAACCAGACGCGCGAAACTCTAAGTGTAGAGCAAAATGACAAGCGTCTGCATTCAATGTGCACACTCTGAACTTGAAGCATCGGACGCGTTTTTGATGTGAACGCACCATAACCATTGGCTTAGCAAGTCCTGTTAAGCTCTAGATGGGTTTAAGTTGATACAAAAAAAATAATTCTGTATTAACTTAATGTACATTTCTTTGACATAACGTCATTTCCAGAAAACAAACTATGGATTTAGCTAAAAGTAGCATAACATAATGGAGATAATTTGTTGACAATGGACTCTTTGGATCTTGTGGTGTATGGATTATTCTCCCCTCCCTCAGAAGCTGTAAAGTTCATCACGTTTGTTTTTGTGGGGTTGTTTCAGCGTTGAGCATTTTTAGGAATGTGACATCATTAAAATATACAGACGACGTTTACAAATCTCCAAGAACTGGAGCAGTGTGAAAAATATCACAAAGCAACAAGCTCTTGTTACATAGAATATTTTTTCCAAAGATGTCTGTGTGATTAATTCATTGAAGACTCCTTATAAAATTGACAAAGAGTTAAGTACTAATGAGAGTATAAATATTACTAATGTTTTCCTTAAGTTATATTTTTTTCCTTGTCCTAACTTATAACTTTTTATACCTGTTTAAACTTGTGCAGAGCTCTTAGGAATCAGCCTAATAAGATAACTCCATAATGCAAAGTTTATGACCCTGAAAGATTAAATAATTTCATCCTCAGTCTTTTACCAGGAACATTTGGATTCACTCAACAATGAGTGATGTATTTTACTACATGAGCAAGTCTTTTGGCTCCAGTCGTTTGTTTTTTCCATGTCTTTAGCGTATAAAATAGCAGCGCCTTGCAAAAGCATTCATGCACCTTCAACTACATATTTCACATTTTGTCACTTTTTAGTCATAAACTTATATGTATTCTCCTGGTCATGTGATATACCAACACAAAGTAGTTTGTAATTGTTAAGTGGAAGAAAAAATTTGAATGATTTTAACTTGTTTTCGCGACAACAAAAAAATATATCTAACATGTGAAGCACGCACTTGTATTTAGCTCACATAATTATATATTTTGTAGAGCCACCTCTCACTAGAATCAGAGCTGCGACTATTTTGAACTATGTTTAAAGTTAAAATTTTGAAATTCTCAATTTAATTTTGGTCTAGACTTTGACTGGGCCATTCTAACACATGACTATGCTTTTATTTAAACCATTCCATGGTAGCTCACCTGAGGTCTGTGGGGTTATTGTTTCACAGTAACCTCAGCTTCTCCAGTTTTATCCCTGACCAGTTCTCAGATCTTTAATTTGTTTTAAAAAAAAACAGAAAACCATTTTTACATTTCACTCTGCACTACCCTAAGTTGAGTTGGTCTGTCACATAGCATCCAAATTAAATGCATTTACTTTTTTAATATGACAAAATGTGAAAAGGTTAAAGTAGCATGAATTATTTTGCACTTTACTTTAAGCCACACTCAATGAAGTGAAGTATTTGTTTTCACCTATTTTTTTTTTTTTACAGAAGTTAGTTAAAATCCACAGTGTTAAAACAAAAATTTGTTTCAAGATGCTGCACTGCTCCTGCCATGGCATGCTTTGCACTTTTCTCCAGGATGAAACCTTTCAGAGTCAGCTCAGCTGATTCCTGCAGCATGCTTTTTTTTTTTTGTCTTTTTACTCTTAACACCTTCAGCAAAGGAATGCAAGCAAACATTAAGTGTATTTGTCTCCGCTTGAATACTGTTTTGTGACCGTCTTTGTTATCCTGTTTATCCACCAAGTTTCAGTCAGCATGTGCATCACAGAAGGAAACATTGTCACTTTCAGCCGAGTTCGCAGTAACTCTCAAATACGCCATCGTGCGGCTATTAAAGCATCAACATCCAGCAGCCATACTGCTGAAATGAGATCTTATTTGGATTGAAAACAGATTTCACACATGGAGAGAGGGATATTAAATTAGGAGTTATTATTATTTAAATTTGCAAGTTTAAAAATGTGGCTCATTCAGTTTGAGTTACATAGATTGTACAGTATTGTTGTGTTAGCAGTAGTGTAGTTGATGCTGTGTGTTTATTGGCTGTGGTCAGCTGACGCTCAGCCTCTGCCCGGATGTGAATGTGTGTGAGCAGGTCTCGCAGCGCCGCTGGATCCGCTTCCTGCCGTTCTGATCTGGACCTGGCGACGGCTCGCAGGTCCTCGTTCTGGCGCCGCGTCCTCTGGTTCGCGCTGCCTCTCCAGCTCCTCCTGCTCCTGCTGGTGGTCCTCGCCTTCCTGCTGCCGCTGGCCGAGGAGGACTACTGCACTCAGTCCAACAACTTTGCTCATTCCTTCTACCCGATGCTCAGCTACACTAAAGGGCCGCCTCCCGTGTAGGTCAGCAACGAGAACGCTCCGTAATTTGGCTTCCGTGGGACGGGAATGAACATTGTGCGCAGAAAAAAAATCTCTTTTTTGTGTGTGTAGCGCAGAAAATCAAGAATCGCACTACGTTAAGAAATGCTGCGTCATTTCGAGGTGTATTCTGGTTTAGCTCACAGTGGAGTTCTGCTGGATGGATTTACGGGTCCTTCATCGTGTATTTTTCTGGAGAACACTGTCAGTGGAAAGCACCAAAGTCAAAAGCTGGAAGATTGGCCTTGGGCAACAAAAAGGAACATGAAACGGTTTCATTGCGTTTATTTTTTTTTACCTGTGTTTTGGGCATGTGGTTTTAATATTTACTTTTATTTACTTACATCTACGACTGTGTTTGTGCTAAACTGTACGTTTTTAACTTGAACTACATCCATTCATGTCCATCTGTCAAGCCAAGTGTTTTGTGATCGGACACAAATCAAGCGTTTAACCTTTAACATCATGATCTTTTTACATTCTGCTTTTTATTTTTTCAAAACATCTGGTATCTTAAAGATCAAAACTATGACACATAGAACTAATGTATATTTTGTATGACTGTTGGTTGAGTATAAAATATATAAAAGTCCAGAATTATTTAACATGTGTACATAGTCAGAAGATTACTATGAAAAAAGATGTATATGCAACTACCAACAATAATGAATGCCAAATCCTCACTCCGAATCTTGTCTTTAATCTGATTTTTCTTTTGTCCATTTTATTAATGAAAATAACTTTAATGCCCTGGTTGCTAAATAACGTATTTGTCAGAATCTTAGGTGGCATTTGTTGTACATAAAGACCTTTAGATGGCAGCAAATGGAGAACCTGAGACAGAATCATCCGAGGTGGAACGACCTTCAGGAAGGTCTGGCAGCAGAGGAAGACTGTGGTGAGTGGAGCAATGGCAGGTTGTAGCGTCATGGTGATGGCAGACATGATGATGATGGCTGTGAAGAAGCTCCTCAAGCAGTTGGAAGATTTCATCGTTTGAAAGAGATAAAGATGTGGAGTTCAGGCCCAGCGTCTGAGAAACCTTTGACTGGAAATCCAGCAGCTAGAACGAGAGAAGAAAACGGCTGGTTTACTGTGAACGCAAACTTTACTCTAAATTAATAAGAGCCTTGCAAACCTTTCTTGATGTTTTTAGCGTTTTGTCACTTTTGTAAACGTTAGTGTTGTGATTCCGTGTGATAAACCAACACAATGTCAATGGCACACTTTAAAAACAAGAGCTGCACCAACAATCTTTACACATTTCTCTGCAACAGAAACAAGCAGTAATAATAAAGTAGAAACAATAATAAAAATCATCCCATAAAAGCACCGTGAAAGGCTTTACTTAACCAGAAATCCATGAAGTGAGTCATAAAGTTCTCCAATAAAATCTTAGAATGAATTTAATATGTAATGAAGTGAACACTGGTGTTATGAGTTCACATTTTCTTCAGCATTTATAAAAACATATGAATATGTGCACTTAAAGTAGCAAGTAAAGCAGGGAAGTTATTCACGGTTTCAATCTGAAGAAGAGAAAATAATCTGTTCACAAGACAAAAAAGCGTAACTTTTTGCTTATTTGCAAAAAGCTATGCAAGATCTGAGCTTACTGTGCAGAACACTTGATGAAACACAGTAGCAGTAGCATCATGCTGGGGGCATACTTTGTCTTTATAAGAACAGTAAAGATGGTCAGAGTTTATTAGAGGCTGAAAAAGACTTGAAACTGTTTAACTATCAACAACAGCCAATGTTGTATAGACGCTTGTTCACAGATTTCTGATAAAATGCAGCGCAGTTTGCAATTACGTGACAAAGTTTGAAAATGTTCAAGGTGTATGAAAGCTTTTGTGAAACACTGCAGACGGTTGAGAAGAAAGGTCAAATGTCTGTTATCTAACCAAAGTTGAAGTTTCTGACTTTGGACCAGTTTACTTAAAAAAAATTTTTTTAAATTAAGTTGTTTACAGAAGAATAGCCTTGGTTTCCCTCAAGCTTTCTGCCCTAACCTTGTGACTTTCCTCCACCGAGTCGAGAAAATGACTAAACAAAGAAATGAATCCATTGGCTCTGCTTCGTGGGGGAAATGTTACGACTGGACCTCACTCACCTCCCTCTGCCGTTCAGACAGCTGAGCCAGGCTGACTCTGAGGACGTCGAGCTGCTCTTGCTCCTCTCTCGTCTTCTTCTCCTGGTCCTGCAGGTCCGAGCTGACCATGCTCAGCTTCTTCTCCGCCTTCACCTTCCCGTTCAGCAGTGGATTCATCTTCAGCTTCTGCACGGTCTGACTCTGCTTAACGTGTTGAACACAGCGGAGACCCAAATGTGGATGTTTGTGCTTAGCCAAACGATGCTGACATTTCTTTAGGTTAGGTGAGTAACTGGCACTTGAATAGGTGCTCAAATTGTGTCAACATCAAGACTATTTATATACTTGATTCAAAATGATTTTAGAAGATGATCAATTTACAAGGTGTTACGAGGTAAAAGAGCCTCTAGAGTGGCTTCGAATCCCAACCTTTCTCCCCTCTACCTTGAGCTCGTTGGTGTGGGTGAGCTGGGCCTTGAGCTCAGTGTTGGACAGTTTGGTCGCCCTCAGTTCTCCCTGGACTCGCTCCAGCCTTTTTTTAAACTTCCGGTCCTCCAGAAGAGCGTCGTTTTGTTCTGCAGACAGGACAGATCGACTTCTCCTCTCCTCCTCCAGCTCTAAAACCTTTTTCCTCAAAAGCTGGACGTGGAGTTCTTTTCTGTCCAGCTGGTCCTTCTGGGACTTTACCTAAAAGGAATGAGCAAATTTTTTACTTTTGTTCAGAGAGGAAGCAAAAGAGTCAAGTCAGGTTTATTTGTTTGTGCAGCACCTTTCACCACCAATGTAGTAAAAAGTGCTTTGCATTATAAACACATTAAATAGTCAATTATTATGAAACAAGCAGTAAAGACTAGATTCTGTCATCAAAATCATCACATCAAATATTTTGATAAATGTCTCAGTTATTATCTAAAGCAACTTTTAGCCTTGATTTAAAGGAACTCTGTTCCGACCATCTTGCAGTTTTCTGGAAGTTTGTTCCAGATTAGAAGAGCATAAAAGCGTCAGAGAGAGTTTCTGAAGAAGTCAAAGCCTACAGTTTTACCTTCTGCTTTAAGCCGTATGTCTGCGTTTTGCTCTCCACCAGAGCAGCCGCCTCTTGCCTGTCAAGCTGTTCTGCGCGTGACCGGCGAGTTTCAGCCTCATGTCGAAGCCCAGGTCAGGGTCAATACCGTCGACCTTCATCGTCTCAGACAGCCGCTCCACAAACTCCTCATAGTGCGGAGAAATTGTGGTCCAAACACTCAAATGATTGGTTGGTTTTCCTCACTTTGACTCTCGTCTGCGTCAGTGGCTTCTCTCACTTGTTTGTTGCTGCGTCGTAGTTCGTCCCGATGCAGCCCTTCCTCCAGCCGCTCCGTCGCCAGACTCTGCAGTTGCCTCCTCAGGTCCTGGACTTGTTGCTCGGCAAGCTGAGCCCTCTGCAGCGTGCTGAGTTGGAGCGCCGTCAGCTTTTCCAGCTCCTCAGAGGTGTGACGCAATCTCATCTCTACCTGTGATACGGTCTGCAAAGCCGAGGAAGTCAACATTAATAGTTAGAAAAATGCTCATGGTGCAGGCGGTGCAGGGATTTCTTGACACATCTTGGAATATTTTTAATGAAAAACAGTAAGAACAATTCAAATACTGAATGAAATATGCTCAAGACTTTACTAATTCAAATTACAATAGCTTGCAATATAATGATGGATATAACAGTTACTTTGGCTAATTTCTAAATTATTCATAACCCGTGAACCTCTCTGTTGTCACATTACAAACATAAACTTCATTTTAAGTGATGGACCAACAAAAGTGAGTGTATTATAATGAAGAGAAATTAAAATAAACCATTCTGGATGTGCTGCTTTATCATTAGTGTATTTTTATTCTTCACAGAACAATTTAATTGTACTGAATAAAATTCACTAGTCGCTCGATTAAGAAGTAAGTGATCTGTTTGTACCGTAATTTAGGGGTTTCAGAGTGAAGTGGACCAAATACAAAAGCACGCCGCACATTTCAGATTTTTACTTGTAAATAAAGTATTAATTTTCCTTCCACTTTTCATATGTACACTACTTTGAGTTGGTCTATCAAAAAAATGAAATAAAAATATAAATATGTGAGGTTGTAAAGTGATAATGTGAAAAGATCGAAGGAAAATGAATAATTTTGCAAGGCGCTATAAAAAACTTCAAAAGTCACTCAAGAAGTGTAACAGCTAATTTGTGATGTCTTTGTTTTTTCCTCTGCAGCCTGAAAGAAAATTAAATCAAGAGGCTTATTTGTTGTAACTAGTCACCTTATTACAGAAGTTGTCCAGATGGTGCAAGACGTCTCTCTCTGTGGGCAGGAACTCCTGCTCAGTGTTCTCCTGCAGTAGACCAGCCACCTTCGCCAGGAACCGCTGAAGTTTCAATTCAGCCGCCTGGGCCTTGGACTTACACTCCTCCACCCGTTTCTCCAAACAGCAGGACTCTCGTCTGGCCGCCTCTATCACTCTCCTGCTGGCGTCAAGGCTTTCGCCTAAGGTCCGTTTCTCTGTCTCCACGCCCCTCCTTCCCACCACCAGGCCTTCCAACTCCTGAAAGAGCCAGCGTCACATTTAAAATTTAAATGCAAACTTTGAATTATGTTTTAAGTTTTAATCCATTTGTAACCAGCAAGTAAATGTTTTATTTGGTGAATAGGGAAGAAAACAGTGCAAAGTGCAGACAAAAAGGGGCAACTTTGAGAGTGAATGTGACTCTAAAACACATTGAAAATAGCATTTCTACCTCTTTGAGAGAATCAAGTGCTGCTGCACTGCTGGCTGTCTTCTTCTTCTCCTGATCCAGCTCTGCCATCCGCCTCTGCACCGTCTCTCTGCTGGCTTTACACTCCAGCTCACAAGATTTGACATTCTCCTCCAAAACAGCAGCCCTCATCCTCAGTCTCTCCTCCTTGTTAGACGGGTAACAGGGGCAAATGACACATTTCACAAATACTCTATACATTTTTCTTTTATTGGAGTCAGAAAGTTTCCAATAAAGAGAATTATAAACATACCTCATCGGAATTTTTAAAGATTTCCATGTCATAAGTTTAGCAGAAGAAGTGAGGGTGCAGAAGAAAGTTGTTTCTGTTGTATGAAGTTTCATGGCAACGTCAAACAGTATGTACATAGTTCAACCAGAGGGGGCGCTTTTATGTTAAATGCCTAAACAAAACATTTCAAAAGTCCCTCATTATTTCTATGAGGCTCTTGCTAATACAAATAAATAATATGCAGCGCATAACTTCACCATAATAATGTTAAATATAAGCACAAATCCTTCTAAGTTAAGAATACGCATCTTTTTTGTCACATAACTTATCATAAACGGGTGTTTCAGCTTTCACCGCGACTCTGTGCTGGTGTCTTTGCGCTTCTATACAGTGTTTTAACGTAACAAGTTGCGTTCAAGTACAACCAGAGTGACTTTACTCCGTATTCTAACGCAGATATCACCTGTTTTGATTGTTACCAGATATTAACCTTAATTAAAAAAAATTGTAGAAAAAAAGATTTAACAAAACCAAACGTAAAAAAGATGTTCCTGAGGTTGAGTTTCTGTATGACGAATAGTAAAGTGAAATCAAAAATTATGAATCTTCTAATATAACCAGCACATTTCTCCACACTAGAAATGTGTGGAGAAACACTGAAACACTGAAGTGGCCCGGTCAGGGTTCAATCTCGAAAAGTTTAAATAATTTTTTAAATGCAACTTTCAATAACAAATAAAACATTTTTCTATCATTATTATTATTATTATTATTACTGATTCCCATTTCATTTTTTGTCCCTTCATCGTTTAAAGCCTATCTCGTTTCTTATCACAAACAAACGTTTTGCATTAACATATTTTTTCATGTAAACATTCATAAATATAATCAAGGTCGGAGTAACATAAATTTTGCACGAGTTGACTTGAATGCACCGTGAAGTTTAAAATGCAGCCTTAAAATGTCGTGTAGAATCGCAAGTGGTGGTAAAAAGCATTTTGACATATGGCGTATTAATTATTATTTTTGTGTGATATGAACAAATATGGCACATATAGGGTCATTACCGCGCCTCATTGTAGGACCCATGTCAGAGTTATTCATGTAGTTTTAACATGAACTTGAGGCTGTGAGGTTTACCTGCAAGTCAAGACTCTGGACCTACAACACCCACCTGAATACGTCACGCTACACAGGAAGTGGGGAACAACATCAGCTTGTGCGAGGAGAAACACGCCTCCTGGGTCAGTCACATTTTCTGTCAGACAATTTGAGAAAGTTTATGGTTTTCTTTTAACACTTCGTTATCACTTACTGCTGTTTAACCACATTATCTCTGGCTTGTTTCGAGACGCTGCGTTTTCCGTCCCCGGTAAGCTAAAGGCTAATGTTGCACGGTGGCTTTTAGCATGTTGTTAGCATGTTTTCAGAGGTTATTACCTGCTCTGAACTGTCGTAGTTTTTACTGTGAGCTTATTTAAATTTTTATTTACAATCTGAGCCACTCAGGTTGACTTATTCTTGTTCCTACTTTCTGTGTTTTTGTTTATTTCTCTTCCCCCCTTATATTGCAGAAAACCTTTGCATCAGAAAGATGCTTCTTCGGACATTGTGGTCGAGACTGGGAGCTCGGCAGCTTGCTGGGAGCAGACCAGTCTGTACTGTTTCTTCAACCACTCTTACCCAATGTTTGAAGCCCAGCAACAACGAATCTACCCCAAGGATTCACTCCTGGGCATCTACAAATAAAATAACCTTTTATTTAAACACATTTAACCAGCAGTGCATGCATAAAACACATGTTCATCCTGCTATCGCTGGATTTAATAATTATTATAGTGTTCCTCTTTTAACTCTCCCTGGGACACCTATACACTGCAGATGCGACCAGGCTCGTTTTTATTCATCTAATATTGTAAAGTCAGTGCTAAAGCCAACCTTAAAACCAGTAATAGTGCCTCCTAAAGGAAAACGACCTCCTAAAGGCCCACGAACTAAACAGCCTTCTCGGTCCAACCAGCCTTCAAAGAAAGAGGATGAGGTGATGAAGTTAGTCATTGTTTGTTTTTCCATCTGTTGCTGCCTGGCTCAGTCATTCATTCAGGTGTTATTTTGTCTGCAGGATATGATGCAATGCATAGCCTTTGCAACAGCAGACCAGTATCATTTGCCAACACTTAGCCATGACCTGATAAACCACGGCTTTCAAGAAATAGATTTACCAAGAGGTATGAGCCAAGCAGCTATTATATCACAGCTCAGCTCAGCAGGGGGATTGAGGAACGCTGCTATGAGTTCTTCTCACTGTCCTGTTTTTATTTCAGATGCATCAAATGTCCTGGTGATAAGCACCGAAAACGCTGCTAAAGTAGACGACGATGCTCTCATTTTTTTCTTCAGGTAGAAACGACAAGCTTTTTTTTTTTTTTTTTTTTTTTTACATCTTTCTATACTTTATTGTATATTTTTATATTAAAATATCAGACAGTGACGGCGTCATTGAAAATATTAAACACATTCATCGTCTTGTTGAATATCATTTTAATTGTGGACTTCATGAGAGCCACAGTTTGACCACACTGAGGTTGAAATGATGATACAACAAACAACCTTACTGAGTTTCAAGGTAAAGAGTTGGGTTCGCAAATTAAAATTTATTTTATTTTCCTAATCTTTAAATACATAAACATATAAATATGAGCCCTAATATGTACATGCAGCCCCGTTAATGTTTAGATAAACATCTCACCTACACACATTTTATAGCCAGTAACTACCTCCAAGCATTATTATGCCTTTTTATTTAGATTTTGTGGTGACATTGGCCTTTATTAGTTATATATTATGTAATATTGATAATAGAAATATCAGACAGAGAAGGGAGAGAGACTAAATGTCTCCTGGGGCAGAAGAGATAAAGACTGAGCTATTTAGCCACATTGACTAGAAGTGTGTTTAGGGAATCTGAGGTAAGGCTTTTAATTCAAAGGACACACAAACCGTCAAGCATGGCGGTGGCAGTGTCATGCTGAGGGGTTATTTAGCTGCCACTGTCACAGGTGCATTGTACTAAATGGTTTGAGTAATGACGAAGGAGGATTACCTTAAATTTCTTTTACTTAACTTCAAATGCACAACTAGTTGGTCGAAACCTGGACACCTTTTACGGGTTCTGGAAAGACTAAACACACATCAGCTCTGGTTTAGGAAAGATAGAGCAGTTTGACATTCAGTATTTAGAATTAACAAAATTTTTCTGTTGAAAATGTGTGAACTTTACTCAAAAGCACAAAACAAGGCCGATTAAATGAGATTTACTTCGTCAAATTTCTAGCCAGTATTAAACTGGGATCTTGCTGGTTTCTACAAAAACATTCCCTGCAACAAACCCAGAGACATTTAGCCACATATTCATGTTTGTGTTGAGCATTTGGGTATAAGTTTGTGAGAATGAGAGACGTTCTGCTCAAGCTGTAAAATCAATAATTGGGATTGTTTGTTGTGTCGTCATTTTACCCTGGAAAAAGAAATGTTAGAATAAGTCATTAAACGCCAATACATCTATACATTTTCTGTGAACATTTCATCAAGATTGTATAGCTTGGTCTAAAACATAACCTGTGTAAAATTAAATTATAGTTTGAATCAACTGGAAAAGAAGAAACTCTTGTGGAAATTAGTTTTCTATCATTTTCTGATTCTCAGTGTGAGCCTTATTTTTTTGGAAATCTTTGTTCTGACGTTCTAAATCTGAATTTCAGGGAAGGATCTGTTGTTTTCTGGAATGTCGAGGAGAAAGAGGTAAACATTACCTTTAACGCTTCCAAACTGAACCAATTTCTAAATCACATCACCTATTGACAACAGCGTTTGTTCTCATTTTGTGCAGATGAAAAAGGTTTTGAGGTTACTGGAGCATCATGAGATCCAGCCTTACGAAGTGGCTTTAGTTCACTGGGAAAACGAGGAGATCAACTACACTGTTGGAGAGTACGACGTGCTTCAATGTCAGATGGGATTGTTGGTGTTCCTTGAATGCTTGCTGCTCATTAAAACATTTCAATCTTTTCCTCAGAGGAAACACAAAGCTGGAGAGAGGCAACTTCATTCTTAGTTACGACATGGATCAACAAGAGGCTGTCCTGAAAAAATTTGCATTTTCAAATGCTCTCTGTCTGTCTGGTGAGCGTTTGTGTTGAGTTCACCTGACAGCTCAACACAAACTGTCAGGTGAACCCGAAGCTACTGACTTGCTTTGGGTTTTGGTTTTACACACTTTTTACTCTTAGTTCTTTTATTGTTTGTTTGTTTGTTTTTCAGTAAAGTTGGCGATATGGGAGGTGGCTTTGGACAACTTTGTAGAGTCAATTCAGTCAATCCCAGAGGTACAATGGACAAGATGGAGAGACACTTTATGCATATTTTATTACAAGTAATGCCAGCTATTTGAAAATTTAAATGCAAAGTCTTTTGTTTTGCTTAGATGCTGAAGTCTGGCAGAAGAATCAAACTATCTTCTGCTGAGGTTATGCAGAAGATTGGAGAGCTATTTACGTTGAGGTAAATTCATTTTTCTCCAAACAGCGGCTCACTCGTTTTCTATTTCATTTTTACGACTTAAGAGAAAGCCGAAGGTTTCCAATCACTCGTGGCGCCAGCCTCTTCACTTGCTTTACTATTTTTACCATTTCAGGATTGAGGTAGTGCCCGTCTGTGCCGTCTCGTTTAACGTTGCCCGCCTCTGGCATGACCATAGCTTTAATAATTTTTGCTCTCTGTCTCCTGCTCCTCCGACAGACATTGCATCAACCTGAGGTCCGACCTTCTCCTCACTCCCGATTTCTACTGGGACCGAGAAAACTTAGAAAAGCTCTACGACAAGACGTGCCAGTTCCTGAGCATCAACCGCAGAGTCAACGTAAATACAGTTGCAGAGCTCAGATAAGTCATGAATAAGAGCCGTAGTGAGACATTAAGCCCCCTTCTTTGTGCGTTACTGTCATTTGTAGGTTGTGAACGAGAAGCTGGAGCATTGCTCGCAGCTGACAGACCTGATGAGGAGCCACTTGAGTGAAAAGCACAGCTTAAGGTTGGAGTGGATGATAGTCATCCTCATTACCATTGAGGTAAAGTGGGTTTACTTCACCCCTTTATTTAGAGTAAAAAAGGATTTGTTCATTTTGTTAAAACTACAAATTCTAGATTTTTGGGATTTTATGTTGAAATACCAACACAAAGGAGTGAGAAGAAAGGGAATTTGTCGTCTGTCCCCTCTATTCTGAGACTCCTAAGTAAAATCCAGTGCAACAAATTGCTGTCAGAAGTAACCTAATTGTTACATGGAGTCCACTTGTGTGTAATTTAACCTCAGTTGGACTAATGTGCAAATATTTCGAGTACAAATTCCTGTCTTTCGATGTGCAAAACTAGCAGGGGAAAAACACTTCCAGCTGTAAAGGTTGTTTGAAAGCTGTTTACTTTTCTCTCTACTTCGCATTTCTGCACTGCAATGTGTCGGTCTACCAAATAAAATCTCAATTAAATAGACGGTTTATGTCACAAAATGCAAAAAAGGTTTTACAAAAGCACTGCTTAACATCTCTCCTGTATGATTAATCTGTGCCTTGTTCTCCTTGAAGGTGATGTTTGAACTCGCAAAAATGATCTTCTAACCTGCTGACCACAGAAAGCACAAATCTATGAGTGACATTAGAGACTTCAAGGGAAGAATGCTGTGCTCAGGTATTCATTCACTGGTATTTCACAACAAATCACAGATGCAACCTTAAAATGTCAAGGGGACCCGATTAGTTTTAGGTTTGTTACTCTTTCAACAAAGGGACACTTCTCAAACGCACAATTTACTTATAAATACGTCCATTCATCCATTGCTCACTCTCGCATATCCTTTCAGGGTGGATTGGAGCCGAGCCTGGCGTCTGTTCAGATTTTTGTTCAAACTTGTTGAGTATTTGACTATATTTGTATTTAAATTTTAAGAGAATTATGAGGTCACGCTCACCTTTACTGAAAACGTTATTCTTGTGACTCATTCGTGTTTAAAAGAAAGAAGAATAAATTCTTATACGAATGTATCTGCTCCTATTTGGTGACTCGACAAAAAGCATGTGTGCTGTTCTGGACGTTTTTATATGAAGAGCACTGTTTGAATGTAAAACATGAGTACTAATAATCTGTTAAACTGACAGCTGAATAAGACGTTTCAATAACACAGGAGATTCAGGATATGTGCAGGTATTATTTTATTCAAATAAAACAGTGTTTTGATAATAAAATCTTGCTGATACATGAATAAAGGCATCTCAGGGTTGTGTTTTAGATCTCGCTACTTTTGACACGTGACAAATTCTTTGAAATCAGAATACATGTAATACATGTAATACATACAGAATACATGGAATGAAAGGAAGAAAGAAGAAAACAACAGTGTGTTTTGTTTTTTCCTTCAGCTTGAATACATAGCTGATTGTATCCAGATAATCCTTTTGGGCAGAAAGATGGAACAAGAAGTATATTATCATTAAGGCTCAAAAATCAATATTTGGGTACATTCAATGTCAGACTTTTCTACTGTGATATGGCATGCTCCCTGTCTCCTTGAAATTGACAGTGGTATCTCTTTTTGACTGCAAATATGCACTATAGAGCCTGGGTAAGCTTTAAAACAGACATTATGTACAAGATAAAATATAATAACATATCTGAAATATGTTTAGGTCTGTAATACATTTCGCAAAACCGTAAAGGACTCACATTCAAACATGTATTCATTCCCACATAAACGTTCTTGTTTCTGTCACATTACAGCCGCACACAGCGCTGTATTAATATGATTGTATAGCAAAGTAAAATAGCGCCTAACTGTAGGGTGGAACAAACATCATGGTTTTCTACTTTGTTTACAAATACATCTCAAAAGTGTGGTGTGCTTTTATATCCAGCCCCTTTACTCAGCTAGCTTTAAATAAAATTTAGTACATTCTGTTACGGATGTGGAGTTTAGCACAGGGTTATTTTTTAAAAAAAAATAACATTTCACAATCTGAACATGTCACAGAGCTTTGTTTAATTCGTCATCTGAAAATTTAAAGGGTAGATGTGGCGCTTGTGCAAGCTACTATAAGGAGGCTTTGACTCTAAAAATGGAACAAAAGTTGCAATGGAATGGTTTAGATCAAATAATTTTTGTTGTGTTAGGATAATCAAGTAGAAATCTGGACCTAAATCAGCTGTGACACGCTTGAAATAGATACTATGTAACCAATCTGTCAGAGTTTGAGCTTTTTTGTAAAGAATAAGCAAAGAAATTTGATTTCCAGATGTGCAAAGCTGGTAGACGCCAAAACTCTTGCAGCTGGGATTGCAGGAAAAGCTCAATGTACAAAGTATTGTTTCAGAGGAGATAAATACAAATAACTTCCACACTTTTAAGATTATTCGTAGAAAAAAACGGGTAATTTTCCTTACAAAATGCATTTGAGTTTGTGGTTGTTGCTTAACAAAATGTGAAAATGTTCAAGGATTATGAACCCTTTTGCAAGGCTCTGCAGGTGAAATAACTAAAAGGCTGAATGATGAAATATATGTGGCCATAAATAGGACAGGCTGCGAAGTATCTACATATATTAGTATATAAAAAAGGTGTGTGCAGTGTCGGAGTACAAACGTAAATACTGCTTCCGAATTCTCTCAGATACTGTTAAAATCACTAACTTTTCAAAAAATAAAAAAATTAATATAATGTTAAAAGTGGAAGAATTGGACATGATTAGTAGTCTAAGTTGCACACTTTGGAACAGCCATGTTTTAGTAAGAGGTTGATGCGTTCACACCTGAAATCACTGCAGTCACCCTGAGAAGGTAACGGTTTCCCTGTCCAAACTTCTCTAACCACACCTCTGTCATAATTAATGTTAGGTTCAAAATCAAGAATGATTTCACCACTAAACATGGGAATATTACTGGATTAACTTGATGTCACAGGAAACACTACAATGGCTTTTCGGAACGTTCGTCCTTTGTTATGATTGTCCAACCTTGGAAAAGATGAGAGAAAGCACCTGTTAGTCATTTGTGACAGATAATTGAAGACTAAATTCCTTAAATGAACAGTGATTCTGAAAATGCACTAAGATGTACCTGTCATTAACCCCAGAGTCGGGATGTGTTAGCTTCATTCCACTGCAGAGACACTGGTTCCCAGGTCCTCGAGTGCAACAGTGAAATCCTCCCCTTCACTTTCCATTTCACTCGTTTCTTTTTTCAGCGCATCTCGTTGACTTTCTGTGTCCTCAGCCTCCAGGCTGCATGGCTCAAACTCCAGCTCAGGCTCTCTTTCATTCTCTTCTTCACTTTCACTCTGCAGCTTGACACGTTCATCCACCTTTTCTGTGGATGCTTGCATGTCCTGCTGTGGATAGATGTCCTCCTCTGCGTCCAGCCAAACATCTTGATCGTTTTCGTCCTCTGATTGTCTGAAAGCCCAACCCTTTTTCACCTCGGAGAGCAGAGGCTTTCTCAGGAGCAATGCTCTCTTCTCTTGTCTTGCTAGTTGGCAAACCTCCATTGTCTGAACCTCTGCAATGACTCTTTCAGTAGATTGGGTTTGTTCCAATGGCTCTATTGTTTCCACTGCTTGGATACCCACATCCAGCAGCACTGGCTGACTTGCAATCACAGCCCTTTGGATTAAATGTGAGTCCGCTTCTGGTTCTGTGATACTGGTTGCCTGCACTGCAACCTCATTTAGCTCCGTCTGTTTCTTGCTTTCATCTCTTTGACGTACAGACTCTGCTGACTCCTCTGCCTGAACTCCAGCTTCAGAAACGTCCACCTGCTTCACGGGTTCAATTCTCTCTATAGGTGCAGCGGAGGGCCATGTTGAGGCTTTGGCTTGAGCAAACTGTATGTTCAGTTTGAACTCTAAAGACAGGCTAGAAGGGGACTCCAGGTTGCCTACTGATGAGATTACTCCAGTGTTTTGGGGAACTGCTAATCCAGCATTGTCAGGTGTAGCGAGCTGTCTTTGCGTACTTGCCAAAGGTTCCATGGTGGTTTCATTTGGACCCTTGACAGCTAATTCCTCTGTTCTTACATCTCTTGCTGCAGCGCATACTTCTGGCTTGTCAGGTTTTGCTTCCTCCAAATCCTCTTTGTGATCCTCGATGGAGATGTCTGGGCCTTGTGGAATAATTAAAGGTACCTCGGATTCTTCAAGGCCTTCTTGCTCAGCCGGGATTCCAGTGTTCTCAGTGATGACAGTGGCCTCCTCCTCTTGTCTTTTGACGGCCATCTCAGAGCCGTCAATGATCACCTTCTCATCTTCTGTCTCAAGTGATTCCTTTTGGTCTGTCTCACATACTTCTATCATGCTTTCTGGCTCATCAATGACTTGTTCTACATGTTGAGTGGCCATCTTGGATGGCGTTTCCAGTAAGTTACTCGTCCCATGCTGCATAACGTCTTGAACTGTCACCTGGATTTCTTCAATAGTAGTTTCTTCTTCAACTCCTGCAGTGGCTAAGAGGTTGTCTACTTTCTGAATGCTTTCATGGCACATATCAATGACTTGCTTATCTTCTGTAATGCCTACTTGGATCACTGTGTCAACGGCGTTCTGGGCTGATCTGATATCCACATCCATCAGGTACACCTGGACTTTGTGATTCACCTTGATCTCCACAGGCGGCACACGCATTGTCACAACAGCAATGCTCGGCTCTGCTGCCTGATTAATGTCATCTAGCACTAATGGGGTTGCAGTCTCTACTGTATCATTTATTTCTATCTCACTGGCTGTTTTACTCATCAAAACGTCTTGAACCACAACATTAGGTCTCTCACTTGAAACGTCTTTTAAATTACTCATAACTTCTTGTGATATGACGGTGTGATCAGTGGCAGCCACCTTTATCTCAGCAGCTGAAAGTAGGCCCGTTTTATCCCCCTCTACCGCCTCCTGCTGCTCACAGAGATTCACTTCACTTTTAGGTTCTTCTGAAACTTCAGCCAGGTCTACACAAACTGGCTTGGTTTCCTCAGGACATGTTGTTCTTTCTAGGATCTTAGCTGTCCTTGCCTCCTCATTAACTGAGGATACATGAACTGCTGTCAATGCTGGTAACCCCTCCATGTTCTCAAGAACATTTTCTTCATGCTCAACCTTAGCATCGCATGGTTTAGTATCAGTTTTCTGATCCAGCTGCAATACATCTTTCCCCTCTGATTTTTCTGGAGCATTGTCTTCTGGCTGTGGAACATCTTGAAGTAATGTTTGCCTTTCAGGTTCCTGAGTTTTACTTTCCTCTTCACTTGGTGCAGTTGCTGATTTGCACGTCTCTAAATCTGAGGCAATATCTTGTGGACTAGGAGGCGAACCTACTAGTTCCACAGATGGAGATTCCTTTGACTCTGTAATAATTAGTTCTTCTGTGACCGTTTCCAATGCTGAAGCGTCATGTATCACTTCCACATCAGATGCTACAGAGCTAATTGCTACTGCATCTGGTGGAACTGCAGCAGCTTCTGGTTCCTGATCATTCTCTGTTTCAGGAGAATCATCCACTTGAACGATTCCTTGAATTCCTGCTTTTGGTGTGGTATCAGTAGGCATTGCATCTTTTTCTAGAACCTCCACTCTGCTTTCTTCTGACCCCAATATGTCTTCTTGAATATTGTCTGTGGCTTCTTGTACATCAGTGGCTCCTTTAACATCAGAAACTTGTGTAGCATCAGAAGACTCCAGTGTAGAAATTGTTTTTTGTCTTTCTTTGTCAGCTTGTTCTTCATTTTCTTCAGGGAGAGACTTTACCAGTTCAAGTTCTTTTGTATTTGTTACAGTGGATGAAATGTTTTCTGAGAACAGCACTGACTGATTAATGGACTGAACTGCATCTTCTTCTGAAGTCAATATTGGTGCTTCTGGACATATCAATTTGTCTTTGATTTGAGCTGCATCTGTTTGTGGCTCTTTGTCTTCTGGTTTATCACTTTCCTCTTGTTTTTCATCCTCTGTGTCTGCTTCAGCCTCTTTATTAAGGGACTGAACTAGATCCTCTTCAGATGTCACTGTTGGTGTTTCTACAGATTTCAATTCTTTGAGTTCAGCATTGTCAGTTTGAGTTGCATCCGTTTTGACCTCTTTGTCTTCTTGCTCGTCAGTGACTTTAGTGAGAGACTCTACTTGTTTGGGATCTTTTTCAGCTGGCGAAAGGTCTGGCAATGATGACACTTCATCAAGGGACACAACTGCATCCTTTTGTGACTCTAACATTGGTGCTTGAACACTTTCTAATTCTACTGTAACCTCAGACTGATCATTTTGTGGCCCTTTCTTTTCTGTCTCCTCTGTCATTTCAGGTAGAGACTCTACTGTTTTTGACTCGTCTGTGTCTATTTCAGCTTTGAAAATATTTTCTGAAACTGATACTTCTGTGTTGAGTGTCTGAACCAGATCCTCTACCAACTCTGTTGCAGCAGCTTTTACAACTTCTGTCACTGCTCTTTGTTCAGTTTTAGCTTCCACTACTGGAGATTCTTTGTTGTCTTTGGTTTCTTCACTAAGATCCTGTGAGGGTGTTTCAGTTAATTGAACTGTCTCTGGGGACCTTTCTTCAGGTGAGTGAATATCATACTCTCCTTTGGCCACCTCAGCTTTTTCTTGTCTTACCTGTTCTTCCAGCTCATCCACTGCATCAGGAGGTTTAACCTCATTTTGAGCTTGCTTTTTGGTTTCAATGTCCTCTTCTGTCACAGTTTGGTCTTCCTCCTTCTCACCTACTTCCTCGGTGTCATCTACTGATGTTACCGCTAATTCTTCTTCGAAATCTGTTTTTCTTTCAGCTTGACCAGTAATAAGTTCTTCAGTCGCTGTAACTTCTTCTCCTTTAGGTAAACTCTCTTTTGACACTGCTTCTACTACATCCCCTGCACCTTCAACTACATGCTGCCTCTCTTTTGTAATTTCCAAATCTTTTATGTCTTTTTGTAATTCTGAAACGCTTACCTCACAGATGTCATCTGTGGCTGGCTCAGCAGTGTCAAGCTCCTCTTTAGGAACTTCTGAAGCCATTTCTGTAGAAATGGCCTCACTAAGGTGAGAGATGCTCTCGGCTTGGATTGTTGCTGCAACTTCATTCACTGCATCAAGTCCTTCAGCATTTAGGCCTGTCTTTATGCTTGTTGCTTCTGATCCTCTGTGTACTTCCAGCATTTTGGGCTGGTCTAATACAGACGATTCAAGTATTTGATGTGATACTGAACAAAAAGCTTTTTCAGGACTCTGTTCCTCCAAACACACTGGAACTGCCTCCGGGCTTGCAGCGATAGTCTCAGAAACCTGCTGCAGGAGGGACTCTGTGTTCATGATGGTGTACTCTGCTGGGACAGGTGTTGTGTTACCAGATGTTTTTGACGACTCTGATAACTGGGAAACTGCGGACACCATCTCTGTGTCATCTGCCAAGGTAACGTCTGCTGGCTCCGGAGCGGTTATGGCGTCAGATGTGATCTCCAGCAGGTCCTCTGCTATTGTTTCGTCTTTTGCTGCCTCCTCCGCCACTGAGGCTGGGGTGGTCTCTGTAACGATCCCCTCCTCTGGGATATCACTGAGCTGTTGATTGCTTGAGTCTGTGAGCTCGTCTGGTTCTTCATCTGTAGTTGCGGCTGATGAAGCCTCTTTTTCTAAAGCTCCTTCATGGCTTGGGATGTCTTTTGGCTCGGTGGGCGCAGTGTCCTGTAACTGGACTTCCTCTTTGATCTCAATGGTTCCCATTTGAGTGGTTCCCATTTGAGGCTCACCATCTGCATCTTTTTCTATATTACTTTCTTTTTCTGTCATTGGTTCTGTTTCAGGTAAATCAAATTCAGACAGTGGAACCACAGCAGGTGTCTCGGAGTCCTCGTCATCGATACTCGCCACCTCTTTACCGACCTCCTCACCAGAAACATCAACAGACTTTCTTGTTTTTCTTCCTGACAGGAGTTTCTTTATGGAAAAGGCAGAATCATCTTGGCCAAGTTCGATGGTTATTTCCTCATCCTCCTTCACTTTCTTTTTGGGAGTGACAAGTTTTTTAAATGACCTCCATGTTGAGCTTTCATCTTCCTCTGGAGGACTTCCTGTCTGTTTTGGGGATGACGCCAGAATCTCCTGCATCTCATTAGACGTTCCAATCAGTGGTTCTTTAGAGCCACCATTTTGCTTGCTACCGTCACTATTTTGAGGCATATCATCCTCAGAGTCTGATGTTTTCCGGCTTCTTCTTCTTCCAGATCCACACAACACAGCTTCCCATGACACAGACGAATCTTTTCTCCTTTTCCCTTCCTCTGTGCTGTGATCTGATATTTGCTCTGCTTCAGCTGATTTCGGTCCATCTTTTGAACCTGGAATTGGCCCCTCTTCATGGTCCACAGATGACTTCTTCCTCCGTTGGGGAGTTACAAGCTTTTTGAATGAAAACCAAGCCCCATCTTCCCCATTCACCACCTCTGCAGGAGTTTCCTCTTTCTTGTTGTCTGCAGACTCTGCTGATGACAGAAGCTGATCTGAAACATGTTCTCCAGAGTCGGACAGCTTCGTGTCACTTGATTTTCTGCCCTTTTGCTTTTTGCCGCGTTTCTTGAAACTAGAGCCTGACAAAAGCCTTTTCAGGGGACTTTCTTGAACAATTTCCTGAGAGTTGGTGATTTCATTTACGACAATAGATGGTGCTGTAGCTGATTTGGTGATTGGCCTTTCCTCTTCAGTTTTCTCTTCATGAAGCTCTTTCTCAGTTGGAGCAACGTCTACCTCATGGTGGTGTTCACATGATTCCTGGGTCGCCTTTTCCTCTTCTTTCTGTCCTACTTCATCTTCAAGCTTCTTTTTCTTTCGAAGACTGGAAAAGATTCCAGTTGTAAAAAACTTTTTAAATGGGCTTGCATTTTCGTCGAGCCCAGCTGGAGATGCTGGACGTGGGTCCTCTTGCGATGTAACATCCTCGCTGAGAGGTGAAGATGTTCCTGCATCATGGGATGTATTTTCCTCTTTTGTTTCTATTGTTTTCTCGTCTTCTTTTTCCTGAAAATCATTAGGTGTAACATCTGTCAGTGTCTGGCACACTGTTGAATCGTTTTCCACAGCCTCCTCTGCCGTCTTGAGATCTGTGCTTTCTTGAGCCTCTTCAATTATTTCATTCGTTGGCTTAACATCTTCTGGTTTGCTCGGCTCCTCCTCCGTCACGTCTACTGGCACTGCACTTCTGTCAGTGGAGCCTCTCTTTACTGTCAGTTTCAGGCCAATGTTGCTGAAAAACTTCCTGAAACTGTCATTGATGTCATTCTGCTTGGCATCCATTTCGATCAGATCATCGTGTCCAACCTGTTCGTCTCCAGTTTCTTCAGTCACTTTCCTCAAATTAATGTCCTCATTTTCTAAGGGTGTCTCTTCTTCTTTTGGTGGCTCTGAAACTTTTATGTCTGGACAAACGGCAGCTGAACCAGGATAGAAGAAAATTATACACCAGTCAGTTTTCTGCTGAGACAAATTTCAGATTTTTTGCCATTGAACAGTAATACAGCTAAAATGTATATATTTTTGAAACTCCATAAAGACACATTTTCTTCACTGACCAATGTTAAATCACACTTTTCTTGTTGTAAAATTATATTTATTTGCTACATGTTAGAAAAATAAGAGGCTTTCTTTAAATACTGTAAGTGTTAAACTATTTGGATGATGGTATTATAGCACCTGACCACTCCAAAACATTGACTTTGTTGTCCTTTGTAACTAATTTGGCAGTGTGTTTAATCATTGCCCATTTGGAAGACTATTTTGTGCCCAAGCTTTAATTACTTAGCTAATGTCTGAAGATGTTGCTTTGATATTTCCACCATGTCCTGTCCTCATAATGTCATCATTTTTGTGAGGTCCACCCAGGGGCGCAGTATAGGGGGGTGAAAGTTATGACAATTCCAAGGGTCCCTGACCAACAGGGGGCCCTCCACAATTTATTTATTTTTTTGTTCATAGAAATTTTAAAAAATGGGGCCCTGTCAATTACAAAATTAATTATATTGTGTTTTCTAAAATTGTTTCAACAGTAAAAATTAACTGTTACCACTCCCAGACCAAAAAGCACACATTTGCTCTGAACCCCCCTGGATCTGCATGAAATGGTTCGTTCCTGCTTGGAGCGCTTGACGGTGACGATGTTCAGCAGCAGTTAGTAGAAAACAAGAACAACTGTGGCTGTTATTATACTGCTAAGAAAAATAATAAAGTTAGGTTTTCAAAGTATAGAGAGATAAGAGATAGAGGGAGAGAAAGGTAAAAGTGCCAATTTGTAACCCAGTTTTTCTCCGAGAGGTGGGTAGACTGTGAGATTATCAACCATTCAGCATAGTTAGCTTAGCTACAGACTACTGTTTGCCTCCATTTCACTAACATTTAATGAATTAAGGAAAAAAATTACTAACATATTCATATATTGAACCTGTCCCTGTACCTTTTACCACTTAACAACAGATGGGTCAGTCAGCAGCAGCTCTAGCCCATGTCCCTCCTGACCCGTCCTCTTGTAAGAGAAATTAAAGCTGCAGTCTGTAACATTTATAAAAATATTTTTTACATATTTGTTAAAGCTGTCATTATATTGTGACAGTATGGTATGAGAGATAATCTGTAAAAAATCTATTTCCTCTGCCTTCTCCCAGTGATATCTAGAAACAACCAACCAGAGACAGGTGAGTTTTAGTGCTGTCAATCACAATCTCATGTGGCTGCTCATCCCTATGCTGCAGCTAGCGCAGCCTGTTTTTGGGGAATGCTCATTCTAGTTAGCATAACTACCAGTGACAGCAGACAAACATTTTTCCTGTAATAAGTTGTTTTTCCACCATTAGCACATTTAGCAGTGTATGAATGAGGTTGATTGACAGCACTAAGACCCTCCTCCTGGTTCTGATTGGTTGTTTTTGGCCAGAACGTTGCATTACTTTAGCCAGTAATAGCAGCTGAAGGAGCAGGTGGAGGAGATTGATTGTTTTCACAGATTATCTGACATGGTGCCAGCTTTAACAAATATGAAGAAAACTTTTTTTCTTTTTTTTTTTTTTACCCCTCCAGGGGTAGGAGAAGGGGGAAGACATGCGGCAAATATCGTCGGGTCCGGGAGTCGAACCCGCGACGGCCGTGTCGAGGACTCAAGGCCTCCAAATATGGGTCACGCTAACCCCTACGCCACCACTGCACGCCCGAAAACATATTTTTTATTAAATTTATAAACTGCAGCTTGAATAAAATTTAACTACATAGCATTTTTTGAGAAGTCTGGATTGCTTCATGTATATTTTGCATCTTGCCTATGACTGTTGCTCGTGGGGAGATACATTGCAGTGATCTAAAACTAATAGAAAAAATTTAAGCAACCTATTTGCATACTGTATGCAGATTGTTGCATGTAAAATTCACAAGCAGTTAATATTGTGCTAGTTATCAGTATTGGACCAAAGAAAGCAAGGCAATTGCAAGCCTTTAAGACTGTGACGCTTTTTATGGGTCATATAAACTCAAAGGATTGCAACAGCAGCTGCATCGGGAGGACCAATTAAATTTTTTGTCATGGGGTCCAAGATTCCTGGCAGCGCCCCTGCTTGTACCTCGCGGTTGGGATGGTGTATTTAGGCTGGCAAGCTTACCTCTTTTTCTTCCAAATGTAACAGTGGTCATTATAACTAAACACTTCAATCATAGTTTCAAGAGACCAGAGGAAATGTCTCCTAAAATCATATATTTGTCTCTGATTGTAACCTATAAGCTCTTGTGATGATCAGCTACTTTCTGTAGGTTAATTGGAGGTAAATCTCATTATGTGTTTTCGGGCACACTTCAAACACTTATTTCTTGCATACCATCAATTAAAAATTAAATGAAATCAGCCAAAATATCAAGAATAATGTCGTGAGTTTGTTTTGCTTTAGAAAGGTTGGTATGCGTTTCAAAATATATTGTATTTTAAAGAAAATAACATTATGTGGAAACATTGATGCAACCACTCAAGCCTCAGTCAGTAAGTAAATTTAAAAAATCCTAATGGACAATGACCCTAATCGTGCCAAGAAAGTATTGACGAAGTGACGTGAAGAGTAGAAAGTCTATGATTTGGAGTGATCCTTAAAGATTTCTTTAAGCAGATCCTGGAAAGGTGTGTACAGGCAAGGTGACTCAGACACACCAGGAGAATTGGGCGACAATTACAACAAACTATTCTACCATATATATTAAGAAACTGTATGTAAATACCGTAATCTAGAGAAAATGGGAGGAAAAAAATAATTGTTATCTGACATTTAGCAAACAAAAATAGTTTTTGTAATCCTGAGTGACCCAAAAATTCGAAAGACTTAGTCTGATTTAAAGTCAGCGTATGTAAATATGCGGCTTGATGTGTATTTAAATTAGGATTCCTCACCTTCAATGCCAATCTCATCCTCACAGTGACCATTCAGCTCTGCTTTTCTGTTGATATCAGAGATCTGTCCATTGTTTCTGAGAACCTGAAACGAAGCACAAAATTATATGATGAGTAATAGATTATAAAATCCATCGATTGTCCATTCGCACTTATCCCTACAGGGTTGTTGGAGTACTGTTGTCTATCTCCAGCTGTTATTGGGCAAGAGGCATCACAGGGCAAACAACCATTCACACACTCACCCTACAGTAACCAGTTAACTTAACAGCAATGGTTTTGGACTTGGAGGAAGATGGTACAGGTCAACTCCAGGCTGGGATTCAAACCCAGGACCTTCTTTGTGCAAGTCAACAGTGTTCTCATCTGCATCATGGTGGAGCCAATTTTAACATAAAATTCAGCAAACAGTCAATCCGCAGTCAGCTTCAATTATTCTTCATTTAAATTACAAACATTTTGATCATATGTCTATCAATGGGTGGGAGGGTGAAAAAAAGAACTTTCCCTTTGTGAATCCCAGGTATTTCTTTCGTCTTAAGTCGTGTTTTCTAAACAATCGATACAATCCAGTTAGTGTTGGATGGTGGCGACTGTGACCTTTCTGCTAACAACCCTAATAGCCTAAATCTCAAGACCCTGAGACAGATTAGTGCGGCAGGTCTGAGCAGGGTTTAGAGAATGAGCAACACATGTCCAACTAGAGTGAGGTCATTCCCTTAATAAATCAGGATAAACGTCGCTGTCAGCGAGTTGATAGATGCAGGTGTCCTAACATATTTGGCCAATCTCCTACAGCCGATGTTTCTCGCTGTTTGCTGATGTCAAAACAGGTCTTCCAAGTAATCCTCGAGGACGATTAAGGAAATGCAGGGCAAAACCGCTGAGAGAATTACAAGATGCCAAGAGATCAAATGCCATAACGTGATTAGAACTTACTTTTCCAGGCGACGGACACTCAACTTCAACAACAAGCGAGCGCCTGAACTGTGGTAGACGGTTCGGCAGATTTTCTTTTGCTTTCATTTATTTGGAGCTTGTTTGTTTCTGAATGTATTTTTGAACAGTTCACAAAATAAAGCAAAAGAAACAGAATGTTTTAGGCTATGAAATTTCACCGCCAATTCACAGCATATGAAAAGGCCAAATTTATATACAGAAGTATATTCCAGGTTTCAGGGGTCTCAAACTCCAGTCCTCGAGGGCCGCAGTCCTGCAACTTTTAGATGTGCCTCTGCTGCACCACCTGAATAGAATAATTAGGTCATTAGTAAGGCTGGGAGAACTGATCTACACAAGGAGGAGGTAATTAAACCATTTCATTCCAGTGTTTTGTACATGAGGCACATCTAAAAACTGCAGGACAGCGACCCTTGAGGACTGGAGTTTGACACCTGTGCCAGGATTGATCCAATGATACATACAGATACCAATTTAATCCTAGTTGTGATATAGTGCAGTTAAATTACTTTAATAAGGCTGATTGTTAAAAAGTCATTGATTACATTGTGTCACTGGCTTTGCAGCAATTCCTCCTGAATTAGCTTTTGGCGACGTTGGAAAGGAACAACTTCCTTTTAACAGGAGAAACTGGACTCAGTATGAGCTGCCGTGACCAACTACTGGTTTGATTAATGCTTTTACCAAGAGAAATGACAACGTAAATAAGGCTTCATGCAGAACACTTAGATTAGCATGTTTATTTCTTCTTTTTTTTTAAAGTAGTTCTCCATTATAGTCAGCTGCAATAGAGAGCATCTGTAAATAAGTTTCCAAGCTCTGCCACAGATTCCCAATTGTCCTTACTTTGACTAGGCCAGGGATTTGCAACATGTGTCTCTGGATCTACAAGTTTTCCTTTTGACATTCCCCAATTACGCCTAATAACTTTGATTTAAATGATAAAGAGCCAATCATTCTTAAATACAATAACAAATACAAGTTTTAGATGTTTTACAGTTTTTTATGGAATAATTGCATTAAATTTCCGCATCAGTACAACAATTAAAAGCACCTGTAATATTTTGTAGATATTTTTTCATGTCATTAGGTTGGAAATTATGTGCTCTCTTTTTTTTTATACCACAAATATTAGAATCTCATCAGCCCCAGGTATTTGTCCTCTTTTTAAAAAGTTTTTTTCTTAGTTTTAAAATGTAAAAATAGAAATAAAATAACGGTTCTTTAAAAATTACAACAAATTTGCTGTTGTAAATATTTATTACAAATTTAAAGTGATCCTTTTTTTTAAATTGGTGTAATCTTAGTGGCTCTAAGCAGGTTTTGTGGCGCTGGACTGAGGGCAAAAATAGCTCTTTGGTTTAAAGTGTGTAAACCCTTTGACTAGGCCATTCTCTGTCAGAACCACATCTTATGGTTGAGATGTGGTGTTCCAGGTGGTTTAGAGGTGAAGGAGGTCCGCCAGCCACAGGGTTCAACATGTGGGCCAAAAGGTTCATCTTTAGTCCTCTCTGACCAGACCTCCATCTTCCACTTGTTCCCTGTGTGACTGTAGACTCCAAAAGTGAGTTCCTTTGGGTTCTGATGGCATTTCTACTGCTTTATATAAACCAGGTTTGTGGATTGACTGTTCTTGTTGACAATCAGACATTTGCTATATATGAAGCGATCACGTGTCGGGTGTCCATGCCTCACCTCACTCTCTCAGAACAGTAGTGCATCATGTTGGACTTCCTGCCCATCTTGACCAGGTGATGATGGTGCACGTAAATAATCGATGTTGCTTTCTGCTGAGTGCAGCAGAGAGGGAATTTTATCCCTCCCTTGGGCTTCACTTTTGTTCTTCTAAGAGTTTTGTCTCACCGACCCACCCCAGTCAGGAAATTCAAAACGACCGCATCATAAAGAAAAGCAATGCAGATGAAAGCCAGTCCTCTAAAACTCGAGCAAAAGTGGGCTCGTTTATGGCAATCCGGCAGACATTTCTACACACCTCAGTGTTACAGTACAACTAATTCTCTCCATTTGAAAGAGCTTTTCGTTCCCTCCCTTCTTTTCTGCAGCAGCATCTGCGTTGTCCTGCCAGCAGCAAAAAAAACCCCGGCCTCAGCATCTTCCTCTGCTTTTTACACACACCAGCCCCATTCTGCGTGAAAGAAAGAAACTCCGCACAGTTCATAACAGGTGTATTCCCTGCGTCTAGGTCTTAACACGACTCATGTACCAGCAGAACTTATCGATGCGGGAAGAAAACATGACGCTATACCTTGTCGTCGATGTCCTGTCCGGTTTCCACATCCTTCACTTCCCCGCTCTCCTCTTCCTCCTCCTCCGCTGCTGCTGCATCGCTTTTGGCCTCCCGTGGCGCAGACTGAGCGTCTCCCATAATCGGATCTGCAGCGCGTCACCGTCCGGACGGAGAGAGCCGCGCAACGGACGAGAAAAATATCCAAACGAGCCGGCGACTCCGTGGAGGAGAAGGTCAGCTCCTAACTGCAGCCGGGATGGATCTTGACAAACTATTTTTTTCGCTCTCCTCCCCACCGAGTTAAAACACCTCCCTTAGAGATCACATGAAGATATAAGGAGCCAAGCCTGACCCGGCTCGGCTCGGTCCGGCTCGGCTCGGCACGCCTCCGAATGCATCAAATAAAGAGGAGGAAAAACAAGCTCCTGTACTCAGATGAGCGAGGAAATGTCCGAGCTGGGAGCATGAAACGGAGCCATTGTACATTCACCACGGATCGCTTCCAGACGCAAACAGCAAACATGCACCAACTTATTTCAGAGCCCGTAATAAATGAAAAGTTAAGCCAAGATCATTTTGTGCGATGTAATTGGTTTAGAAATGTATATTCACTCTTAACTGGATCAAATTAAGTCTTAAACTCTGCAAAAAATACTGGGTAAGTATTGTGAGAATGTATCAGTTTTGTGAATCAATGTGAAACAGCGTGAATACTAACTTTAATTAACACTAACACAACATTCTTGCTTCTTTTCATGTTGCTATTTCATATTTTCATTTTTTTTCTTCTCCAGACTAAAACCTGTTTATGAAATATGTCATGGTGACCATTCAGCACTGCAAAAACCTGGCAAGTTGATTTATTTTAGCCGCCGCCTTCTCAAAGATACAGTTGAAACCAGATATTTACATCCGCTGCACAAAAAGACTCTCTTAGCAGCGTCAGTCGGCGTCTTCACAAGGTCTTCTGCTTTTGTTCTGCATGCAAATATTTCACACCAAAAACACACCCACCTCTGAGACCTGAACGGCACCGGATACCACGATGTTTATCCTAGAGGCTGTCGTCCTGTTGGAGAACCAAAGCCTCCTCTGATCAGACTTTTGTTCTCTTATTTACGTGTAATAGTGGGGTTGAAGTCAACCCTCCGATGTCACACCCCCGATCCACTGCGGTCACAGTGAAATAATACAGTGAACACAAGTGTAACCAGGTGAAACCTCTTTGGTTCTGCAACGCCGGCTGCCTGGTGTGAAAGCGCACCAGGCCCATGACCTCAACAGGTCAACGTGTATGACTGAAAGGCCAAAGTGATCCGTCATGAGGGGAATGGAGTTGTGTGTTTGTTGGGGAACTATGATGTTAAAAATGAATTAAATTTGAAACGTGCAGCAGTTGATTCAAAGTGAAACTGAAGAATCCTCTGCATTCTTCCTAAGAAATAATTATTTTTTGGCTGGTTTAAGTGGTACAACTGCACATTTCCAATTGAGTTTGAACATTTTGAATTTTGGTCCAAGCTAATATGACAACACAGCCCAGTTTGGACAGAGATCCTGATGTCCCAGCAGTTTTCAGGCTATTCTGGGCTGAACCGTGGTGGTGGCTGTTGCTGTTGAACTTTCTGACCCATTTCAGTTCATCTAATGAGTCAGTTTGGGTCAAATGGGAAGATTTGGATCAAAATGTTTGTTGCAACAGGACAATTATTCCAGCTACACACCAAAACATACTTTGTCCTAGAGAAGAAAAATAACAGCACTCCCAAAGCGCTTACTTTTAGAAAAAAGGAATAAAAAATTGTATACACGTAAACTACATCGCCTAAACTATGCGATCACCACACATATGTGACCTTGAGTGACATTCAGTTCTAAATGAATATAGTTTATGATGATGTTAGCCCAACCTGTGCAGCTTTAACATGTGTTTAGGGCCATCATTATGAGAATATTTGACCTCTCTTCCTAAAAGCACATTTATGAGGTTAGACACTGATGTGGGATGAGAAGATTTTGTCCCAACTGAGTTGTGTTGAGTCAGGATTCTGCGCACACGAAACTTTTACGGATCCTGCATTGTGCATTCACGTACACATAGTAAAACCGTCCATCTACTACTGTAATATTAATATTATTTATTGTTTTTTTTACACTTTAATGTTTGGTTCAAGACTTTGCTCCAAAGAGCTGAACAAACCGTACTTGTATTTCACTTTTCAAAATGTTACAGTGCCTCTGATCACTATGGACGCTGACTTGGGCGTGACCTGGGACACTTTACTCGTAAATGTTTTACAGTCTTTATAATATAGTTTTATACACTTTTCAAAGGAGGACATGATAAAGACCCAAAGCACATGTCATGTCAGCTCAGCGCACGGCTTTAAGCTCTTTATAGGAGGAACAAGTGGATGTTGCTTCGTCCGGGAAGTCGCTGCGATTATTGTGGAACGAACACGATTGATTTTCACTTGTCTTGTCCAGTCTGGACTCTTCGGGCGACTTGGTTGATTGGATTTCAGAGAGCATTAGAAGTTTCATGCACAGGACATCAGGAGGTGTCGTGTTATTTTCCTACTGAAATAATTCAGCGTGTAAAAGGGAGTCATATGTCATATGTCATAACTTAGAATATGATTGAAAAGTTCATTTATGTCAGTAACTCAATTTGCAAAATGAAACATGTTATGTAGATTAATTACACACAAAGTGGAGTTTTAAAGCCCTCGTTTGTGTTAGTTATGATGATTTCCTACTTACAGTTAATGAAAACAAGACATGGATGTCACATTAGATTATTACATCAAACCAATAAAAAAAATGACATATTTAATACAAGATGAAAAGTATGTGTGATCCCCTCTTGAAGGTTTTCAAAATGTACTTTTAATCTGACTTAGCATGTTCTGACTTCCTGACTCTCTCTGTATTTGGCTAATTTATGAAACTGTAATGTCAGCGGAATCATTTTAGAAGATGGAAAATGCCAAAGATTTTCAAGATTGGAACAAATTGCTCAGACAAATGGAAATCAGCTGACTGGCCAAACTGTTCAGCCAACGAGAAATAATGTGATTCAGAGTTTGTGATGGAGCATGCGGGCGAGATGCAGTATGAGCAAAACCAAAACAGTCCGACATGTTTCTGGACCTTTTATGGAAAGACCCTGACCCTCTGATTTACTTCAGCAAGGTTTCAAACACATTTATTTTCCGTTATTATTATTCAATTGAAGATTTTCTGGAGTTTACTAAGTTTGCTTTCAGTGATTACATATACAAACATTAAAAACAAAACAGGTGGCTTCTAGGTTAGATTCATGTAATTTGATGCAGATATGTGCTACAATTTACTGCGTGATCTAATCTGCGAGCCAAACAATAAGCTCCATGTTTTCCATATATCCTTTAAAGACTTAATCAGGTCGCAGACAGGCTGGCAGAAAAAGACTTTGGTCTTCTTCCTCCGGTGAGATTTATCAGGCAGACTCTGTTATAAAGGAAGATGTGTGTGTGTGTGTGTGTGTGTGTGCCCCGCAAAATTCACACCTCTTGAACTTTTTTTTTTTTTTTGAACTTTTTTATTCAGATTTTCCAGTGCATGTCACATCTCACACATCTTACAGTTTACATGTAGAAATTCACATGTTATGTTCTAAAAAGGGGTTTTGTTTGTCCAAGGTCTTAAAGAAAAGACAAGAAAAAACAATAGTAATAGTAAAAATAAATAAATAAAAAATAAAAATACAAAGAGGAATCTCCCATTCATTAATTGTAATTTCCTCTTGAACTTTAAAAAAAAAACATTTATTAGGCTTCAACCACAAATTTCATGGGATTACATTTGATAAGCCAACAAAAACCATTGATTTGGAAATGTTATGGTTTTCGAAATGCTTGAAAATGTAGATTTTGAAAAGTATGGTATGCATTTTATGTGAGACAATATTTACTAGAAAGTCGTTTTGCCCCAGCAAGTGATTTGTACTGTTTTTATAACCACTTCTGCAAATATAGAGACAATTTCTTTTTGTCCATTGTTCTTTGCAAAATAGCTCAAACTGAGTCAGATTGGTGGGTCAGTTGGTTCTGGGTCAGAACTGACTGGATTGTTCCTACACATGAATAAGCGCTGATTTCAACTCTGACAACAAATCCAAACAAGAAACACAAACATTTCTGTTTAACATTTTAAAAAAAATGTAAAACAGCAACAAACACACACACACACACCAACACAAACGGAGGGTTTGAATATTTATGCCAGCATTTAAATCGGAAGTACCGGTATGCAAAACTCATCTCTCCTAACTTTTTACATTCAACAATTTAGGGATAAAAAAGTCTTCCTAAAATACACAAGTCTAAACCAAGAAACTAATCAAATTTGTACCGTTTAAAGTATTGGGTTATAAATATTTAACTTCATTTATGTGTTTGTCTCTGGTGAAATACTCTTTTATAACCAACCCTGACACTCCTACCATCATCCAGAAGGCTTTTGTCTATTCCATTACTTCCTTGAATCTCTTTCTGTTGTTTTTTAAAAAGTATTTTATTTATCTTTTGTTCTCTTGGGCCAAAAAAATAAAGAAGAATGAAGCAAGCAGTTTATGCTTTTGGGGGGCCAAACTTGCATAACTGAGGTGATGACTAAGGACGCTCAACTTTTCCATAGACTTAATGTTTACACAACACCACAGGCTCCCTCCTGTCACTGCTTTTTATATGTTTTACCATCACCATCAAAAAAGGATTAGACACAAGCAGATTAGTTTAGAAATATTCTATTATATACGTCTGTCTTCTATTAATCAGATTAGATTCGATTCTTGGTATTTCTGCTACTTATTTATGAGGAATTAACTTGATTGAAAGCAAGGGACTTTGCAGAAATTTAACTACTTGTGACTTTGTTGCGGGCTGCACAGTGGCGCAGTTGGTAGCACTGTTGCCTTGCAGCAAGAAGGTCCTGGGTTCGATTCCCGGCCGGGGTCTTTCTGCATGGAGTTTGCATGTTCTCCATGTGCATGAGTGGGTTCTCTCCGGGTACTCCGGCTTCCTCCCACAGTCCAAAAACATGACTGTTAGGTTAATTGGTTTCTCTAAATTCTCCCTAGGTGTGAGTGTGTGTGTGAATGGTTGTTTGTCCTGTATGTCTTTGTGTTGCCCTGCGACAGACTGGCAACCTGTCCAGGGTGTACCCCGCCTCTCGCCCGGAATGTAGCTGGAGATAGGCACCAGCAACCCTCCCGACCCCATTAGGGACAAGGGTGAACGGAAAATGGATGGATGGATGACTTTGTTGCTGGATGTGTTTAAAATATCACATTAAAACAGTTTTGTTTTTGTTTTTTTTACTCACGTTTTACACTGTTATTGTTACTGCAAAATAAAAATTCATGTAAATGACACCAGGATGCAGTTTGTCAAGCAGATGCACCAAAAAGTAAAACAGGCCGCCTCTAAAACAAGACTGAGCGAATATAAGGAATATCACCTAAGCGCAGCAAAGTGGGAGCTTGGGAAATCAGAAGGGAGCATCTCCAACCCCATGACAGGCATTCATGTTAATTTGATCAGATGCTCCAAGACGCTGATGCTGTTATGTGAACCTCAGTACGGAGTTAATAAGCTGAATAATTAGAGTCACAACTCCGGTTAACTGGAAACGGCTGATGTTTTCTCCATTCAGAGCGGCGGCCTGACTGCTGAGGCCTGATGAGACCTAATCCAATAAAAACGCGGGGGGTGCCAGCGGCTCCCACCGCATGTGCTCCCGTGTTACCTGGTCGTCTTCGGAGGTGCCCGATCCAAGCCGGGAGGGTGCGGTTCCGATCCGGTTGGCCGAGTCCCCTCTAAGTTCCCTGTCGCGATTTTTCCTGCAGTGGACGTGAAATTAGATTAGAAACCGTGACTGTCGGCCGGAGTTTTGAGATTATCGTGGCTGCGCTGTAAAAGCCGGTGAGGGGAGGGAAAAAAGGCAAGAAGATGACATTAGATATCATTTACAAAGTCGCAAGTTGTGTAAACATGCAAAGTTATATTTTAAGACGCCAGCAAGGTTCCTTGACTGACCCCGTGTTCAAGATATCAGATTAAGCAATCGCATCTTCTGTGAGAAAAGAAGATCAAGCTCACTTTCCTCCAGCAGGAGATCAGTCTGGCAGCAGGGAATGGAAACCTGGTATCAGAGGACTAATGGGCAGCACAGATCACAATTAGATTTTACTTTTACTTGGCTTTGAATACTGAAGGTTTCCATCCTTCAGTTCAGGATGTATTTTTTTGGTTTGCTCGCAGAAAGCCGTTTCCCAGATTTTGTCCAATGTAAACGTCTAATGAAAGAGAACGAGGCCGCAGGAGGCTGCGTGTGTGTGTGTGTGTGTGTTTTATCTTTTGTTTTGGCTGTTCACATGCTAACATCATGACTGGCGATCAGCAAAGCCTAAAGAAGTTTATTGATTTAGGACAAAATCTGAACCAGCTGACTGAGGACTGGAAACACAATTTAGACTTTTCCGCTTGTAATGTTTGCTGACCTGAGTTTGGAAACGGAGGTAAAAGTCTATCAGGCATAAACCTAACTTCACTTGCTCGGTTGAAAATTATAATATATGCCTCCTTTGGACATGACATGTGGGTGTAAGGTGTATTTAAAATGTATGATTAGAAATAATACACTTGACATCAGTTTAAAAGTACAATTTATTGAGTTACACTAAGTTTCTTTGATTTATTGTATATAAAATGTTTATTTTTTTCTAGAAGCTCTGAACTGTAGCTACCAATTTGTGTGGTTTCAATCGGAAAACTTCAGGAAATAAAACAGTGAAACTATTCAGCTATATTAAAATCTGAACGTCTCTCAGTTGCCTCCTCAGAGAAAACTCCCTGAAACCGAATGGCTTTTGTCACCATCTAGTGGTGACAGCCTGTTTTCTCTAGAAATCTTTTCTTCCTTGATTTTGAACATTTGGTACTTCAGTTCAACTTTTTAGGCCCGAGCAGCTGAGCGCTGCGAAGGCCTATTGTAATCGCACTGTTTCATCTTCTCTTTATTCTGTCCATCAAATGAATTGGCTCTCTGGGGGCTTTATCATATTCAAAAACTCACCAAAGTTGGCGGACGTGTCAAGTCTGCGTGAAAATTTTGTATTTTAAGGGCATCGCAAAAATCGCAACTGAAACGGCTCAACAGCGCCACCTGACAACTTTCAAAAAACCCTTCGCATGGACCTTACTTCATCGTAGAGACATTAAGTTTGGTACACTTGTAGAGCTCCCCAAGACGCACAGAAAATTCAATTCATGATTTAGTGCAACTCAAACAGGAAGTCGGCCATTTTGAATTGAAGTTCCAATTTTGGGACCCCATTTTGGCCATTTACAGCCTTCGCATTTGATCAAACTCCTCCTAGGGATTTCGATTGATCGGCTTCAAACTTGGTCAGTCTGATCATAAGGCATGGCCGATTAAAAGTTATCAAAACGGTGAGTTTTTGTGCATGCTGAAGGGGCGTTGCCAGGGGTCAAAGTTCACCTACTCGCCATGAAACACAAAACTGTTATAACTCCTACACAAAAACTCACAGAGGCACCAAACTTTCAGTGATTGATCATTATTGAGTGTCCTACAAAACCCAATGATCAAATGATGACATCACTTAAGCCACGCCCCCTGGGAATAGGAAGTGTCATGTTTTACTCTGAACGGTCTCTATTTGATCCCTTTGCCCTAATCAACATGAAACTGTGTCCAGAGACAGAAAACGTGTTGGTGTGACTGGGTTGCCAACACCGATGGATTTCGATGGAGAAGGTGGGCGTGGCGAAGTGACCTGTAACGCCGCTGCCATACATTTGGCTCTAAATTCCACAGTTTCGAGTCGAGCTGCACCAAACTCACTAGGACAGAGGTCACCAACACGGTGCCTGCGGGCCTCCAGTCACCCGAGGGGACATTGTCAGGCGCCCACGGAGCAAGTTCTAAAAATAGCCATTGTCTTTAGAGAGCACTGCCAAATAAATTATTTAATTAAATGTTTTTATCTTGAAATAACATGTGTTTATTTTTAGATTAAAAAAAAAAAGAAAAAATAATTATAGAAACGTTTAAAATAAATTGCTTTATGTGTACAACTCTTTTCTAGCAGGACAATGATCTCGAACATTCAAGCAGAGATCAAGGTCAAAGGATATCTATGTGGGAGAATGGCCTAGTCAAAGTCCAGACCTAAATCCAACAACGAATGAAGATTAATATTGACGGAGGCTCTGCTTCCAGTTCCCTGAGATGTTTTACAAACATTTAACTCTGTAAACGTGCAAAGCTAATAGAGATTCGCCTCAAAAGAGTTGAAGCAATAATCGCATCAAAAGACGCACTTTTCAGATTTCGATTGCTAAGGGAGGAGGTGGGCTAGAGAGTCAGGTGAATACTTTTTGGAGGTGCTCTCTCAGGGCCAGGCGAGTGGAACAGGAGACAATACAGAAAGATCCGCTGCTTTTGCTGTGGTTTCTAGGGGAATCCTCAGGCGGCGGCGGTGGCGGTTTTCATTCATGCTGCTTGTCTCTTTATAGGAACGACAGCTGAAGAGTGTGTGAGCGGCAGCTGCCGAGTGACTCTGCAACAAAAATCCCCTTTGCGACGCAAGTCGAATGTGACTCAGAATCACAGAGGGCGGTGGAAATTGCTAATCATGCAGATCCAAAAAAAAATAAAAAAGTCCATCTTTGGAAATAACTGTATCACACTGCCTCCCACACGCCTTGCTCCAGTTTTCAGCTTTTTTGTTTTCGCCCAGCTCTCCTGGACAGGGTTTTGTTTCATTAAACCAGAAGCCTTTTCCACAGAAACCTCAATGTTAGAAGAACAAATCTCTCTTACGTCTTATCACGTCTGAACATGTAAGTCACACCCTTTGTGGAGATAGCATATCTAAAACACTTCCTGTTTTCTATTTCTACACTGCAAGAAACAGAAAACCTTACCAACATCACTAACATTTTTAACTTATAATATGAGGCAAATATCTTGTTCCACTGGCAGACCACTTCACTTATTGCTAGTACTTTTTCATCAGTATTAAGGAGTAACTTTCTTAAAGCAATCTCCTATTGCTTGCTGAACGGTTACTCATAGAAACTAGACCAAAAACACTTTGTAAGACTTTGTTTCTAGAGTCCAGGAACAGGCTCTGTTTTAACTTCTGAGGAAAACTCGAACAGAAATTGATTTTCTGTTAAAGTTCACGCACTTTCAGCCGATCAGAGGAATGCGGACGGTCAACACCAGCTTCTCCTTCTGATAAAATCCTCGAGAGGCCGGTCTCCGCTTTTACTCCGCTTCCATGTGACGCCGCAGGAATGCAGAAAGTTTGGTTTCTTACGTGCATGAGTGATGAGGGTTAACATTTACCTGAAGTCATCTCGAGCTGCCTGAGCCGTCGCCACGCTCGCTGGACCTCGCACCTGTCTCTACATGATCGGGATTAATTAGGGGGTCGCGAAGACACGAGCTGCGAGGCCTCTGCAGAAAAATCACACCGGTGCAAGTAAGGGATGAAAAACTTCTGTCATAGAGATTTCTTCTAATATAGAAATGATTTTAAAGGCCTCAAATCAGGCCTGTACTGGAGCCCTTCTGAGGAATAAAATAAGAAAAATGTGGGGGGGGGTTGTTCTGTAAAGACAACAAAACAAACTTCACTTGAGTTTCACTGTAAATAATTCAATTCAAAGTTTGAGCGGTTATATCAGACAAGCTCAGTTATTCTTAATCTGTCCTTTTTTGCTGTGCTGGAGCTTGTTTGGTGAGTTTTGAGAAGTGTCCCGCTGGATCAAGGACGTTCATCTGAGATGACCTGATTGCTGGAGACGCAGAGACTATCGGCTTTAAAAAGGCGATGAGGAAAAGGTCACGTCTTAGTGAGGCCGCACCCTGGAAAGCCTTCACACTTTCTGCTGAAAAACAGCCAATGGATGCTTCTTTCAACCAACGTGAAGGGATAAAAAACACAGTTGTCTGTTATTTATGTTCTTTTATTACTGAGTGCAGCCTTTTTGGTTAAGAGTAGAAAGAAAAAAGCTACGCATGTTTGATAAAACGCCACAGGAAGTCATATTTGCAATTTGCCATAACCCACTCAGGGAGAGAGAAATTTTTTTAAAAATAGTCTAAAATTGAGCTTTTCTTTTGTGCCTCCATACAAAACTTTGTGCGGAAGGAAACTAACGCTGATCCCACCATCCCTTCAGTGAAACATGGTGGTGGATGCATCATGGTGTGGGGATGCAGTTTTTCAGTACCGACAGAAAAGTCTGACGGCAAAATGGTCACCATTAAACAATACAGAGTCACTAACTGTGTCTGTGTACAAAAGCACTCCACACTTTTCAGGTTCTGATTTGTAAAACGAATTTTTCTTCCTCTACAGTTGTACATTGCATTGTGCTGGTCTATCACGTTAAAACATTTCCAGGAAATGTATTAGAGTTGCTGGTGGTAATGTGATAGAATGTGGAAACGTTTGAGGATTTGTGAATATTGAATTGTTTTAAACTTCTACAATCAGCAGTAGCAGATGTAGAAGGTTCATTAAGTTGACCTGCAGTCTGTTTAGTCCACTTCAATGCTTTTGCCTTTATAATTTCTCTAGAATTGAACCCACGTCTACCCTAAAACTAAAACTGTGAAAAGTTTATGTTTGTACTTTAACTTCCTCTTGAATATCCCGTAAGGGCCGGCAGTATTTTTTTTAAATCTTTTTTTTTTTTTTGCTAAATATTTTGTATGTTCTGGTTAAAGATTAAACTCACACACTTGAGAGTCTTTTGGAGAACTTGGGGTTGAAAATGAAGAAACATATATTTCAAAATTTAATTTTCTGACAGTAAAGTTTTACTTTCAGAACTGCTTTCTTCAGCTCCCTGTTGAAATACATTTTTTTCCCCCCAGAACTGACTTAAAGTTGTAGCATGTAAATCTTTCAGCTCACACGTACCACTCCTATCAGCATGGCCTCTGTCAAAAACAGAGAAAAGTGCTCTAAGAACCTACTTCCTCTTTTGTTAGCGGTTTTAGGTGGAGTAGGACATTTATCGGCTAAAAGAGGGCTTGCAGGGCCGAAGTTACACACCAAAAAAATGAACTAATATTTAAAAATTTTCAGCATTTGTCACAATCCAACCACAATTTTTTTCATGTTATAATTTTTAAATCAAATCTGAGAAGTGCCGTATGCCTTTAATCTGATACCCTAAAATAAAAATACCCAGAGAAGGAGCTATCAGTCAACAGGCAACAGGAGAAGTAATAGTTAAACACTCCACACATTTAGTCATTTTGGCAGACTTGCAATAAAATAGATAAATAAAACTCATAAGAAGTCTTAACTGAAGTGTTTTATAAAGTAGTATGGGGGACAGAGCAAACATGTAAGAGAAGGTCAAATGAAACCAAGATGTTACTGTTGTTGCTCCATGTTTAATGTTACACACTGGCGAAGTTACTCTCCATTCCCACACTGAAACACGGTGGTGGCAGCATCATGTTAGGTCAGGTCAAGTTTGTTTGTATTGAACATTTCAGCAACGTTCAAACTGCTTAAGACACAATACAGTCACCAAGTATAAAACAAGCAATGAACTTTCCATTTGACCATTGTCAAAAGCCATCACCAAAATCATCAAGCAAATATACATCAAATATATTGATCAATGTTCCAGTTACTACCAATCAGGTTTTTAGCATTGACTTAAAGAAACTTAGTGTTTTGGCTGTTTTGCAGTTTTGTGTAAGTTTGTTCCAGATTTAAGGAGCATAAACACTGAATGCTGCTTTTCCAATGTTTGGTTCTGGTAATGAAGAGTAGAGCAGAACCAGGTGCTTTTCTTTGACAGGGGCAAAGAAGCCGAACAGAGGTGGTGGGTAGATGGATGAAGTCCTGTAGAACTTGATGACATGCTGAGGAGATGATTAAGCCTTTGATTCAGCCATTATGCACCAGGACCACACCTAAAGTTACAGGACACCAACCATAACCATTATAGAGAAGACGATGGACAGATTGGAGAGGTGTTGAGTGAGGGAGGACTGAACCCAAATACAAGGCACTCTTTTCAGATTTGTATATTGTTTTATGAAATGTATACATTTTCTTTTATTTCACATAATATCTCAATGAAACACGTTCAAGTTTTTGGTTGTAACATGGCAGATATGGAAGTGTTTAGATTGGGTATGGAAGGTTTTCTTATCCTCTGTAGGAAGCACAGCTGTGCTTAATGTGTCACTTTTAAATGAATGAATGGATCTAACCTCCTTCCTGTTGTTTCTTTTAGACATGAGAGACCGACTGGGACACCTGCAGGAGGCCCAGACTGATCCTGAAGGTTTCAGCGCCGTGGACCTGAACGGCCGCTCAGAACACGAAGACTCCAACCCGGATCTGGATGGGATCCTGCAGCAGGCCCAGCGGATCCGTCTGGAGATCCAGCAGATCCAGAACAACATTGGCGAGCTAAAGGAAGTGAACTTCCAGACGTTAAACAAGACTTCATTTCCCGATGTCACGAAGCGAGACTCCAACGCAATCGGGATGGACATCAAGCGCGGAGGGGAAGCCGTGTTGCAGCAGCTGCACGGGATGAACGACCTCCGGGGTCAGCTGGAGGACCAGCGGGGCTCCTCTGACCCCGTGGCCCGCGTCGCTCGGACCCAGTACCGCTACCTGAGCGCCGCGCTGCGGGAGGTCATGTTCAGCTACAACGAGGCCGAGATGAGCCACAGCGAGGCCTGCAAGCGCCACATCCAGCGGCAGATGGAGGTGGCGGGGAGGGAGGTCAGCGAGACGGAGCTTGAGGAGATGATGGAGGGAGAGGAGCCGCAGGTGTTCAGCATCCAGGTGGGGGGCCAGACCGCCCGCTCGGCCCTGGTGAGCATCGAGAGCAGACAGCGGGAGCTGCAGGAGCTGGAGAAGAGGATCCAGGGGATTCAGGAGCTCTTCTTGGACGTGGCCATGCTGGTGCAGGAGCAGGGGGCCGGGGTGGAGATCATCGAGAGGAACGTCCAGAACGCCGAGGTGACCGTCCAGGAGGGTACGTTCCAGCTGGAGAGAGCCCTCGCATCGGATAAAAACAACCCCTTCAAGAAGATGTTTTGTGGCTGTTTTCCGTGCTACAAAAAATTGCCTTGATTTGTGATGAGGAAATAACGGATCTGGTTATGACTGTGCTTATTTTACACGCGGAAAAGATAAGCAGCATATCCAAGGCATATCCAAAAACCTGCAAGACAGGAAGTATAAGAACAGACTGCTGCGTCAGACACCAAAAAACTACAGTATACTGAAAATCTATTCCCACAATGCAAAACGTCTCTTATAAATAATAAGAGACGTTTTACCAACTTCTTCAAAATTCATGGTTTTAAAACTATTTTGGAGAGCCTGGATGCTATTGTCTAGGCTTTGTAAGCTTCTCATATTTAAAGTGAATCAAATTTTGTGCTACAATATTCATCTATTTAAACAAATATATGAAGCAAGAGAATGTGCAGTTGTTACTCAGAAACCAGATGGTTGTCGAGTCAAAGAGATGAAGATGTTTTGCTGTAAAATTTGCATATAAACCTCTGGGAAAAAAAAAGAAAGCTAAAGACCTTAGCTAAAGGTCTAAGGTCCTTAGACCTTTGGCCTGTTTCAAACAGGCTTCAAACAGGCTAAAGTTTGAAGCCTGTTTGAAGCTGATAATAGTATTCAAATCAACTCAATTACATTTAAAAAATACTTAGTTTATCCCAAATGAAAACTAAATGTTGTAACTCAAATCATCCAAGTATCGTTAAATAGTAGTGACCACTGTTACATTTGCAAACCTGCCTCAATTAGCACAGCTCGGTAGGAATGGGACAAAATCAAAAAGGCAAATCTAATAATACTGAAGCCTCTGAAGGTAAAGACATTTTTATGACTGAAAGACAAAGAAGCGCTTTCTGTAAATTCTCAGAATCTGTGGAGGAAATATTTCTACTTGTTTTTATGTGGAACACTTTGTTCTAATTAAGCTAACATTAATTTTGTGCTGCTTTAAATTTCCATGGCTTCGACACTAATATTTTTATGCAAAGATATGAAGTATGTTACAATGAAAAACACTCTGTGACTAGCTAAGTAGGTCAATAAAGAAAAAGATACAAGAAATCTGCTTTAATTCCTGTAATCTCTGTTTCTGCTAAACCCTGTTAACGTTACATTTAAATATCTTATTGATTAGCCTACAAACACACACATAAAATGATGCATGACATTCTGATTAATGTGAAACAAATGTGTTAATTTTATTTCAAATGTGTATTTAATCTTATGAGTATTTATATTATGTTAATCTTGCCTCTGATCCCCGTTTGGGCCGGTTGACTCTTATAAAATATGAGCGATTATGACCTCTACCAGAACCAAAATAACTTTGAGTGGCTTCCTGATTATTTATTGGAGTCACGTCAGCACATTTCCTTCTAGCAACAGATTAGAAATAATCACTTGTAGTCCTCAATTAGCAGAAAACTTCTCCCACTGAGGCCTCGTTGGTGTGAAACATGACCCAGTGTCAGACAGCTCCTTTCTGGTACAAACAACTGAAACCACAACAATGGCGAAAGGTTGAAGTGACAAGAAGAGACTGATGTTTGGAATCTTTCACATCGTAAACATGTTACGACGGTATTTGTCAGTCCGTGCCTCCTTTCCACACCATTTTAATGCCAGTTTGTCCCTTTAGCCATTTAATTAACAAACCATTTTGTTAATTAACCCTTTCATGCATGAATTATGATCCTTTGTGTCAGATTTTTTTTTCCATTTTTTAAAAATTATTTTCTTAAGGCATAAAAAAAGGTAGGGAAATTTTTTTGTAAAAATAATTTTTTTTTATTTTCTTTTTTTTTTATGTGATCAATTGTAATTTTCTCCAAATACAAAGTTGTTATTTGAAAAATACATCAGTAGTATTGTTCCTTAGGGGTTATCTGATGTCACAATATTTTTTTTACTTGCAAGAGTCATCTACAGTAGAAGGAGGGACCGGGTCGGTTCTCATGCTTTTTTGTCTGTCGGCCATATTGTATTTAACAAAAATAATTTCTTGCCTTTGCTGCTGATAGCTAGTAGTTGATGGTATATTTTATGATGCATTAGTGTCCACTTCAGTGGTCTGTGTGCATTTATAACATAAAAATCCACAGTAAGCACAAGAAAATGGCTTTTAGAAAGCTGTCCAATATAATGACCACTGTGCATGAAAGGGTTAAAGTGTATGTCTATTGTAGTTAAGTATTTTTCATTAATTATGGGGATGGCGGGGGGAAAAAAACTATGAAAGGTTGAAATCCTACAAATCATTTATTTCAAGCTCATATTTTGAACATTTATTATTAATCCTAGTTGCACCGGTGCAGCCTGTGCATGACTGGCTTGTCTCCAGCTTCCAAGTCCAACTACTTGACTCCCAGGTTAACAGGTTGCTCTAAATGACCCTTTTATGTAAGTGTGTACCTCTGTGTTGCCCTGGTGACCTGTCCAGGGCCTGACAAGGCAAGCGGGTATCGAAAATGGGTGGATGGATTAAAAAATAAAAATAAAAACTTTTTGAGGTTTGTTTAATGTCCTTCTGTAAATAACCGCAGCATGTCACAGTGTGTGGGGGATGCTGGATCTCCTTCCTGTACCCAGCGGCGGTGATGAGGAGTTTCAGACGAAGCGCTTAAGGCGTGATCTTCCGCGTTGGCTCAGTGTTTGTCAGACCTCCTCACTCTTCTCGCTACACGCTGCATGTTGAAACTCACATTTGGAACCGAGTCAAAAAGAGGAAATGATTGTTTCACCGCTCGCTCCTTGTGCTTCTGTGAGTTTAATTTCGTAGTACCGCTGGAGGGTAACGCTTCAAGGTACGTGCAGTCTTTTAAGATATATTTTTCTGTAATGTAGTTTTATTATTTACTGTCTATACAGGACGTTCACTGAGCGATGGGGTGAGTCAGGTTGTCTCTGTCAGTTTTTCTCCATCAGTCTGATAAATAAAAAATAAAAAATAAAAAAACGCGTTCTGGTTTCGAGTTGTAACTTTTTGACTGTAAAATACAAGTTTTAATCGCTCAGTAATATAGTAATATATGTAATCAGTAATATATGTTAATAGCGAATTCACTGTACAAGCCTGACTTAGTCTGTGCAGCTAAGAATATCTGCGCATCATCACATCTGAGGAAGTAACTCACGGGCTTCCTTCCTAGAAAACCTGAATAAAAACATCTGAAGTTTTTTTTTTAATAAGAGTTTTCTAAAAATAGAGTTTGTTCAGAATAGCCTCAAAGTTTTACAGAAGCATTTGAAAAGTGTAGGTCAGTTTATCTTAACATTTCTTGTGAGATTATAGTTGAAACTGGGCGTAGAAATACTAGATATGTTGACGAATTACAAGGTTCTGTTTGAAACAATGAAATGATGCAGGATATGAAAACTAATGCAGCTGTAGCAATGATCTCCAAAGTTGAGGTCAACTAGTGATGCTGGCACCTTTATTATTTTATATTATTATAAATTGAATAACTAGTCCACTCAACCAACAGCTATGTTTCTGATGCCTACTTTTTGTGGGTCACAAGGTGAAAAGTTAAGGAATATTTGATTTTTAAAGAAAATCGATTTATGGATTCCACCCATATTAAAATGATTAGCCATGATTTACTTATTCAAATAGTTTTAATTAACCAAAGGTATGAAGTTAAAGTCGAGACAAATCTTGAAAAACCTTTAATTAAATTTATTTATAGTACAGTCCATAAAAACATACCAACCTCACCCTTCTCTTGTGTGCTCAATAAATGTGGCTAACTGTTGACTGAACCAGCATCATCAGTTAGATTCCAATGGAGTAGCTAATGATCCTAAATATATCATTTCTTGAAACTTACTGCACATTTATGCACTTAATTAAAGTACAAATACCTTCAATATCTCACATTTAACGAACTAGCATCCAGATTCCTTCTATATAAGTTGGACTTTAGCATTAGCGCTACCGCTAAGCTACCTACGGTGGGGTACAATACTAAATTTGTTTCCTCGGCACTGAAACATTCCGGCCCACAATTCTTAATGACATATCTCAACTTTTGCTGTTGACATATTCATTCATAACAAAACCTATGTGAACATATCAGCATTTCTGTTCACTGCTGTAGACAAACAGTAATAGCGAGCTTATTTTTAGCTCATTCAAGATCCTCAGTTAATCCTTAATAAAAATGTTTTTGTAACTAAAAAAAATTGTTAGAATGTAGCTTTTATTGGAAGGTACATTTACAGTAATTAGTTGAAATGTAAATAGATTTAATATCTAATAGTTAACACCTTCCAAAATTTGCTTTTAGAGTGTAACCTTTAAAGAATGCGATGTAAAGCACTTTGAACTGCTTTGTGTCTGAAATGGGCTGTGCAAATAAACTTGATTGATTGATTGGTTGGTTGATTGATTGGTTGGTTGGTTGTTTTGGTCTTTTCGATCTTCAGCTGGTTTTCCTGCATTTTCAATTCCCTTTTGGTTGACCATAACTTTTAGTCCCACCAGAAGTAAACTTCTTCCTCAAGTCAAACGATTCTACTAAGTTTACCAGAATCTTCTCGAGGTTTTCAATTAACCTTTCCGCCTCCCTCACAAGTTCTCCTTTCTCGTTGGTCTTATACACAAATTTATCTTCACTCTTCCTGTTTTCATCTATTTCATAATTATGTTATGAAACTAAAAAGGCGGCTGGCTGAAACTGTTGCTAAGAGGGAGCCAAGGCTATCGGTACCTTGCATTTACTCTACCTGTCCAAAAATGACAGGCAAACCTTTCTACCATTTTGAGAGTGAAATTCTGCTGCCTGCAGCTCTTGGTGACTGCATGCCACTTTACTGACCTACATTTAACAACTGTGGCCCAGCTTGTGTTTAGGAAGGCTTTGATGCAGATCAGATAATTCACAAGAGAAGAAGAAAAAACAACTTCTGTTGTCCCTTTTCTGGTAGACATTCGATCAACAGATCTCTGGTGTTACAGTAGCTTCGGTTTTGCAATGTAAAATGTTATTTCCCTAAAGAGGTTGGCTAAGCTTCTTGCTCCCCCCTGCAGGTAAAATGAAAGACCGACTGTACGAGCTGCAGAGCTTCCCCTCTGACACCGCAGAGGAGGAGAGTGGCCCCAATGGTATCCACAGCAACGAGGACGAGGAGCTGCTGGAGCAGCACGCCGTCGTCTTCCAGGGCGAGGACGTGATGGACAGCATCTACAAAGACGCCCAGATGATGAGGAAGGAGATGCTGCTCCTCAAGTTGGACGTGAAGCGTATGGGGAAGCAGAACACGCGCTTCCTCACGTCGGTGAGGAGGTTTAGCAGCATCAAGCGGGACGCCAACGCGCTCGGTAGGGACATCAAGGCACGGGGGGAGGCCATCTACGCCCGGCTGGAGAAGATGGGGAAGCTGAGCAAGGAGCTGGAAGAAGAGCACGGCCTCACGTCGGCCGTGGCTCGCATGGTGCGCTCGCAGTACGTGTCCCTGACCAGCGCCTTCCACGAAGCCATATCCGAGTTCAACGAGGCCGAAATGATCCAGAGGGAGAACTGCAAAAACCGCATCCAGAGGCAAGCGGAGATCATGGGCAAGGAGGTGAGCAGGGAGCAGATAGACGAGATGATCGAGACGGGGAAGTGCAACATCTTCACGGATAATCTCCTCCAGGAGGGCAGGACTGCTAGGTCGGCTCTGAACGAGATAGAGAACAGGCACAAGGAGCTGCTGGAGCTGGAGAGCCGCATCAGGGACATCCACGAACTCTTCTTTCAGCTGGCGCTGCTGGTGGAGGAGCAGGGCTCCATGCTGGACAACATAGAGGCCAACGTTGGCGCGACTCAGGACTACATCGCCAAGGCTACGGTTCAGATCAAGAAGGCTGTGAAATACAAGAGAAACAATCCGTGCAAGAAGCTTTTCTGCTGCTGCTTCCCTTGCTGCAAATGAAACTTCTTCAGCAAAACGATTCCTTTATTTGTATCTACAGAGCTGACCCCAGGCATAAGCAAAGTCTTCAAATTTGTGTCTACTTTTAAGTGAGTTTTAAGATTACGGGGCTCTAAATCAGCTGCTGCCCCAGGATCCTGTAGAATCTTGGGCCGGCCATGTGTCTGTGTCTATTTAATTTAAAGTGTTGCACTGCAGCTGCGGTGTCCAACATCAGTACTTTGACATAATAGGTTTTTTTTTTTACAGTGTTAAGAAGAAGGAAGAGTCATTTCAAACCACACACTCGTATGCAAAACTGAGACAGTGTAATTTGGATGCTACATTTCCTGATTGTTACTTTGATTATACTTTAAGCAGCGCCCTCTGACCTGCTGTAAAGACATAAATCTGAAGTACAATACTTTTAACTTTGTGTTTAGACTCTCAGCGTTGTCATTTTTGCAGTGTAAAATATTTAAATGTGATTTTTTTTTTTAAATGAGACTAAATGCCTTTGAGTGGCTTTGACGGCGCGAGCATGAAACTGGAAATAAAAGTGGTCCTGGTTCCTGCTGCTACTGCTGTTGTTCAACAGGTCTTTAGAAATACATTAAGGCCTCTAATTAAGGGAAGATTTGTTTACATGCTTTACGAAACTATAGCCTGGCCAACCTAATTCACCTACAGGCCTTTTGTTGTCTTACTCAACTGAGAGCTCCTGCAGTTTCAGATGAAACGGTATTATCTTAAGTCAACAGTACGCAACAGAAGCCAGTCACGTAATACGTCAGCTTTTCTCATGACCTGAATCGATGTGTATGTGTTTGCTAAGGCTGAGCAACAACAATAGAATGGAGAGCGGATCAGAAGGCTGTAGTGCAGCGGGGCCTTCTGGCCGCGTGAGAGCGAGGTGAAAATGTGCGACACGCCATCTCCCACAGGAGGTGCCAGTTGTCAGCTGGTAACGTGAAGGTGAGTCAGCCGTGGTTGTTTTCAAACTGCAACGTCGCCGCTCAATGTCGAAATGAGTCTGCAATGATTGCACTTCCTCCATCAGTAGCATCGCTGTGGTTTGCATGTCTGCGTGTAGGGGACGGGGTGGAGTGGGGGCTTACAGGCAGCGTGACCAGCTCTGTTAGAGGCGTTGCACCAAGACTTTACAAAGTTGCCCGTCGTCCTCACATGACTGCTCGTGTTTGTTTTGTTGTGGTTTGCTGCAGACCCCAGCATGGCAGAGAAGGTTCAGGTGTAGGAGATTAGATTTGATGGGCTAAATCCTTGTGGGTTTGCAGCCCCCAGGTTTGATGGGAAGTGCGGCTGTTTGAGAGTTATGTGTGGGCTCATTGCCTGTACATGTAGGAGGGTGGGAAACTCAAGAAATTTCTTTAAAATGTTTACATATGATGAATAAGGGATTTTCATACAGGCTTGAAAGTTAAGGACAAAGTTTATATTAATAATCTTGGAACATCATTAAATCACTTGTCAATTTTAACCTTATTGAAATATTTTTATAATGCTGTCCGGTCTTAACACACAGACAAAACGGTATCAAAACTACAAGACACCAGGACTCATTAAACATCTTCGGTTAGAAATAAGTTGTGTGAATTTGGTGCCATCTAGCTGTAAGCAGGGTTTCTGCAGGTTTCACCAACTCAAATACATTTTAAGACCATTATGAACAAAATGTAATGGACATTTTTGTACATGACAGAAATGTACAAAATAACATTCTATATTTTATATAGTTTATATAGTAGTCCCAAGCTTTCTTGCACAGAATGCACAGCATCGTGTGGGTTGGCAACAGAAGCAAACCAGTGGCAAAAACACAGTCGCCCAGCAACTGGTAATAAAATAACGCTTTTATCTAGACTCACGATGCTAGCTAGCTAGCAAGGGTATGCTAGCAGTTAGTTAGCAGTAGCCTCAAGTTGCAGAAGGTCTGAAAATACCTGTATGCAACGCAAAAGTTTGACTGACAGAAAAGTCCCACGATAAAAATAAACTACATAAAATATACGAGATGAAATAGTCCTTGAAATGTGCTCCTATAGGTTGGTCTCTGGCAAATAAAATAACAGAAGTTAGTGGTTCTGTTACAAATTATGAATGTTTCTGAGAAACTAACCTCTTAACATAGAAACCATTCAAAAAAATTTAGACCCTTCTACCAAAAAAGAACAAGAAATGCGTCATATTTTAAACTATTAATAAACTATTACTATACATTTCTAGAAAACATTTTTTAGTGTGAACAGCAAACACTGAGTGCTTATTTGGCTAATGCAAAGAAAAACAATATATGAACTGATTGATCTATCTTACTTTAGACCAGGAAATTTAAAATAATTTTTAAAAAAGCTCTGTGTAAACATGGCAGTTTTCAGTTAAAAATGGTGTTTAACCTGTATGCACATAAATAAACACAAATAAATGCATAAAAACTGGCAGATCACTTTATTACCTACAAACAAATGGACATACTTTGGTGCAAGAAAAAAAAAAACACTGGAGTGAAAATAAAATTTAAAATACTGTCAACACACTGCAGACACAAAAAAAGTGGCTATTTAGAAAATAATAATCAGCAGATTAATTTTTTTCTCTAGTTCCCTTAGTATACATACGTCTGTTTAAATTTGAACACTGGGCACATGTGATGAAGTATAGCTTAAACACCTGGTGGTTCAAGTTAAAAGAAAATGAAAAAAGTAACCCAGACACCTAAAAATATTTGCAACTGAACTGATCAATATATGTTTCAAACTCACATGCAGAGTGACAGTAAAATGTCAAGCAAAAACAAACCGGTCACCTTTAGGAGTTTACAGTACATGCATTCATGTGCAAATCAATAATTCACATCTACACCTAACTGAGGCAGGTTTCTTAAAAAAAAAAAAAAGAAAAAATATGATAGCACAAGTGGATAAAAAATAAAGTTTTGAGTTTACAGCAACTTCTAAAAAATATATATACATAAAGAGGGGGGAAAGAAAAACAAAAATGAAAACTGGCAGCTAAAACCTAAAGTAGCTGACATTTTCCGCTACCTTTTATTAAAAAAGATTCAAGCATTTTCTTTCAAATAGAAACAAAACACACGGTGTTTCAAAACGCGTTTATGCTAATGAAATGAACTCCACAATGAGAAAAAAACAACAGAAAAAAGAAAAACACCCATAAAATCTTAGATTTCTCTATTGCTGCACTACAAACTGGGCTCGTCATACTGTCAGTTTGGAAACCGCGCGCTGTGATCGTTGTCTCACAACCAACATCACGACAAAAACATCCTAAAACCCTGAGACGCCATCCATTTCTACCCACCTGGCAGGTAATGGCAAACACATTCAACACATCAAAATGAAAGATGAAAAGAAGTAGTGATGTTCAAAATAGTCAGGTATGCTTCCTAAAACCTGGCCAGCAGGGTTCTATGTCACTTATGTTTTCACCAAGTACATTCATAATCATCTCGTTGCGCCATTTAGATTTTTGGAGCAAAGAACCCACAAAAAAAATAAAATAAAATAAAGTAAATCTGCTGGTAACGTTTGGCCAAACAGACTGGAGAATAGGGTTTCTCGTTTCACCCTGAATAAGCCGGATAATTACTCAGAAATGAAAAGTAGAAATGAAGACAAAACACACGGCAATGTCGACACACCAACGATGGTGAGCTGGAAGCAGAAGGATCCTGTGAAACATCCAACTTCTGCTCAGGTGTTTGGTCAGTTTCAATATGTTCTAATAAAGCTGTGAAAAAGAGTTTTAACCAGCTAAAAGCAGTGAAGACAACTCACTAAGATTAAATCTGTCAGACGTTAAGTAGTATTTGATTTTAAGTCATTAAATAAAAAAAAACATTCATTATATAGAATGGTTTAGCAAAACGTATATATATATATAGGTTGTAGGCATTTGTTTTGATCCAAAAATAGGAATAATCTTGTATATTTTGCTAAGGTGAACTTTCACTATTCTTCGTCTTTCCCTGATCAAGATCCTTCTGATGATGAAAAAAAAAAGAAAGTAGTGGGGAAAATTTAGGTAAATCATAATAGATATTGATTATCGCCACGTTCTATTTCAGTAAAAATCTAATCTCTATTTAAAACGGAGCCGATATACGTTTTAGTGGAACCATTTGAGTTGCTATGGAGAAAGTCGTTAGAATTTCAATGAGACCTCAGCTGAACCACAACACCTTGCTGACATAGTCTCCTGTAAATTAAAGTGAAACAAAGAATAACCTGAAATTGACACTGTTCCAAGTGGAGTTGCAGTTTCGAAGCGTGAAGAGAGTAAATGTCTGTAAACGCTGAAGAAAGTACAAGTAGATCAAAGTTTTCTTGGTCAGTTAAAAAAAATAAAAAAGAGGTGTCAAAAAAATGTTGTCAGTGTTCACGCTACAGGTTTGAGAACCGATCGTAAACATCTTCCCTCTTTCGTGAGCTCCCTGGTGAAGCACATGCACGGCAGAGGGATGGCTTCCTCCCGGCGGGCGATCGTGTTGAACTTGCACTTCTTCAGGTGGTCAGCCATGCTGGCGATGTCGGCGAACTTCCATTCATTCACCGTGCCGAAGGCCGTGCTGAAGCGCCACACCTGGCAGAACACGAGAACAGCATGCGACTTCAACCATGCTGAGAAAAACTCACATTTGCTCTAATTGTGACAAGGATTTTGACAAATGAATGACCATACAACATAGCACCTGAATGTTCTAACCTTGTGCGTTATTTGCCACGAAGGAGACCCGTCGTCGCGCCGCTTCTTCTCCCATAGCAGGACGACCATGCCACGCATCTGAAGCAGACTGGCGCACACGTTCCTCATGGTGCGAGACACTCTGGACAGCTGGCACAGACTGAAACTGTCGAGAAAGCTCGCTATGTGCTGCAACACCTCAAAAGGAAGACTGCTAAACTGATCGTACTGAGCGTCGATGTGGTGGGGCTTTCTTGAGTGGCCGTCTCCGGTTTTTAAAGGCAATCCGGGCTGCACCCCAAAGGAACCCAGGTGTCTGTCGTGGATGATCCGAAAGCCCTGCACGGACGGACAGAAGCGCCTCTGGGAGTAAGTGCAGCCGTAGTACGCCAAGGGGCAACGCTGCTCCATCCAGCCGTTGAGTCCGGCGTGGATGTCCCCGTGGACGTTCTTGAAGTGAGACGAAAACTCGTCGCGTCGGAAAAGCTGCCCGCACACAAACGTGAACATGGAGCGCTGTTTAGTTTGGTACCGCGCGACGCATTCGAGCACCAGTTCCAGCCGCAGCGTGTGGAATGGGCTGGGGTTGGAAAGCTGCGGACTGGCGTGGTCGCAGGCCGAGGCCGAGGCGATGTCGCCCACCATGGTGTTCGTGGCGAGGATGGCGGAAGGGAAGGAGAATGTCTGAGTGCCAAAGTCAATGTGGTAGCCGTCGACAAACCTGCTGTCGGAGATCCCCCGGCCTCCCGGGGAATCCCCGAGGCAAAACAGCAACGCTGCAGTGATGAGGTCAATGCCGTGGAGCCCCATCGGGTCCTCCTCTACCTCCAGGTCAGACGTGTCCACCGCTTTGTCCTCCATTTTTGCTCGAAACAAGTAAGGGTTGATTAGGGCCTGGGGGACGTTATATGTAAACATGCTGAGCACTTCTAAGTTCTGCTTCCAACACCGATACCTGCAGAAGCTCCTTCTCACTTGATCCGACACCAGGAATGGCGGTGTGAGCGGGACCAGCTGATGCGTGGGCGGCTCTGGTGCTACGAGGGGTATGTAGTCCTGAGGGATGCGAGGCCAGACAAGGTCACCGTTTTGATTTGGTTGGTTGATGACGACATCTTTTTTCTCAAAATGCAATTCCACAAAGTTCCTTTCTTCAGACCAGTTAGCAGCATCGTCATCTCCGTCCGTTTCTACGGCGCAATCGACTCCACCCACAGCCCCCAGCTCACACTCTGAATCACTGTTACTATCAAGCATTTCTACGTTCCTCCCGCCTTCAGCAACAAGACTGCTTTCCCCATTTTCTCCATTATGGGTCAATCCATTCTTATCTCCATTTATATTTTCGATGATTTTGCCAATGTTGTTGGAATTAGTGAGGATGTCCAGCGCAGCAGCTAAGCTCCTGGTCGCCTCCCCTGAAGCTCTGTACAAGTTGTTGTAAGGTTCTTCCTCCATTTCTACTGTTTCACTGCCCAACACCGACACCATTTCATCACCATAGCCTGCTCCCTTTTCTCCGTTCTTTGACACATTGGTCGTAACTTTCAGCGACTCCAATAGCATCCTCTGATCCTGAAGAGCTAAAGCCATGTCCAGCTGCTCCACCTCGTCAAAGTCTTTGCTCAGGTTCTCGTAGGACTTGTGATCGGCGTAGCTCACAGGCCACCGGTTCCACTCCATTGTGCAACAAACTATGCTGGCAGGGCATGTCTCCAGATGCTGCGCCATTTTGATTCTCTTGATGGTGAAGGGGCAGCCAAAGCCGCTGTTTAGGCAAGGCAGTCTTTCGTAGGGACACAGGAGACGATGTTCATCCAGCTTGCAGGAGTGAAAAACGGCCCCGCAGACGAGAGGACAGCCAACCAGATTGCAGGAGACACCCGGCTCTGGTTTGGCCATGCACCGTCTGTTGATGCACTTAAGGCAGTGTGGATGCAGGTTCTCCATTTTAAAGTTGTTCCTGCCTGCAGCGGGGGAGTGTGTTCAAAAGCGGAACCCTGTTCACAAAGACAAAGGATTAAAAACAGACTTGGTGAAACTCTCACCTTAATGTTTATTCTTAAAACTTTTTCACATTGTGTCACAATACAACAAACTCAAATGTACTAGGATTTTTACACATATTGGTTAAGTGGAGGAAAAACGATTGGGGCTGAAATGATTAATTGGATTAATAAATTTTTTAAATACTCGTCAGCTAATTTAGTAATCAATTAATCATTATCTGGAGAATACAAACTCAAAAAAAGGCCATTTGTTATCAAAAAACAACATATTCAAAGCTGTAATTAAACCAAAACTGGGAATTATATGTATATGTTTTGCTCCTAAGATAAAAACACCTTTGTCTGTAAATATGTTTTACCCAGAACTCCTCAAGTGAATTCTTTTCATATTCACCCAATTCAATACAATAAACTATTGCATTTTAGGAAATAAAACGTTTATTTCCAAAAAAGGAATTTAATTTATTTCCACCTTTTAAATTGATTTCTAGTTTTGCATTGAAAAGACTTGATTTAATAAAAATCTATATTATGTGCCAATTTATTTTATTTGATTAATCTGATTAATTTAGTAATATATTAATCGATTACTAAAATAATCATTACTTGAAGTCCTAAAAATTATACATTGTCGTACAGATGTATTCAATAAATTAGAATATTATTGAAAACTTTATTTACCTTAGTAACTCAATTCACTGAGTGAAACGCATTACAAAGATTAATTACAGACAGAAGGATGTTTTTGAGCCTTTAATGATGAAAACATAACTTTTCAAATGAAAACATTACATCAGACCAATAAAAAAAGACATCTTAATATAGAAATGTGGGCCTAATTAAAAGTTAAATATCTGCTTTAATGTATTTTTAATTTGACAAAAGAGGTTCATTGGAATGCATATGCTAGTTTAGGGAGTATGACTGTATTTTTTCTTCTTTCTTTCCAAATAGAAGCCTAAAAAGTCTGGTGTGCATAGAGTGATGTGAAACAGTGTTTGCACCATTACAGATGAATTCTGTTTGTTAATTTTTGTCCCACTTAAATGTTTTAGATTATAAAAAATATACCCGTACCTAAAAATTTGATAAACAGAGTGAATAAAAAAAAGCAATTCCCCCCATGTTAAATCATAGCAGCTGTGATTCAGCAGATTTACTGCTTACTGGTCTCACCCATACCTGATTACTGCCAGACCTGTAATCTTCTTCTTATAATTATTATTTTTAATCACTTAAACAGAACCTGCCATGTTGTAGGTTAGAAATTCTCAAAAAGGAACACACTGTACCCTGAAATAGAGAAATTGAACAACAAATGCAAAAAGTGGAATCAACATCAATCATGAAAAAGGTTGCTTTATAACTACAGCCATTACCCACATACATAGAAAACAATGAACCTTTCTCAGAAAGGCCTTTTGCACATCGAGCAACTAAAAATGTTGCCTAATCCTCTTTATACTAAACAAACTCAGGTATTTTTAAAGGAATTTCAAATATCGGATTTTAACTGAGCCACTCTAAAACACAAATTTTGTGATCTGTATTCTGATTGCATACTTTGGGTTATAATTTGCTTCACATTTCACCACTCGATACAAATGCATTTTACACTTTTCAAATAATTATTCATGGAGAATTATGAAAACATTTCACTTTCACACAATAATTTGTGCTGGTTTGTCACACACAAGACCAACAAAACACTCCTACTAATAATAATAATAATAATAATAATAATACTAAATATTTTGTCTGGTAAGGAACGTTTCACAACAGATTTTTTTTCAGGTTTGGTGAAAACCTGAAATGTTACTTTCAGAGCTGAAACTAAGCTTTTGTTCAAAATCCCTGGTATTCAGAAAACTTGCACAGACTTTTCCCTAACCAACACAACCAGTTGATGGCTTATGAGTTTACCGCTTATCCGGACGGGTTACGGATGTGAACGGCGCTGTGTCTCCAGACAACAATTTAAACACCCGCAACTACGCTGCTGGTCTAAAATGAAAAGTTTAAAACCTAATAATTGTTGTTGAAATCTTTGCTGCAGCTGACAGCAGAGTTGCGCAAGAACAGCTGGCAGGTTAGCATTCAGCTAAACGTAAACAACACAGCACCCAGTGTAATTCCTTCTGCCTGCTTTTATCCCTTAATCCTATGATTTCACTAAAATAATGAGATTTACATAAACTAGTTTTATCACTCCACAAGTAACAGCCGAACAGCGCCGAACAGACAGGAAAAAAAAACTTTTCAAACTAATAAAAGAACAACACAAATAGCCTGTTAGCATTAGCGTGTACAACTCTGTACTCTCAGTTGTTAGCTCGCCGGTAGCTTCTGGAAACAACCTACCTGAGTTACCGAAGTCCCTGAAGTCTTATTTATGCTAGTATTGTTCTCTTTAAATTTGGTTCGTTGATTTCAAAGAGCCGGAAAGTATACCTACATATAGACAACTTAAAGTAGTTAACAACTTCAAATCTTGTGAATTGTCCGCAGCTGGTTGAGTTCATGTGGGTCCTTCGGTTCTCTCCGACTGTTGATTCTGGTTTGGAACGTCGCAGCACTACGTCATCACGTAAAGTGACCTGTCACATTTAGGTTTGTGGGCGAAGTATGGCAAGTCGTTGCCATATACAATCACACCACACTTTTTTCTTCTTTTTTGTTTTATCTAAATGAAACAATCTGAGTCAAATTAACATTCTTACTTGTCCAAGCTGAAAATAAAGTTACAAAAAATTAACATTATCTGCTAATTAATAGATTTTAACGTCTAGAGCGTTATACAGCCTAATAAGAAAACTTTATTGGTCGACTGTCTCTTCACAACGGTTCAACATTCATCTGCCTAACTTCTAATGAAAGGTTTCTGAAAAATGTCCCACTCCTTTGCGACCTTAATATTTCCAAGGTTAAAAAATATGGCTTTGCTTCATGGTTCTCAAACTGGTCCCACCACTGGTACTGGTTGGGGTGTTTATAGAGCAAAAAAATGGCGTGTTTAAGCAAACAAACATCTAAAAGTTGCAGGACACTAGCCCTCAAGTTCTGGATTTGACGACCCCTACTCTAGACTATCAAAGCTTAAAGCTAACCTTTACATCCCAACTTCCATTTTAATAGCCCAAACATACACACCAGATGAAATCACATGCTGACAGATAATATTGACTCCACTTTGATAAGTAATGTGGTCAAAAATATAGACAAAAATCTAATTTTACCCTTAGTAATCACTATAAAGAATGTCAACTGAGATATCAGAATTTCAGATTGTGCACCAGGCAAACTGAACTCTAGAAAGCTAAAATGTTCATGTTTATGTTAGGAAAAAAGAACAAAAAATTGATTTGTACTTCAATATAATAAATGGCTTGCCATACATTGGACACAGCACTATGGCTAAGGTACTGAAATAGCAGGGAAATACCCTAAGTGCAATTTTACAACATATATCAGAAATAACTGTGATGTGACTTTAGACAATTTTAGGACAAAGAAAGCAATGATATAGCTATTACTTACATTTTCAAAATAAAGCACACATTATTTAGTTGTTTTATTATTAAATCTGCAATATCACACTCTGAAAGAGATGTTAAAAAAATGATTGATGACTTAGTCATTTCTTTAAAATAACAATAATAATAAAAAAATATGAACAAGAAACACTAATAACATTTGTTGTTACAATTACATCTGTATATGTGAGGTTTATGTCCATTTGTCAGTGCTATAAAAGCTTCACTTCATGAAGCCACCTCTGAGATGTGGTGAATGTTAGATAGGGTGAGCTGTGCCTCCTGTGGTGGGTAGAAACGCCTGGAGCGAAGCCACAGCCTCCCAAACACCCCAGTGATGAGCAGCAAGACGACCATCAAACCTCCCAGTACAAGAGTCTCCACCGGAGGGAAACTGCTGGGATCTACAGAGAAGGGTTGAATTGTCCTTTAAATGAACTTTTTTAACTTGTGCAAGTTGCAAGGATTGGAAAGTGACGCACTTAGATTGGGTTTTTCAATGGCGGTGAGCAGTCGTCTGATTGGGCCATAGGACACGGTGTGGGACAGTGGGGCGTCTCTCCGTGTCCTCATCTGTCCGTCTTCGGTGGTACAGTTCTGCGTAGCAAATGCAGAGACAGACAATCACAGTCGAAGCCAGATAAGGCACTTAGAATGTGCACATCAACCCTATCAATTTAAACGAGTCCTGTACTAACGTGAACTAAAACGCAACTCGGAGAGGATTACTTGAAAAGTTGCATAAAAATATATTTTACAGGTTTCAGGAAAATGGAAAAGTTTAGTTTAGATTTAATCTTAAAAACTTGGGGGCGGGGGAGTAAATGTCTGGTTGTAACGATGTAGATTTGTAATTCAGTTGAAATACGGACTGTGTAAGTCTCAGTTCATACCAGTAAAAATAAGTCAAGGCTTGCTGACTGCTTGTCTGAACGTCTGGCTATCACTTTGAGCTGTGTGTGTGTGTAAGGAGGTCTCACTCACTGGCTTACACACACTCAGGCTGCTGTGGCAGATCTGGACATTGCAGTGCAGGAAGATGTAAGCGTAAGAGCTGCCGACAAACTTAAACATCTGTATCCTGAACATGGCCTCTGGACCTTCGGCGTTCTTCAAGACGCTGAGAGTCTGTTTGTTGGCCAACACTGGACAACTAGGAAGGTGGAAAAAAAAGAGCTAGTAGTGAGCTGTCCGCTTAGAAACATTTTTGACCCTAAACTTGATGGTTCAGAATGTACGAGTGCAGCTCTTTTAAAGCATGTTTGATGTCTTTCCTGACTCTCTTGGTGTCTTCATTCTGTATGTATCCAGATTAGCTCATCACTGCGGCTGAAGCTAATGGATGGTCCATTCTTAAAAGCGTTCCTGTTTTATGAAATTATTGGAATATTTGGGAGATTATTTATACAGAGGTTTATGACTATTTAGAAGGGAAATAGGAGTAGGAGGCGGTGCATCACCAATGATCTTTCTATGTGAAACAAGTACTGAAATAATAAAAGTTAAAAATATAATAATAGGAAAAATATTGTGGTTTATGCAAATTGTTTTTAAATGTGTTTATTTACACATCTTTCCTCTTCTATCTTAAACACTTTTAATGTTCTTTTTTCAGAATATGTTAACCTAGGAAGGGATTTGGTGAAAGCCTGCCTCTACCAATGTTATTTACATTTCCAAAATAAATAATTATCAGCTTCTGAATATGACAGCGGTTTAAAGACTCAGAAACTGGCATTCACATCAACAACTATGACATTTTACAACTTAAAGTTGTTTTAAAACACAAAAAACTCTGCTTCAGCCTTGCGTCTCTCAGGCTAGCTGTTAGCTTCAGCTTCCAGGTCCAGCTCATCTGAATTTAGAGTAAGTGAAGACGCCAAGAGAGTTAGCTACTTATTAGCTGCTATAACCATTTCACAGAAACTCACCCTAAAAATTCTGAACTACTCCTTTAAGCTCATCTGAGCTAGCAATGTTTTCCTCCTTTCCCTGGCCTTGTGAAATCATTGTGCATTTTACAGTCCTGCTGTCGCTAACAGTACCAAACACTGCCCTGGTTGCCAAGGGCATGCACAGCTGTTGAACTGAAACGCATGTGGCCTCTCAGACCGGAGTCACGTGACCTGGCTCTGAGATTTGTTGTCTGACCCGCTCTCTAGGCAACAAATTCTCTTATTTCAGATTTCAACAGCACTCCAGTAAGAGGACTTAGAGCTCGAGGAGCAATAACACTGAAATAGAGCGCACCACAAACAAGCTCTCTCTTGCAAATAGAGGGACAGACAGTCAAAATGAACTTGTTGAGAAGGTCTTGGGCGTTATCACAGTGACACACCTGTCTCTGATGAAGGTGTACTGAATGTTGCCGTATGGATCCCTGGTGGGTGTGGCCCAGCATCTCTCCAAACGGAGCATCAAGTGAGCCGGTATCTTTAAAAGGAAAAAAAAAAAAATCAGAACGTCAAGCAGCAGTCAGGTCATTCTGAATGCAAGCCAACAACCGGTTTCACGATGTGCTATGAACTGCTGATTCACAGTGTGTAAACAACAGCTGATCCGAGGGGTTGTGACAGCCTGGAGAAGATGTGCAAAAGCGCTCACATGACCTAGTCTAGTCACGGCTGAAGTGTTAGATTTCCAGGATAATTTGGGACATCAATCCACAAGGCCGTATTTCTTAACATTGTGCAACTAAGGCAGCGTACAACTAATCCAAAAATAGCTGTTAACACTAAGTATATTTGAAATACTTTCATCTCAGTTTTCTAAAATGGTCCAGGACACCCCTTCCCAATGAGGGGTCTGTTAAGCAAACTATTGACGGAGGTAATCGTTGCCATCTCTCAAATTGCTTTTTCAACTTCTAAAGAACTAGTTTTCCCAATAGTAGAAGTTGTTCTGGTGTTGTTGGGTTATAAAACTTAATACCATTGAGTAAAAGTACAATTCAGACATTGCTGGTCATATTCATTGTCACACTTGGTTAGAATGTGTAAAAATTCTTAAAATAAATTCAATATTTGATTTATATACATTTATTCAATGTATAAACCCTAACAGAGCAGCCCATACTGTTTCTGTAGTACATTTCACAAGTTTGGAGCAAGTAAAGAGGGAATATTTGCCGTCTTTGTTCACTTCTTTATATTGTTCAGAGTCCCTTTCGTGTGTTTCAAGGGTCTTTGGAGGAGAGACAGCCGCACAGCACCACAGATGTAAAGCGGCACATTTACGCATAATTATCCTTTGTTTAATGCAAAATGGAGGAGTGTTTATTGCCAGAACGTTTAATCTTAGTCTGATTTGAAGCACAAGGTTTCAGTTGAATTTCAAAATGACGTAAGCAAAGTCCATTTTTATTTCTGACAGAAGGACAGCAACAACCAGTTGACATGGAGGTAGCCTCTAAAGATTTTTATACAGATTTGATGTCCCCAAAATGTCCCTCCTTGCTGTAATTCTCTAACGGTAAATTATGGAGATTTGAGGTTAAATATAGGTCTTCATTCAGCCTCCTACCCCGTCTCCCACTAAAGAAATGTGCTTATAGGGTGCATTAAAAAAAACGCTTTTATTGTCGGGTTTTCTATAATCTTGATCTGCAGAGATACCATAAAAACTTTGGCAAAGACGTTTTCATCCAGGGTCAGGGACGGCACAGTTGTCCACATGTCCTCAAAGGCTTCGTCTTTGTACAGCAGCATTGACACTGAGAAATTCCCATCCTCAGTGTTCAGGGTGATGCTTCTGAGAAGGCCAAGCAAACACGAGTTTTATTGTTAAATCAGATGTCAGGGGAATAAACAAAAAGAAGGAAACACAAATCACCTACCGGACGTCCACTCGGATCATGTTTTCGCTGTTGGGTTGTTGGACCATGTAGTTTATGGGGTAGCGGCACACGAACGTGATGTTTATGTAGTTTCTCGTGATGATGTCTGAATAGTTATTGTGTATGGTGTTGATGAACATGATGTGTGTATCATCAGAGACCTATAAAGAGATCAAGAAACAGAAAGTTAACAAGAGTAAATAGTCGAGACGTTTTCCTCATGTGTAAGGCGTGCTGAGGAAAACAGGTATACAATATTATACAATATACAATATGACACATATAATCTACTGTTATGAGACCACAAAAGCCACTTGCAAAATTATTCATACTCTTTGAACCTTTTCACATGTTTTCACATTACAGTCATAAACTTCAAAGTGTTTTATATTTGTGTTAGACCAACACAAAGAGGCAAAAACCAAAACCATCATCAAAAGTAAGACATCAGTAGCCACAAGTGGTAAAGAGCAGCGTTTTTCAAAGTGGAGGCCACCAGGGGTCGCTGTAGGTGACTCAGATAGTTTGACGAAAGGTGAGAAAAAAATGCAAAAATAAAAAACAGAATTTTATGCATTTTTAATCATACATTTCCAATTGTGGTTTTTAAAATCATAATATTCAATCTGATTTTTAGCCATTAATGTAAAGCATAGGTTAGAATAACTTATGTTGCCACGCTCATCTCTCTGATTGAGCAAGGCGGTCATCATTGTTTCCTTTCTACTAATAACCGAAACATCTGCGATAACCAGCTGTCTCATGACATCAGTGAAACTTGACGTATTTCTATACCTGTGTCTGTCCTGTTGTCCAAATAAACTGGCAGTGATGTCTACGCCTCTGCTTTTCAGAGACGCTGGTTTTATTCAGAAATGATTAGCTGCTTTTGCCTTGTCACTAACCACATGGAAATATTAGAAAAGTGTCCAAAGAAAATGCTTGTAAGGGGATCTTAGCAATATGGAAAAGTATGGAATTTACTTTTATCCAGATCTTTACAAGTGGGGAAAATATACAACCAATACTGGTGTTTTCTTGACTTTTTTCCATCTTCCCTTTTCAAATAATAAACCTAGTGAGAGGTTGCAAAAATGTTATATTTACATTTAAATGCCACAAAACAGTTTGATTTTAAAATTTTACTCAATATTTTGGTTTTGACAAGCTCAGAACTAACTAGTTCATAACTCAAACAAGGGATATTTCACTGTTTTTGGCCTCTAGATAACTTTAGACTCAGGTTGAATTGGGGGGGGGGAAACAATAGAAATAAAATGGAATAAAGGTATCAGTACACAAATTGTTTTAATAAATCTATGTTTAGTGTGTGGGCTATTCCAGTTTTTACTCACAGATCTAAGTGTTAGAGGTTTAGAGGTGGAGCAGATTTGTTTTAGTCCATATGCCAACAAAGCTGTGAAAAAGCCCTGTCCTCTGAACATCAAGTCAATATCAGCCTTTTGTTGTTTCATGATTTCTAGAGAACTACTGTGAGGGCAGTTCTTGTTTTATACAGGAGATTTTCCAGAAAAAAAAAATCTGTAAAACCATAGGCTGGAAAATAATGGAAATTTGATAAAGAATGTTGACAAATTGTTTGTACCATTTACTACATACTGTATGTGTGGAACAGCAAATATGTGGGTGAAAAAAGATTATTATTATTATTATTATTATTATTATTATTATTATTATTATTTATTAGGTAATGTTTTTGATATTATCAAGTTGAGACATTATTTATAATCTAAAAAAGCAAGGTCGTAAATCAAGTGAATTAAAGATTTTTCACGTTATGCATGACATGAAACATCCACACAGTAGCAGTAGCACATCTGCAAAGTATTCTAGCTGTTTACTGAAGAAGAAAAGAGAGACTCGAAGCCGCCTGCAAGGTCCGGGACACATCAGAGTGATCCCGAGGACTCTGGGGCAGCTGTTGCTGATTAGAGAATGCGGATTTTTTGAAAGTGAAAGCTCTTAAACGTTATCTGGCGAGTAATAAGTTGAATTTAAAGGTGGTTTTGGCATAATCTGGATCAGGGCCAGCCCAAGCCTCCATGGGGCCCTAAGTGAAATTTGGTTTGAGGCCCTCTAGTCCTGCTAACAATGTGGCCTGGCTGCAATCAGCAGTCCGATCATTAGATCATTCACACACCTGCTATTAACTTATTGCATCTCTGGCAGTGCTGTTTACATTATATACATGTATAATATAAATTATATTTATTGGCCAACTGATTTATTGACCAGTTGATTTCTGGGTGCCGATTTCCTTAATTTTGGGGGATCGTGATCGGCCGATACTTATGTGAAGCTGATCTTATCCCCTAATCTTATCTTCGTCAGCAAAGATTTAAAAATCAGCCTCTGTCCTCTTCTGCTCTGCAGTGAGAGGTTTGACTGACAGACCGACCCGCCGGGTCAGGTCTGAACATTTACAGTTAACAATAATCACCTCACTGTTGCCAAATCACTGACTTTCTTGCTATATTTAGCGACATTTCAGACAAAAAAAAAATGTATATCAGCAAAAATCAAAATCGGCAGGTCAGGCTTTTTAAAGATCTAAAGATTGTTAGTGATTACCAGGATCTTCTTTGTTGCTCAACATAACTCGAAAGGTTCCAGGTGACTGATTCATTATTTCTTCAAAAACATCTACATCAACTTCTGTATCAGACTGGTCATACACCTTCAGATCTAGCTGTCTGCCTTCTGGAATGTTGAATTCCAGGCACACTAAAGCAGAAAGAAATATTAAAGAAGTGAAAATGAAAACATTTACTGCTGATAAACGAAGGGTGCAATAAATAGAAGGGTGAAGTCTCACGAACTACAGAAAACTGGTGCTTCGTCTTCTTTCTTCCTCCTGCTCCTCTTCGAGTTGCCAAAAATCTTTACTGGTGCGTTATTGACACTTGACAGAGTCAAAAGTTTCACTGCGTGAATGTGGCATTTTACTCTGACTTTTAACTTCAATGTCAGAGCTGATTTACACTCCATATAGTTATAAATACTCTATTTAGATTAAATTAGGTTAACACTGAAATATTAACACCACATGTTTCACAATAATGTGGCAGCCCAAGAAGAGGCTGTCTGTCTGTCTATAGATCAATAGATAGATAGATATAGATACAGACAGACTCAAAACAAAAGAATTGTTGGCATCTCTGGAGTGATCTCCTTCTCTTGCTTGGAGGGTTCTGGAGTCTCTTCATCTCTGACGAAGGCATCATTAATGTATGAACAGACACTGTGCTCCAGGACTGGTTCAGGAATACAGCTTGGACTATTTTCCACCATACAGACTTGGATCAGTACTCCTCATCTGTACTGAACCATATTTCCATCACCATAGAACGTGTCACCACCTGCAAACGCATTACCATGTACCCCAACCAGAAACCCTGGATGAACCGAGACGTTCGTCTCCTGCTGAAGGCCCGCAACATCGCCTTCAGGTCAGGGGATGCACAGACTTACAGTGCAGCCAGGGCTGAGCTGAAGAGGGGAATCAAGAAGGCCAAACACCACTACAAAAGGAAGGTGGAGGATCATTTTTCTAACTCCAACCCCCAACGTAAGTGGCAAGGCCTTCAGATTCTCACAGACTACAAGAACCCCAATACCACCCCCACTTCTACTGATGTCTCCTTCCTCAACGAACTTAACAACTTCTATGCTCGTTTTGAGAGAGGGAATACCACAACTGCAACCAAAGCAGCTACCACCCCAGGCATTCAACAATGTCATCCCATCACAACTCATTACCAAACTCACAGACCTCGGCATCAGTCCACTCATGTGTAACTGGTTGCTCGACTTCCTGACCAGTCGACCTCAACATGTCCGGCTGGACAACCACTTCTCATCCACCATCATCATAAACATCAGAGTGCCACAAGGCTGTGTGATGAGTCCCTTCCTCTACTCCTTCTTCACCTACGACTGCAGACCTGTCCATGGCTCTAACGCCATCATCAAGTTCGCAGACGACACCACAGTGATCGGCCTCATCAGAGATAATGACGAGGCAGTTTACAGGGAGGAGGTAGACCGTCTGGCTGAGTGGTGCGACAAAAACAACCTGCAGCTGAACACCGAGAAGACCAAGGAGCTAATTCTGGACTTCAGGAGGAACGCTGACCCACATCCACCCATCCACATTAAGGGGACAGTGGTGGAGCGTGTGGACACCTTTAAGTTCCTGGGAGTCCACATCTCCGAGAACCTGACTTGGACGACCAGCTGCTCCAAACTCATTAAGAAGGCGCATCAGCGCCTCTTCTTCATGAGGACCCTGAGGAAGAACCACCTGTCCTCAGAGATCCTCATGAACTTCTACCGCTGCACCATTGAGAGCATCCTCACCAACTGTATTACAGCTTGGTACGGGAACTGCTCTGTCTCCGACCGGCAGGCGCTGCAGAGGGTGGTGAAAACTGCCCAGTATATTGCCGGGGCACCGCTCCCTGCCATCAAGGACATCTACAGGAAGTGGTGTTTGAAAAGGGCCGGGAAAATCACAAAGGACTCCACTCACCCAGCACACACACTCTTTTCCCTCCTGCTCTCTGGGAGGCGCTACAGAAGCCTACGGACCAGAACCACCAGGCACCAGAACAGCTTCTTTCCCACAGCTGTCACGCTTTTGAACGCCTCCTGACATAAAATATAAACTATAAGGACTGTACTCCCCTATCCTCTCATACAACAATAACACATGGACTATCCTCACACACACACACATCACGGACTGTTTTCTTCACACACACATACAACCTGTAAATTTTATCTGCCATTATTTATCTATAATCCATTCCCTAACATTCTTATATATTCTGTATAATCTGTGCATATAGCTCCCATATTTATATTTTGTTGTTGCGCAACACCCCCCCCCTCCTTTCTGTCTCTACTCTCTCACTCTCGTACTTCCTCTTCTGAGAGGGGAGATGTGCTACCAGCTCTCCGTCTAACGGGTCCGTTGAGTTTCCTAAATCTGCTGGGATTTACCCTGTCCAGAACTGAAGTAAACTCTGTTTTAGCTGGTTTCGAGAAACGATTCGCCTGGTTATCTGACGGCCTACATCCAGGTGTCCCACCCTTCTTCCCCCTGTGAATTAGCCAGACTGAGCAGCCTACAGCCAACTAGTTTCACAGAGCACACCTGTTAACGGTCGCTCGTTCTCTATTTTGCAACTTGCATTTGTTATTGAACCAGGTAGGTTTTAGTGACTCGGTCGAGTCCCAAGGATGAGGTTTTAAATATGGGCTACCAGCAACCTAAAAACATTTTCCACCTCTTCCTCTCCAGAATCAAACATCACAGCTATTTTACAACCATCAAAGAACTTTAAGGTGACTCATTAACTGAATGTCCACAACATCTTTTAGATTTTCTTTATGCTAAATATTTTATTAGTAAGGCATTTTTGCAAGGGTCAGTACAGCTTAATTCAGTAGCAGAAATAATCAAATAAGTAAAATCAATCATCTAGTCTATCTTTCCCTACTGCTGACACTGAGAACTAAAAAAGGGAACCTTTGAGAGAGACGGACGGAGTTTGGCGTTTCGAACCCCAGACCTGGCTTGATGATGAAGAAGGTGTTGCAACAGGAGGAGGAAGTTGATCGATGAAGGCAGGGATCTCTGTAGGTCTGATGAGCTTCTTCTCCACATGGATGGTGAGGTCACACAGGACTTGGTGCTGGCAGGAAAAAAGGCACCAGATCTTCTTCCTTGTCTTTGCCTTTGTCTTCATCTTTGTCTTTGGGGTCAGAACCCAGCCGATGAGAGAAGTGCGATTCGAAGCCACAGATTGTGGGCCAGACGGGTTGGTCTCCATGTGCAGGACAGTCTCCGGCTCCGTGGCCCCGGCACTTCTTCAGCTTCAGAGTTCTTTGTCCATCTCGATCTTGGCTCGAAGCTGCCCGGAGGATCCAACAAAAGGTTCCTCTTTTGCACTCACCTTATATAGGGTTCATCCACCCCCCTGGTGCGCCTGCTGTCTGCTTAGACAGATGATCTCATATCCATCACTGTCTTACAGACATTTCCTGATGTCTGTGCCAATGTCTCAGGGTTGCTCAACCTCCTGTGTCCCTTGCCTGCACAACCTTTCACCTACTCTCTACCTCCAACATATCAGTGATGTTTAATTGCAGTTACACCTTCTTACACCATTTCAAGTTTAATGTCAAAATCACATTTATATCACATTTATTTTCTTTAGCTTCTCTGATTTAGCATTCATTTATAATTTTATAACCATAACTTATATCACATTTATTTTCTTCAGCTTCTCTGATCTATCATTCATTTATGATTTTATAACCATAACTTATTAATTATTCTTATTATAATCTTAATGTGAGTTATTACAGATGTTTTTCTGAAAAGAAACCAAGAATAATACATGATTCTAATTATTTACTACTAAAGTTACAGTTACTTGTTTTTCTTGTAGTTCCCACAAATATAAGTGTATTATTACAAGTAAACCAATATTCATATAAGTATTTTACTTTGAATCTTATCCAATTACTAATAATGTTTAGATTTCATTCTTTAAAACTTTCATACTTTAAACTAAGGAATAGTCTCAGCTATTTTTATAAATCTGCAGGCTGGAAACTTCCTCTTTTTCCAGGAAACCTGCTTTTCTTGTTTCATGAATCTCTCTGACTGACTATGATTTCTTATGATTAGATAGAAAAATGTAGAATTAAAGCAAAGTTTGCATGAGACAAAAACAACACACACAACCAGATTTATTTTATTGACACTTAAGTCTACTGTTGGGCCTTGATATCACTTGAGTGATTCATTTTAAAGATAACTTTATTTATTATTACTGTTAAACTAACTTTATTGACACTTAAGTCTACTGTTGGGCCTTGATGTCACTTGAGTGATTTATTTTAAAGATAACTTTATTTATTATTACTGTTAAACTAAAATCTCCAGCATGGGGAAGTGGGATGAGCTCGGATTTTCTTGACAATTTATACACAATATCTATATCTCTTGCTATAACCCCTTATAGTCCATACATACACAGTCTTGTACATCCGTAAATAAATATTTATATCTCGTAGAGCACTACGCAGCTATTCATTACATACAGTTTAACATGGCAGGTGAAAATAAGATGGATCAACAAACAGCCACTCACTGCAGTATAGAGGTTACTATCCACCACTTCACTGTTGGGACAAATGGGACCATTTCTTTTATCATATATGATAGTCAAATTGGGGGGAAATATAGTAGAAAGTAATAAGGTACACTGGACGGACATTTTTCTGCAGAATCACTCCTTGTAATCCCACCCTGTCCTCTGAGCCAGAGAGCTTTTACTACCAGCCAGCGCTGCATATCCCTATAGACAAGCATATGACGGGTGTTTAGTGCTCCGCTTACTTGGAGCAGTGCTTCTGGTATGAACAAATGTTTGACACTACTAGCTTTCTTTAGCTATCTATCGGCATATTGTTTGGTTAAATAATCTCACCGGATTTCTCGCCTGTTTCTGGCATTTTTACTTCTGACCTGGAAGCCATTTTATGTTGGAATTTTGAGTGCGAATGCTTGAGATTTCACTACAACCCCGACCCTTTTCCAATATGGCTGTTACATCACATGTATAAAACATAGTGAAGGTTGTAGCAACAAGCACTTTATCTTTGGTATGATACATCTAACTGTGAACATGTTCCTTCGTTGTTTGTGCAGTTTTATCAGCTTATGTCGCTAATATTAGTTAGGATAAAAGAGGAGAGCAAAGAAGGATGAAGCAGATCAGGCAGCAGAGCAGCGAGGAGCTCAGGGAGGAGTTATAAGAAAAAAGCAACCAAACACAGAAAGGAAATTTAAAAAAGAAGGTTTTGAAGATATACAGTATAGATAAATAAATAAATGTCTAAGTAGATAGATAAACAAAATGAAAAAAAATTAATTATCTAAAAGCTGGAAAGAAAAGTAGGTATAGTTAAAGAAGGCAAGGTGTAAGTGAGTTAAAGAGGATGAAAGGATGATTTGAAAATTAGAATGATAATTGTGTTTAAGGTTCATAGCAGTTTGAAAGAATGTAATGATTGAAAATAGAAAATAGATCTTAGAGAGAAACAGCTAAAAATGCTTTGCATGATCCTAAGGATGTTTATGAAATACGAGTAATAATTATATAGAATTGAGAACTTAAAATATTAGATAAGAACGTTAATTATTCCTCCTAGGCTGAGAAGGTTGTAGAAAAATAGAATAAATTACAAATGAGTTACAGTGGGAGCATTTTATTGGAATGAGAATCAAGATAGAGAAATATTATTAAATCTATAGGATTTATTGATTCAGTGAAACTAGAGGAAACTCTCTTGGTAAATAGAAATTGATCAAACAAAGGAAGTTTTGGTGAATTTATGAGATTTGTGGTAAAAGGATACTTTAGCTTAATTTGAAACATTTAGCTGAAGAAGGCCACAAAGTTAGCAAGAACAAACTCCAAATGTGCAAAGAAGAGGTGAAATATTTAGGACACAGATGACTGAAAGGTCATTTTATGACCTCAGTGTTGGTTCAACAGCATGGAGATAAAATGAAAAGAAATAGGAGAGAATGTTGCAAATAAAAATAAGCAGAGAAAAGCAACAGGTTTGTTCAGATCAGACAACAAAGTGCAATTAAGACATTTTCCATGATAAGAATGTTAAGATGAAAAGAACAATGAGACTCCAGCAAAGGAGCTGGAACCGTAGAAACCCAGACAACAGCTCAGCAGGAAAGAACAGGCAGCTGTAATGCAAATCATTCTCTCTCCCATCATTTAAAGTACCTCCTGACAAAATATAAGTTACAATTTTAGTAGTGGAACAACAAAAGGTACAGAAATTTAAATTAGATGAAACTAAAACATATCTCATGATACAAGTGGCAAATCCTAATGAAGCAGTAGAAGAATCAGGAGTTTCTCCTGAAATCCTCATCATCTCTCTTTCCTGCCATAAGATCATCCTCCTCCAAGAGGTGAGAGGAAGTTCATGAAAGATGTAGTTTTAGTTTTCTAAATTCAGAGAACAGTTTTCTCTTTAGAGTGGCTTGTTTAAGTAAGCAACTGATTTATGAGTAATGAAATAATATGGAAAGTTTTAAACGTTTCACAACTGCAAGGAAAATAATAATTTGGTATTGTGATGCCCTGAGTGGACGTCCAGAGAAGTGAAGTGAAGTGAATCTGTAAACATTTAAGTTCTGCAATGAGCTAACACATTATGTTATGGAATTCCACCAACTATAAATCATTAAAGATTAGAAACGAATGATGGGTTTTAGGAATATAATATGGACTGTTTTGGGAAAATAGAGTCATCTTGACAGTTTAGACCAGGGGTGTCAAACTCATTTTGGTTTAGCATGCAGCTTAATCTGATCTCAAGGGGGCCACACAAGTAAACTCATTGCAAGATTAAATAGAACTAGTAAAAGTGCACTTGTTGATTTTTATATTAAACAAATTTCACTTTTACAAAATATATTATGAAAAAGCTCAGAGTTTTTAAGAAAAGTATGTGCAATTTCAACACTACTTTTACATTTATTTAAGTGCATTATGCATAAGAACTGATCACAGTGATTGTACAATGTTGCAAAAAACATTTATTCACAGTTTTTGGAACTTAAAAACACTGTCCTGCATGACATAATACATCAAACAGATAAAAATTAATAAATGGTTAAAAATCAATTTTCCACATCTGGGAATCAATTTGAACAAATTGTCTGGCTTCACACATTTGAAATCGCTTTCATGCTAAACAAATGTATTAAATAGAAAACGTTACTCTGGTGAGACGGGCTAGCAGTGACACGAATATGTTACCAAATCCACCTGACATTCTCCAGCCAGTCTCCAACAAAATAATAAAAAGCGCATTTAGTTGACCTTTCACTACACAACTGCGAATTTGTCTATCACATGACGTTTCTACAAGTTTCTAAAGATCTACAGTCTAGGTGAAAGCAGGTCTGGCAGCTGAGGCAGCCAGTCTTCTTTAGCAACCCACCGCCTAATCCTGTGTGGAGGGTTACTTTCACCAGCTGCCGTGCCTGAAACCTTGTAAAACACTGAGGTGGAGAGCTGGCAGGGTTTGTCTCCCCCCCGATAAAATCTTGTTTAACCTTTGGCTCGGTTTATACGACAAACCTTCAAACATACCAAGCGGGCAGTTTGAGAAAACTTGTGTGGTGCAGCTGGCATTTAAAGCTCCCCAAAACTCGTAAAAGTGACCAGATTAAAATGATCAGGAGGTGAAAGAGCCAGTGATTCATCACCTTCTTATTCAGAGAACTTCCAATAAGTAATTAGCTTTCCCAATAAAAATCTACAGGGTTCCCTTGGTGGTTTGAATGAGGTTGAAAGAAACACCACCCATAATTCCTGATGAAAAAACAGCCACTCCCTATTTCTTTTGCCTCACTTTTTTTTGTCTGGACTTCAGAGTTTGTTCCTCTCTATGTTTGTCTATTTTTATTTTTTTGTACATTTCCTTGACTTATACAACTTATACAACTCAAAAGTTACCATTGTTAAAAAAGAAAAAAGACGTTAACACGAATTGGTGCCAAAACGACACTAATTGGCTGGGAACTAGCCCCAGAACAAAGGCAGCCATCGTAAAATAGAAAATTTATTACAGTGGCAGTTTTATGTCACCCATTAGGCTGATACCAAGTGCTGTTTGTCTCCATAGCAGTTAAAGTTAAAGCCTCTCTCATTTGTAAGGAGCTGTTCTAAATGTCTGAGCTCACGTGCAATGTTTGATTAATTAGATGAGTGCTGCAAAACACTCAAAATGTACAAAAAGAAAAAAACTTTACTAGCATTTACGTTCAGGTTTAGTGTCCTACCATTATGGTCCCGCAGTCTGAGAGATTTGTCCTGATGCTAAAAACGAAGTTGTCCCCGATTTCTCCTCCTCTGCATTCTGGATCATTTAGATGCAAATCATCGACCTGAAAGACAAGTTCACGTTTTGCCATGGTCGCACTTGAAAAGAAAATGTTGGGACGGTTTTCCTTACATCAACTGGAGGCACCTTGTTGAGGAAAAAAGCACTTGGAATCATGACGTCCATGTGGTCATTGGTACAAAACACCGTTTCATTGAGCTCTGATGTTTAAAAAATGGGGGGGGGTGGGAGTTCAAACAAGAGGACACAAAAATCCCTTTAGAGAAAGCAAGGTCAATCCATGTTATTTCAACAAGATTGAAGTCCTGACCCTGAGTCGTCCTTTAAGTTCAATTTGAGCCATTCAGTCAGAAGTGGACTTGATGTTGTGCTTTGAATCTTTATCCTAGTACATAACAGAAATTTGTTTGACTTGAAGGTCACAAACCGAGGACCAGACATTCTCGTTTGGGATTCTCTCTATAGGAGAGCAGAATATATGCTTCAATCAGCAAAGCAGGGCCAGATTATCACATTGCCACCACAATGTTTCATTATCCGTGTGATATTTGTCTGAAACACTTCAGCACATGTACTGTCCACCTTTCAAAAGGTTGCACTTTGTCTCGTCAGTCCAGTGAAAGCCAACAACTAGAAATGGCTTCGTCAACCTTTTCAGATCAATAAATGTCAGCGACTTTGTTTTCCATCCGTTGAATTTAGATCACACCTACTTCATATTGTCAGTCAGGTACTTGAGTGAGTTCTTGACTAGGTGTAAGAAGTGAAATTAAGCTGTCCAAAAATGGAACATAAGGGATGGTTGGTTTCAACTGATTTTATATTTAGTGAGATCAAGCTTTTTTGTTTTGTTTTAGATGACTAGGAACATTTAAGTGTGGCAAATAAAAACAACTTTTACAGAACTGTGAATTTCTCTTTAAAAGTTGTCAACATACTGAAAAGCTCCATAAAGGCAACTTGGAGTTAAGTCAACAATATGTAACAGGAAAAAACTGGAATCAAACCCACAACTTTCTGATTGTAGGACGCCTACTCTTCCAGTCAGATTTCCCTTCAACACCTAATAGGTACATTACTCGTATTTAAATTATACAAATAACTACAACTTAGAAGTGAAGAAAACAAGTAGTAAAAGAGCATTCTGCCTGATTTTTGATCCTGAATCACATATGCGGTTTGTAAAGTGTGCACTGACCCTCCACCATGGGCTCCAGGTGAACTGCTGAGACCGCCGTTGTCAGAGCGAAGAGCAACCAGGTAAAAACCACACCGCTAGACACCATCTTCCAAATCCTCTCCCTCTAGTTTCTCTCTGCTCTGCCACTCCGCTGCCGTTTGAATCTTTCCCTAAATCTCACTGTCACCAGAAGATGTAGCACCTCTCTCCTTCTCCAACCCATGAAACCCAGCTCTAAATGAACTGGGACCACCTCCTGCCCCACCAGCCCCTTCTCTGGCTTTAAAACACCAGTTTGAATGATGCTTCAGACAACAATGAGATTCCACACGTGAATAGGGTTGACGGAGGCGAGTCCAAGGTAACACGGATGACACCGCCTACTACAGCCATGTCGTCTTAGTAAACACCTTACAAGTGTTCCTTACCACGGGGAGCATGTGGTAAAAAGGAAAAAAACGAAGGGGTTACTCTTTGTTCTCTCTGTCTTTTGTTTGGACCCTTTAAAACATTTTACGGGTGCGGGAATCCCAGTTGGTAAGGACAAGAGACTCATTATAGGTCAAGGGCAATTCACTGACTCAGTTTGCATGCGTGTGGTTAGACACGCCGTAAAATCCCACTACTGCATGCAAATTTAAGAAATATATCCTTGTTTAAAAAAAACCTTAACGCCAACATGTATTAAATTATTCTGAACATTAAACCTGTTCAGGCAATTTGCAAATGGAAATTAAGAAAAAAAAAAAGATGAAGTGAGGCAGAAATCTTCTTCACCTTTGTTAGATTTTATAAGTTCTTTTATTTCAAACAACAAATCTTGTGTGCTTTTTTTTTTGTAAATGACACATGCTTTACAATTTGGTCCCTCTCATTGTTTTAGCAGACATTTGTAAGAGTAAAGACGAGTGGACTGAGTGGTTTCCTGTTTATTCGTTCTTTAATGAAATAAATAAAAGCCCAACATCGTTTCACTGACATACTTTTATTTACCGCTTGTGGTAGCTTCACCTGAATGAGGTTTTATTGTGGCCGTACAGTGAGATTCAGAGTAGCGCATGATGCTGTACAGTCTAGTCAAATGTAACAACCAAGAGTGAATATAAACAACTGAGTCTGTTAGAACGAGAACTGACTTACATTTAAAATCTGATTTTAAATATGTTTTGGCAAACACGTTGCTTGTTGTCAGTGGTTTGATAAGAAAAACAATAATATATTCTTGGAAATGCATTTCATAAGTTGCTTACATATATATATAAAAAGGAATGTGCAAAATCATTGTACTTCCATCACCACTGGGTACAGAGTCAGTTCGGATTCACTCCAGAGGTTCAGTGTCCTCCGTAAACAGATCGGCAAGGTCAGCTACCGTCAGAATGGCAGCCTCCGAATGCTTCATGGCTGTGCTGGTGTGACTACAATTAAAGCAAAACACTTTCTGTTAGTATTTAAATTAATAGTACATATACCAATAATGATGTTTTGAAGCTAAAACCACCTCTTTTCTGCTGTCTTCAGCATCGCTTGCATTCGCTCCTCAATAGTGGATTTGATTAGGAATCTGTGTACAAATGTCGGCCTATTGGACAGAGAACACGAATGTTACATTTTTCCACATTTTGTCATGTGTCAACCACAAACTTCCATGTATTTTATCTGGGTTGTATATGATAGGTCAAAGAGAGAATTAAACACATTTAATTCAGCCAAAGTTGTCCACAATGATGTACAGTCATGGCCAAACGTATTGAGAATGACGCAAATATTATATTTTCACATGATCTGTTGCCCTCTGGTTTTCATGTGTGTATGTCAGATGTTGTCATCACATACAGAAATACAATTGCAATCATATTATGAGTAACAAAAGCTTTTAATGACAGTTAGAATGAGTTAATGCAGCAAGTCAATATTTGCAGTGTTGACCCCTCTTCTTCAGGACCTCTGCAATTCTCCCTGGCATGCTCTCAATCAATTTCTGGACCAAATCCTGACTGATAGCAGTCCATTCTTGCACAATCAATGCTTTCATTTTGTCAGAATTCCTAGGTTTTCGTTTGTCCACCCGTCTCTTGATGATTGACCACAAGTTTTCAATGGGATTAAGATCAGGGGAGTTTCCAGGCCATGGACCCAAAATCTCTATGTTTTGTTCCCTGAGCCAGTTAGATATCACCTTTGCTTTATGGCAAGGTGCTCCATCATGCTGGAAAAGGCATTGTTCATCACCAAACTGCTCTTGGACGGTTGGGAGAAGTTGCTCTCGGAGGACATTCTGGTACCATTCTTTATTCATGGCTGTGTTTTTAGGTAAGACTATGAGAGAGCCGACTCCCTTGGCTGAGAAGCAACCCCACACATGAATGGTTTCAGGATGCTTTACAGTTGGCATGAGACAAGACTGGTGGTAGCGCTCACCTCGTCTTCTCCGAACAAGCTGTTTTCCAGATGTCCCAAACAATCGGAAAGGGGATTCATCAGAGAAAATGACTTTACCCCAGTCCTCAGCAGTCCACTCCCTGTACCTTTTGCAGAATATCAGTCTGTCCCTGAAGTTTTTCCTGGAGAGAAGTGGCTTCTTTGCTGCCCTCCTTGAGACCAGGCCTTGCTCCAAGAGTCTCCGCCTCACAGTGCGTGCAGATGCACTCACACCTGCCTGCTGCCATTCCTGAGCAAGCTCTGCACTGCTGGTAGCCCGATCCCGCAGCTGAAACACTTTTAAGAGACGGTCCTGGCGCTTGCTGGTCTTTCTTGGGCGCCCTGGAGCCTTTATGGCAACAATGGAACCTCTCTCCTTGAAGTTCTTGATGATGCAATAGATTGTTGACTGAGGTGCAATATTTCTAGCTGCGATTCTCTTTCCTGTTAGGCCGTTTTTGTGCAGTGCAATGATGACTGCATGTGTTTCTTTCAAGATAACCATGGTTCACAGAAGAGAAACAATGATGCCAAGCACCAGCCTCTTTTTAAAGTGTCCAGTGGTGTCATTCTTACTTAATCATGACAGATTGATCTCCAGCCCTGTCCTCATCACCACCCACACCTGTGTTAATGGAGCAATCACTGAAACAATGTTAGCTGGTCCTTTTAAGGCAGGGCTGCAATGAAGTTGAAATGTGTTTTGGGGGATAAAGTTCATTTTCTAGGCTCTTTTCTATCACTCTTTATAACATTCTGGAGTATATGCAAATTGCCGTTATAAAAACTGAAGCAATAGACTTTGTAAATATTAACATTTGAATCATTCTCAAAACATTTGGCCATGACTGTACTCCTTTGTCTGACACATCAGATAAAAACCTTTATAAAATACACTGACGTTTGTGGTCGTAGCAACACGGATTGTAAAAACATTTAAAGGGGAAGCGTATTTTTGCAGAGTACTGAGAAGGTTAAACTAAAAGCTTAAAGTTAAATATGCAAAAGACATCACTGGAAAGTTCTGTATGTGTGCTTGATGTAAGATTGTGAATTGCAATTGTCAAAAAGTGATCATTTGAGCTTGTATAAGAAAGCTTTGAAAATGGAAAAATTGCCCCTCATTACATCTTTACTTGAAGGAACTCAAGTTAGATTTCTTTCTTGATGTGCAGCTTCCTGTCGCTTACTTTGTTTGGCCAATCCGGTGCACCCTCCCTATAGCCTGGAGTTCGTGAGCTGGGTTGAGGATTGGTTCGACTAGCAACACATGTGTTGCTTCGATGATATTCAGCCCATTGGAGCCAGTGTGGAGTGGGAGGAGGAGAATATTGATCTTTTCACTGTATTTGAAAGAACTAAGATTCTCCTGAAAACATACAAAAAAAAAATATCAGTGAATAAACTAATCGCAAAGAGATTTAGATGGTTTGCCATGATTCCTGTGAAATGTTTCAAGTCAAACCTGGAACTTATGAATTCCGTTGATTTGTGAAAACTCCAGGTTATTGTCCAACAAGGCCTTTGCGATGATGTCCAGGACACTCTGCCACTGTTCACAAGACACAAGGAAACAATCCAGATCACATCCAAGCTCAATATCGCGACAAACCATAGTCCTTCGTAACAGAAACGCTTCATTTACCATTGAAAAGACGAGACATTTGGCTCCGGGATCGTTCATCTGGATCTGCTTTAGTGTTCTCACAACCGCCTCCACTTTGGTAGAGTGGCTTCCCTGCACAAAACGATTGCAACTGTTAACAAAAAGTCCAAAACTTAACATATTTAAAATGTAATTGTCGATCAACCTTGACTGGTATGTCCTGGTCGTGGCTGGATGACTGGGTAGTGAACACGTAGGAGATTTCTGTGTGGGAAGTGGTCTGTCTACAAATGGCACACTTGATGGCTCGCCGCCTTGAGCCCACGCTGTACTGCTCCACGATGATGGCAATGCACTCGTTACAGAAGCAGTGGCCGCAAGTCAACACGGCCCACTATAAGGAGGAAACAACAGTGGAAAGTAAGTAATTCAGTTTGCAACCTGATTGAGATTATTTTTGACTTGCTGCACCCCGAGAACAGCATAATAGCAGTGACGTTATGGTAAATTTGATTAAATGTCAAATGTTATAAAAAATTCAAAAACAAAAGCAATAAATAGGCCTGTCACAATAACACATTTTACTGGACAATAAATTGCCCCAGAAGTTAATGCGATAAATGATAATAGTGTTGTTTGTGGAGACCATTTTCATGTGCTATAATGGTCATAGCATGATAATGCCAGAACACATTGTCAAAGATCAATAAACTTTAAATTCTCATGAACATTTAACACAGGAAATGCAAGACATTTTAAATATTCAAAATAAAGAAAAGAAACAGCAAATAAAATGAATCATGAAGTCTCTGTAAATAAAACCAGGGCCGGTTGAGACCAAAGCACCAGACTTTAGTCCAATTTTTGGTATTAAAAGAGAAAAACGCTAACTCATACAAATGGAAATTATTGAACTCATCTTAATTTATCATTCAAATTTATCATGATCTATTGCTTATTGTGACAAGCCTAGCAATAAGCATCCGAAAAATAGTTTTAAGTTGATATTTATGGGAATATTGCTTAAAAGTTGAGCCCTGTTCTTTCATTCTTTCAATATAAAAACTTGCCATCTTTAAATCTACCATCAACACTCACCTCCTGCCCCAGAGGACGAGCACAGATGGGGCATAGCTCTGGGTTCAGCCCTCCAGTTGACTTGTCCTGTGACTTTGATACAGAATTCAAGCAACATGGAGTCAAACTACATTAAATATTTCCTAATTACTCCAAATGATACAACGAAATGCTGCTAGCGATCATAAATGTACCTTTTCCAGATTGGTTAGGTACAGAAACTGTCCAAGCTTCTTTTGGAGTTGAGACTTGGCCACAGCTTGGTCGTTCAGGAGCTTGACCCTGTTCTGCTCCACCTGACAGCGAAACAATGGAGAGCAGAGGGCAAAAAAATAGTTTGTTGCTTTTGTTGCTTTTCTATCAGTGAAAATGTTTTGTAATTAAAGTCAGTGAGCACAAGGGTTGAAACTAGATAAAAATACACCGTAAGACCTTTTAATGTAGGGCTGGGCAATAAATCAATAACTAAGCGACAGACACGTGATCAATATCAATAGATAATATGTCTGACAGAATATTTAAGAATTTCACTGAATTCAGAACCGCACAGAATTCTGGGTGATTTAGGCAGAGAAAAGACTTTATCTGCTCAACCACGCAAGCTAAGCAAGGTGAGTCGCATCAACTAACTCGCTCGCTCTTTGGTTACCTAGCAACAACCTGTGGAGTAACATGAGCAGCAGCAGTTTCAGGTTTCGTCTTCGTGCCTCCAGAAATGTTTTAGCTCAATTAGTTATTTTTCCTAGTTAAATAAAAATACCCACATACATCCACACCATTATATAACTTAAAAATTGTGTAACACAACATTATTGTTTACTGCAATAACTTTTGAGACAATTTATTGTCCAGCAAAATATGTTATCATAACTGCTTAAAAATAAAACAATGACAGAGTAAAAATCTGGATGAAATAGGAAAGGTCATGGCACTAGATTGGCAGTATTCCAAATATTTAAAACAAAAAAACTAATCAATAAATCTTGATATTGACTGATTTGAAACTATTATATCGTGATATGTTTTTCAGTCATATCATACAGTCCTACTTTAATAATTCGGGTTTAAACATCCGATTAGTTACAGATTATATCACTACTGTTTACTTACTTCATGTGGCTCTATAATGTGCAGCAGTTTGGGCTTCGGCTCGTCAGGTAGACGAACACGCAGCCGTTCAGTCGCCATGCCCAACTCATCAATGGCCGACACGTGATTGCGCAGCACCATCCAGTACTCATGCAACACCTGGAATAACAGCAAAGGAATCATCTTTCTACCTTGCATAAGTACAACTGTATAACATTCTGGTAGGTGTAGAAATACAAGTTACAGACAAATACGAAAATCTCTTTGACCTTTTGTAATTAACATTTTTCCTAAAGCAGACAGAAGATTTTCTTCTTCAATTCCAAAATATAAGAGAGGCCTGCTTACCTTATACTCCTTCTTCCAGTTTTCAAACAGCTCCATGAACATGTTGCCCTCCTCCGCCAGCTCCGGGTCCATGCGCTTAGCTTTGGCGAACGACAGGATGGCTTTCAGAGTGCGCTCCGCCTCGCTCGCCGCCCACAGACCTCGACTGGTGGTGGGGAGGCGGTCGTCCACCAGGCCTTCCTCATCCTCGATCATCTCTTCGAAGATGGCCATCTGGCCTTTCACTCTGATGACGGATTTTGTTTCTATCACTTCAGGTGTTCAATTTCAATACGAGTTGGAAAACTCTAGGACGCCTGCTTACTTACGTGTGAGCAAACAACTTGGATTCATAATCAGTGAAAAGCTCGTCAGCTTTACAAAACACACAGCTGCGACATAAAAAGAGGTGAGTTATAGTTCATGACTTTTAAAGCTGATTTATGTAACTTTTATAAACAATGTTTTTCTTAAATATTTGCTGAAACAGTCACTATGTCCTGACAGTATAAGGTGAGGCAGATGACCTGTGAAAAACAAACAAAAGAAACATATCGAGCTCCCCTGTGGTCCCACTGCCATCTGCAAAAATACACAGCTTGGTCAAAAACAACCAATAAGAACCAGGAGGAGGGTCTTTGCACAGTCAATCAGGCTCGTGTACATGCTGCTAAATGTGCTAATGACACATTCTTATACAAAATCGCATATCCGCCGATATAGGTGGCCATGCTAACTAGCCTTAGCATTTTGAGAGGAGCTAGCTGTGATGGGAGCTAGCTCTAGGCTATCAGAAAGCAAGGGTGGAAGGTGTGAGCAGCACATACCCAAGAATAACTGACTCTCCTCCGGGCTCTGATTAGTTGTTTCTGGCCAAGCGGTGTATTTCTCAAAAGGGCAGTAGAACCACATGGAGGAGGTACATTTTTTTCCACATATTATCTGTCTCATGCTCTGCTGTCATGACACAGCCGCAGTTTTTACAAATATGTAAAATGCATGTTGTTCATAAAAGCTTTAATAGGGTGCGTTCATACAACTACATATTGCACATATTGTAGAGTATCATGAATAACGTGATGTTGATCTTGAGTACTGGTACCGGTAACTTACTTATTGAGTGGCAGTCGCATTGGCCTAAGATGGCAAATGGTGGCCTCTTCAATCACTTCCTTAGAAGCCGGGCCCTCAAGACTCTTCACTGCGTCCCGGACAGTCTGTTGTGACTTCATTAGATCTTGCATTTGTGTGGTGAGAAGGAACTGCAGACCACAAGCGTCACGGAACCTGCAGGGAACCCAGCATGTTTTTAGTGTGTTATTAGCGTGAATGCTAACGATGGAAGCTAAGTAGAGGCTTTTTACTTGTCTGCCATGGAGAGTTTGTTGGCCTGCTGCTTGTAGCTGGAAGTTAGCTCATTCTTCACACGGGACACCAGATCTTCGTCGGTGGAACAGCGGGTTGACATCTGAATGACTTCCAACCACCAGGGGGAGTTTAAGTTCACCTGGAGATTAAAAGACAAATCTGTCTGATTGGAAGCTTATCTGAATATGTTTTTGGTATTATCTCAGAAAATAGTGAGGTAATTATTTTAATCACACTATTGGATTCTTGAATAACATGAGTATTTTACATTTAAAGTGGCAATTAGGAAAGAAGCCAAAAGTAGATTGATTACAAACAGGTTTTATACTGTATATATATACAGTACAGACCAAAAGTTTGGACACACCTTTTAATTCAATGAGTTTCCTTTATTTTCATGACTATTGACATTGTAGATTCACACTGAAGGCATCAAAACTATAAATAACACATGTGGAAATATGCACTAAACAAAAAAGTGTAAAACAACTGAAAATACCCCTTATATTCTAGTTTCTTCAAAGTAACAACCTTTTGCTGTGATTACTGCTTTGCACACACTCTGCATTTTCTTGATGAGCTTCAAGAGGTCGTCACCTGACATGGTTTTCACTTCATAGGTCAACCTGCCCTGTCAGGTTAATAAGTGGGATTTCTTGCCTTATAAATAGTCATGAAAATAAAGAAAACCCATTGAATTAGAAAGGTGTGTCCAAACTTTTGGTCTGTACTGTATATATATACATATATACACTGCTCAAAAAAATAAAGGGAACACTTAAACAACACAATATAACTCCAAGTAAATCAAACTTCTGTGAAATCAAACTGTCCACTTAGGAAGCAACACTGATTGACAATCAATTTCACCTGCTGTTGTGCAAATGGAACTTTGTACAGAACAAAGTATTCAATGATAATATTTCTTTCATTCAGATCTAGGATGTGTTATTTGAGTGTTCCCTTTATTTTTTTGAGCAGTGTATATATATATATATATATATTTCTTTGCTGCCCAGCTGCTGCAAGAAAATGTCGGTAGTTTGATTTTTGCTCTAAACAAAAACATTGTTCAGTATTGAAAAGGAAGGTAGATGCATTTTGTCTATCAAACTGAATCTTAAAGTATTCAATGAAACACAAAGTCAACTTTGCATGGCAATGTCGCTTTTTTGCATATAATCATAATCTTGTACAGTTCAACATGAAAGCAATGGAACATATGCCCAAAATCTCAGAACTAATTTTGAGTAATTATCTAAAAGTTCTTTCATTTCATATTTTTCATTTTGTTTCTATTGATGTTGCAGTTTGTTTACTCAAGTTTGTTATGTTCAAAAACTAGAAATACAAATAATAGAAAAAGCAATAAAACAATAATAAATATTTCTGTTGTAATTGCTCATCTTGTTCAGATAAGAAAGGAACCTTATTGAAAAGTTCATCTATTTCTGTCGTGTAAAAATAATAAATTTGACAACAACAACAAACGTTTGAATGTTTCTGAAAGAACATGTGCCATTTCTCACTTTGCGCTTCAGCTCTTTGATGTTCTGCAGCACTGGTTGCAGGGCCTGATGGGCGTCGGCCACCTCCGAGTCGTATTTGGTCATGTAATGCTGCCGCAGCTGCTCAGCCTGCAGACGAACAAATGTTTTAAAAGGAAACAAATCTGGAGCAGACCTCCAACGACGGTTATATGTAAAACATTACACTTGTCTCTGCAACAAATCTGCGCTGCGTACCTCTTCACCGAGTCGGTCATCTCTGAGTGTTGGAGGAATCCCACGATGCTTTGCATTGAGCAGCTCCATTAGGTTGTGAGTGGCATGAAGTCGCTGGTTTGCATTAATGGTGAAAGAATAATATTAAACTCTTAAATTTGGACAAAACTGGAGAAGGGCACGACTTCCTACATTTATAACCCTTGAATTTTTTCCGCGTTTGCCACTCTACAACTACAAACGTCAATGTAGTGTTGAAGAAGAAGATAAATAAACAACAATGATCCCACACACCTGTAACGAATCAGTTTTCAGCCGGCCTTTGTGCTCCTCTGATGAGCGCAGAACTTCTCTATACATCTCCACAGCCTCTACAAACTCGCCTGCAGGTGACAAAAGAAGCAGTTGTCCTGAGTGACTCTTGCTGCAATTTTGAGGTAATGAGATGAAACTATAGGAATAACCTCACATATCAGTACAAAAAGCAACAAAGATGAGATCATGCCTCGTGTTTTGTTTTGAACTTCTTCCCATGGGAAACGGGAGCAAAGCGGGCGGGCGTTTTATACCTCGGATGATGTGAATTCCAGCCAAGCCGTTGAGTGCGCACACCAGCTGTCTGTGAGCTTCTTCACACTCCACTCGACATTTCTTCTGCAAGGACTTGAGGAGCTCCTCCATTGTCATGGTGCTGAAAGAAGAGAAATACGCTTAAATCTCGCTTACAGAGACTTGGTAAGCTTAAAATAAACACAAATGCGTCCTATTAGCTTTCTGGTTTACTCTACTGAGTCTAGAAGGGTTAGTAATTAGCAGGTGCTAAAAGAAAACCTTTTCTGCAGAGGCAGGAACTCCCCCCTCACGGCCTGCGGATGGCAGCAGGCCTGGCGCAGCCTCAGCAGCGGGTACAGGATGGTGTTGACGGTGCGCCGGTCCAGGCTGCCCAGTTTCAGGCTCCAATCGGAGATTTTCCTGAGTTTGACCAGAGCGTCCTGGGAGCAGACCTCGTGCTGGCGATGGTAGAAATGGCCCTCAACAGGAGAAAAGTGAAGCCAGTGCACCTCCTCTGTCTGAGGGGGGATCTGAATCTGAAGAGGGAAGAATAAATAATGCATTTAGTTGCTGTGAAGTTGTCTGAAAAGACGGCGCGGAGCTCTTAAAAACAATACCTGATCGATGACGTCCTTTTTAGCCGACCGCCACAATATCTGAGCAATCACATTGTACAGAGGTTCTGTGTTTCCACGGCGATAGGGGCGATAAAGCAGCTGGTCCCACCAGTATTTCACCCAGTATGGATCCGCTCCAAGAAAAAGAGTCAGGCCGTACAGATCTACAAAACATGACGAGTTCAGCAGGGAACGGAGAGATTTAACGGACTCAGGTTGACGGTTTTCCATCTACAACTTTACCTTCAAGGCCTCGTTGGACAGGAGTGCCGCTGACGCACCAACGGTTGATGGAGGCAAGACGCAGAGCCATTTCTGCAGCCTGGGGGCCAGAAAAGTAGCACACATAAATTGACCCGATTGTGAATAACAAAATACAAAACGAGCTCAGAAGATTGCGACCTCGACTCACCTTGGCAGTGGGACACTCGACCATCTGGGCCTCGTCCAGACAGATGCGCCACCACTCCACGGCCACCAGAGGGCTGGGGACCGCCATGTAGCGCTTCTGGTTGCGGAAGCGTCGGCCGTCCTTGCTGTTGCTGTGGGGGATGTCGACGTAGTTGAGCTCAGAGCGAAGAACGTCGTAGGTGGTGATGACCACATCCTGCTCGGCAAGCATCCGAGGCTGGATAAACCCGTGTTTCTTCACGCCCTGATACACCTGAGAGATGGACACACACACGGAGTTATTTTAGAGAAGAACAGGAGTTGTAAAAAAATAAAATGAAATGTGAAAAAACAGATGTAAGGTGGAGTTTAATAAAATAGAATGACAACTATTTCCAACACATAGAAAGACATAAAAGGTTTTAAAACTAAATAGAGCTGAAACGATTAATCGAATTAATCGATTATTGAAATAATCTTAAACTAATTTAATAATTGATTAATCATTATGTAGACTCAAAGAAGGTCATTTGCTGAAATAAGAAAACATATTCAGAGCAGTGAATAGTCAAAACTGTACAAAATATATATCCATTTTGTATTTACAGTAAGTCAAAAAATGCCTTTTACCCAAAACTCTTCAGGTGTCATAGATTTAGCTTCACCAGGTTCAAATTCACTAAAGAAATGCTTTTTTAATGCATTTTAGGCACAAAAATATATATATTTTCTTAATCTAAAAAATGAATTGAACGTTTCTAACCACTTTTTTATGTATTTCTAATATTGTATAGAAATACATTAAAGTAGTTAAATGAAAACTGTAGAATGTGCCAGTATTTTTATCGGATTAATCAATTAATCGTCAGAATAACTGACGATTAATCAATTAATCACCAATCAATTGATTAGCTAATTGATTGCAGAACTATTTAGCTGCTTTAAAAACATTTTAAATAAATGTCGCTCACCAGCACGCGCAGGGAGGAGGATCTGACGTGGCGGTTGATCTCCTCCACCCACTGGTGGCAGATGGAGCTGGGCGAAATGATGAGCGTCGCACCAGTGGATACTGGTTTCATAGCCACCAGGCAGTGAGGGCAGTAGAAGGGCGTTGTTGTGAGGCTCTCCTCCTTATAGTTCACACATTCTGCGTGCTGCCACAGCTGACAGTTCATACACTGCACACGCGGCTTGTAGTCAATAATGCCCAGCTCTCCACAGATGCACTCAAAGCGGTAATCTGCGGTGTTGAACGGGACTACGGACGCTCTGGTAGGAGTTTCCGTCTCATCCTGTGAATCTGTCCCAGAGGCTTCTTCTCCTCTGTCTGCTCTGGGAATCTCCTGTGTGTCTGACTCAAGTTTACCCAAAGAAAGCCGTAAAGATACTGCGGCGGAACCCGTCGACGTCACACCACCTTCCAGGTCTGCTTTCTTGTTCGCATTTTCCTCCCATTGCTTTTGTTCTTTTCCCTCTGTGTCACGCCGGTCCGATGCGGGGCTCAGATCTGTTTGATCATCTGAAAGGGAGTTCTGGAGAGCCGCCTCAGCTTTCTCCTTCGCTCGCCTCTGAAACGTCTTCCTTGGCGTGCTCTCTGCTGGTCTGAAGATCTAACAAAGACAAACGTTGATCAAGGAGAGAAATCAAAGTGGCCGATTAATCACATCATCAAATTTTGGCACGGCAGTTGCAGATTCTTACCAACTTGGACGCTGCGGACAAGATTTTCTTTGTTTCTTTGTAGTTCTTCCCCAACTTGAAAGAACCCGCCAGACCCCGGCCCTTTACACGGTCGACAAATCCTTCGTTTATCAGCTTCGCAAGCGTCTTCTTGATGTGATTGCGGTTCTTCAGGAGGTCGTAGCCGTAAGTAGCCCGGATGTAGGTGAACACAGCGTTGACCGAGGCTCCTTTGCCAGTCCGCATCTCCTTTATTGCATTTAGCAACATCACGCGCACAGCTGCAGACAAAAACAAACAAACTCTTAAATAAATGCAAGATCAACTTTGAACATACAGATGTGTCAAGAGACAGATGTGTGTGTCACACCTGGGTGGGATGTTTTTATTTTTGGTTGAGCTTCAGGCTTGCAGCGTGCAGCTTTCACTTCTAACGGACGAGGAGGAACAAAGTAATTCACAGATTTTCCCTGCAGTGAGCAGAAGGTAACAAGCTATGAAAATGTTGCAGTTTTCAAACGTCTAGTTCAAAAAGATAATACTGTGCAAGAAATTCACACCACAGGCAACGTGAGGGCTTCCTGCTCCAGATTCTGACGAGTATGGAAGAGAATAAGCGCCAAAACCTCCACCGTTTTCCCGAGCCCCATCTCATCAGCCAGGATCCCACCGGGCCACTCGATTCCAGCCAGCGGGAATTCTCGAATTAAGCTAAAATAACAGGAAACAGAGATAAAACTAAACATGTGCTTCAGGATGGAAAAAAAACAGATAAAACTGCAGGCACTAATGCAATATCTTTTTTTAAAAAAAGGATTTAATTTCAATAATTCCTTTTTTGAGTTAGCCTGAATTCAAAGTCGAAATAGGTAGGAGCTGTAAAAACACCCATCTTGTTTATTTTTCAAAAATTGTCCTACCTACGGTATTCGGCTTTGTTTCTTGGTAAGATTATGCACATTTATGGCCCAGTCAGGCTTAGAACATTTTGAAATTTCCTTGCAAAGATGTGACAAAAATCTTTTTGGGGGACATAAGAGCGTGGCTTTGCACATCACATGCCGAATCATCCAACGATTTTATGCATTCAAAGTTCTATTTTTATTTTGTGGGGACAGATTTGAAAGTGAAACCCAGATGGCTTCATCGAGGAGCAAAACCCTCCTCTAGCGCCATATGATATCCAAACTATAAAATTTGTGTTGAGCTGTAGCACCGCCTACTGGTGGGTGGTGTTACATTTATCCAAAAACTAGTGCACGCACTTTACTTTATTTCCAAGGAAAGTCTCCAGATTTTCTGGTTAAGGTTGCGGTGCGAGTTTAATTGGGGGGAGAAAAAATGGCAGAGCAACTTCAGCAGAGTTTCATTGTCTGCTGGTTTGTTTTTCCTAACAAAGTAACAGCTGTAGAACTATGACAAAAAATGCTCAAAAAGAAAGCACTAAAATACAAACTAAGACGAGGAATATAAATAGATTTGTTATTGTTCTTATTATTGATTATACGTGTTTCAGAAAAAGTGGTTCTTCTTACCAGCCGGTAAAGGGATTATAGAACAACTTCTTGCCACATAAAGTCACAACCTCTCGCCACAGAAAATGCAGGGAGTGTTCTACAAACAAAAACAGAAAATACATCACAATCTTCAATATATAAAGCTAGCATCATCTCTGGTTTTTCTACAAACACTCGAAACATATGTTTCACCTTTGATATAGTCTCAAGAAAATCATTTGAATTCCCAAGTTTTACTAAAATGGACATGCATACCTTTCACCATACGTACCTTTAGGTGTACTGATGTTATACTTCTCTCTCCTCAGCATCCAGTTGACGGCCTGGCTCTGATAGGGCCTGAGGACGGGAATCAGAACCTTGTGCTGGACGTCGTATGTTACATCCTGGTTCTCCTTCTGGTGCTGGTGCCTTACGTAATCGTAGAGTTCCTCCACGTTCTGCCTCTCCAGATCAGTGTCGCACTCCTCCTCGTTCTCTACGACTTCTGCATCAAAATAAAAAGACAAAACGGTTAAGAGACAGCTTTGAAGGAGCATGGGGTTTATTTAGTGGCTAATGTTACAAACTGGGCCCAAACACGTACCAGGAATGATGAAATCGTAGAAATATTCCATCAGCTTCTGCATTATCTGAGTCGCTTTCTTTGGCCGAGCGTTTCCCTCGCTGAGGAACTCTGGCTTCCCCAGCCCAGTTTCCAGTAGGTAAATTCCCACCTGTCACACAAAGACAACACTCAGCTTTCATGTAGCATGAGGGAAACAATATTATTATGTCTTAAATTAGCTCTAAAGCATCCGAGAAACAAATTTGTAATTAATCACTAATTATATCGGCTTATTTACATTACTGTGTACAGACTATAACCCATACTGTCATGTTCAATAAATAAAAAATGTGTTTTAAAAAAAATTTTCAGTAACTAAATTCAGTAAGTGAAACACATTATACAAATAAATTTCACACAGACAGATGTCTTCAAGCCTCCATTTCTGTTAATTATGATGATTTTCTGCTTACAGGTCATAGAAACTCAAAATTTAAGACTAGAATATGAGATCAAACCATTCAAAAAACACACATTTAAAGCAGAAATATGGGATTAATGAAATGTATGCTTAGTAATTGCTTATAGGTTGTTATTTTCAAAAGTGCGCTTAATTTGACAGACGAGCCTCATCGGTGTGTGTTATCTAATTTTGTGAATATGCCTGCAAACGTATGTCTTCCTAATATTACAACCACAAATCCTGTGATATAGTATGATTATGTTACAATAAGTAGGCCTGTCACAATAACACATTTTTCAGGACGATAAATTGTCCCAGTAATTATCGTGACAAATGGTAACATTGTTGTTTTGAAACCATTTTCCAGTAATGTATGGATAACGGCAAAATGGTGTCATTTCATTTTGTGAAGAACATTTAAGACTGGAACATGAAGATATTTAAATATGCAAAACAAAACACAACAACCAAAATCAATACATAACATGTAAAATAAAAAGCACACCCATCCCAAACCGTAAATAAAATGGAGTATGAAGTCTCTGTGAAAAGAATTGCCTGTCAAAAAAATAATAATCATCAGAATGAAAATGATCAAGCTCATTTTAATTTATCATGCAATTAATTGATTAATTGCTTATAGGTGCACATACGCCTGTTGCAATAAGTTACAGAGAGCAAGTTTTGAACTTCACAGTTATGCTCCAATTTGTGTTGATCTGTCAAATATAATCTAAACAAAGTTTGCTGTTGTAACTTGACAAAATGTGGAAAAGTTTAAACGATATCCTAACTTTCACCTTAACTTCCTGCTCCTTGGTTTGGTGGCAGAGTTGCACCACCCTCCTCTTCTGCAGCCAGTCGAGGTCCTCGAATGGGATCCTGCCGAGGCTGCACTCCACGGCATAGCCGTCCTCCTCAGGGCTCCACTGCGGCCCCGAGCTCTCATCACAGCTGCTGTAACTGAGGTAGAGCTGCTTGCCCGTCCGGTACGCCAGAAAAGATCTCTGCTCGTAGTCAGACGGCAGCCAAGCCGGCCTGATGCTGAACTCCCCGATAAGAGCCTTCCAGACGTGGCCCAGCTTTAAAGCCGGCACCACAGAGAGCGCCAGAGACACGGAGGCGGCGCCGCTGTCCGAGGACGTGCTGGGAAGTTCATCTGACAACTGAACCGAACGACCGCAGGCGTCCTCCTCGGTGATGTCTTCTACGACGGAGAGAAAAGAGGTGCAGGCGGTAGGGTCGCCTGACAGACAGGAAGAGGAGGACGGAGTCTGGTCTTCTTCCTGGACGGCTTCGTTCTTCCGGTCCTCCAGCATGTTCCATTCCAGCCTCCTCTTTGATTCTTCGTCCACCCTCACAGGAGGGGCCCTTTTCCTTCGACTGCTCATTGTAAAAACCTTAACAGAGACCAAAATTAATAAGGAATTACTTATTACCTTGTACCACATCAAAAAAATAGGAGCCACATAATTAAACAAAGCAAGATAAAGTGTCATTATGGGGCAACACAAACATTTATTCTGTTTATTTATAGGTATAAAAGGGACATACATTAAATTAGAATAAAAGAGTAAAAACTGAAGATGGGAAACTAGTGTCCCATTTCTCAGTGGAATATTACCTATATTAAGAGCTAGAAAGTGAGAGAGTCAAGAAGCTGGAATTGAGCCTTACTCTATAAATGTTTCTTCAATTTTATAGATTTCTTTGTACATGATTAAAAGACGTTGCACAACAATGTCTCTTATGCTTTATGCAAGTCCAACTTTTGTATTTTGCTGCGTCTAGTAGAAGCTTTTCTAAAGGGTTACTAGCTTTTAACTATGACGCGCTCGTCATTTTGCTACTTAACCTGTCAGTTAAGAGCATTTGTATCATTACAAAACCTATGTAATGTACTTGGCTCCACAACATCAGGTGAAACACAGACGTAAATTAACACCGCTTCTAATTTTAGGTTAAAACCTACTGCTAACCAGCAACTAGTTTGTTTATCCACCTGCACAGAGTACTTTTTCAGGATTTGAAATACGGAAGCCTCGCTGCTAATATAAACAACGCTACAGAGAGAGCACTTTCACCTAACGTGGTAGATTTATCGTTGGACATATACCAGCAAATTATATTAAAAACAACATTTACTTTCTTAGCCTTCCCCAAGCTGCTCCGCTGACTACGACTGTAACAAAAATCGCTTCATGATGTAGAAGCTCCTCTTTAACGAGCAGAAAAGGCATCAAAAACACAGTTCAATTATCCACAGCGACGTTCATGTCCGCCATTTTTAAATGCAGGAAGTGACGTTGGAGGGGGGAAAAAAAAGCATAGTTTTTGGAAAATAAAGCTCCTCACAATATCTTTTCTGATCAATTTAAGTGAAGTTTTTTATTTTTATTATTATTGTTTTGTCTTGTTTCCGTCTGAGGACGTAGAATTTCCAGAGTTTAACCTCTTCGTTCTGCGTTAAAGTCATACTGAAAATAAATAATAAAAAACGCTTTCCACGATAAAAAAAAAAAAAAAACTTTTAAAAAAACTAGATGTTTACTTTCATACAGTTTAGGTCAAATTTAGCATATACATGCATTTTGAAGATAGTCATAACAAATACCAAAATCTCAAATATAATATTTTCAAGTTATTCGATTAAAAACCTTTTTTTTGTTTTTCTTTTTTTTTCTGGTTCTGATGTGTATTATGGGTACAAAGGTACAAGTACGTACATTACTGTATTGTCAAATAAATATTTATGTTTCATCCTATAAATTCGTATAACTGTTGACTTATTCATTAGCTAGAGACACTTTTGAAGTCGTAAGATAATTTATATTTATATCACAAATAAATGTAATTGATTAATATTTGTTGTAATGTATCATATTTGTTGATTTAATAAATTCGTAGTTAAATACTTAAGTAATTATTTTTCAATAATCCATTTTTCGAATGTATCACAAGAATTGTTCAAATAAATATTACAATAATTAATTTTAATTTGATCTCCTTATGCATTCACGTTTTAAACAGCAATTTCCATATTTCATAGTTTACTTCTGTATTTCATAACTGCCTGATGAGTCTAAATCATTAGTTTTCCTATGTCACAATGTAAGGCTAATATAATAAATGAATATATCTAATTATTTAATTATAATTAAATATATAGTTTTTGCACCAATAGTTTATACACTAATGGCAATACAAAGTTAAAAAAAAAGTATCGACTTAATTATAAAACTAATCAATGAAATGGATAAAATGATGCAACAGATTCAACTTAAATACAATAATTGTGACTCAACATGTTCGTCTTGGAGTAGCTTTACAAATGCTGCTGCTGGAACAAACCGCAGCGTTTAAAAACGGGGTTTCTTAATATAAATAATTAATGAATTATTTTTATCATTCATTGGGATAATTTAAACTGATTTTAAACTTTTCATTTAAATAAAGGTTGTCATACCATACAATTACCACATGGTGTCACAAGAGAGCAGCCCCCGTTTTCAGCTGCAGCGGTAAACTGCACGTGCATCACATCTGTCCGTGACCAAACGAAACAGGAGCGTTTTCTGTACATGAAGTTTGATTAGTCCCTATAGAGTTAGCTATTATTTGGCGTGTCCTCCTATATCGTAATGTGTTTGTGCTGTCATGTTGGCTTTAAAAGTTGACATCCTTGTTCCCCGGATACATTTTCTTTTCACGTCAGTCCCAATATACTTCGCCCCCAAAAATTTGATTTGTAAATGCGTCACTGTCCCGCCCCGACGTTTACAAACTGTGCACTCAAATCAGGGACACTGCAGCGACTATGACCCGCTTTCAAGATGCAGTGAGGAAGAGGAGAAGAAGGGGGCATCAGTGCAGATAGAAGAAAGAGAGAGAGAGAGGGAGTCAGTCCCACCGTGTTCTCTTGGTAAGGAGAAGCTGGGGTTCAGTCTGGCTGCATCACAGGAGACACAGAGCCCGCATACCCGGAGCTGCCTGTCGCAGGTAAATAAACTCACGTTTGCTACACGACAATAGGCTTCCTAACACAGCTTAAATATGCAGCTATGTCTGATCGATATGCATGTGAATGCAAGCTGTAGTGTAGTGTAGTGTAGTCAACTATTGTCCTGTTGATAGCATATGTCGCAATTAGATATTGGCTTTGTATGTGATGCTTTTCGGTAAAAGTTGAAAAGAAATTAAAACAACTGATTTCCTCACACAGCAGAGGCAGCTGTCCAAGGTGCTGAAACTGAAAAGATTTCCCTGTGGCAGGAAACTTAATGTCATCTTGACCACTCCAATGTCTCCAACAGACATTGTATAAAAAGTAGCGTAAGTGTCTTTGTATCTATTGCAGGTTAAAAGCACTGAAGACGGTCCTGTGAAGTTCCCATTGAATCCGTATGGGATTAATGGACCTCTACTATGGCCCAAAGGAGATGATTGTACACCCATCACTTGTTGTACAATGACAAGCATGATTTACCTGACTGTAATAAGCATTTTGTACTTGCCCATTTTACTCTTTGAGGCATTCGTCTTTTCCAAAGGCAAGTATGAGAGGTCAGTTGTCCCAAGCTCTGCCTCCCGCCTGGTGGCACGAATGGATGGGGATGTAATAATAGGCGCCCTGTTTTCCGTACACCACCAGCCGTCAGCGGAGAAGGTTGCTGAGAGGAAATGCGGAGAAGTCCGTGAGCAGTATGGCATCCAGAGAGTGGAGGCCATGTTCCACACCCTGGATAGAATAAACTCGGACCCCAACCTGCTACCCAACATCACCCTTGGCTGTGAGATCAGGGACTCCTGCTGGCATTCCTCTGTGGCCCTGGAGCAGAGCATTGAGTTCATACGGGACTCTCTCATCTCCATCCGAGATGATACGGAGGGCTCCAAGTGGTGCATTGAAGGGTCACCCTCCAGCCAGCCGCCTCCTACCAAGAAGCCCATCGCAGGAGTCATCGGTCCCGGCTCAAGCTCGGTTGCAATTCAAGTCCAGAACCTTCTGCAACTGTTCAACATCCCGCAGATTGCCTATTCTGCAACAAGCATTGACCTCAGTGATAAGACCTTGTTCAAGTACTTCCTCAGAGTTGTGCCCTCAGACACGCTACAAGCCAGAGCCCTGTTGGACATTGTCAAACAGTACAATTGGACCTATGTGTCAGCAGTACACACAGAGGGTAAGACATCATCCTTCTTTTTAGATGTTAAGTGATATTTTTATTGGAACCTAATGGCATTTTGTCACATTACATCCAAAAAGGATTAACAAAGTAGCAAAGAAGTGGGACATGCAAGGTAAATGATGCATGATTTTCAAAATCGTTAACCAATAATAAGCTAAACAGTACAATGTATATGTCTGTCTTGACATGAACGAAATCTCTGAGTAACAGAGACGACCCCCATATGGCATAAAGTACATTTGTGGAATTCATACAATGCCTCTTTAATAAATCAGCTTCTTCTTCTTTCATTGAAAGAACATATTTTCTTCAAGAAACCAGAGAAGTCTTAGACTTTCTTCAGAAAGTCTAAGACGAGAGGATCACAGAGAGTTTCATAACTGTCTCTGAGAACAAGGTGAACAACTGTGGTTGTTTCTTGATGATTCATAAAATCAATAGCATACGTGTACAGTATAGTGGCTTTGTAGAAGGTGGCTTCGTTGTTATATGGTCGCTTGTGACGTTTCTTCAGTAACTTATTTTAGAGGAAGAAAGACAAAGGGCAGGACAAATACTTTCCTTTTCCATTATTGCTTACGATTGTGTTAATAGCTTGTCCCTGGTAATAGAACCAGTTAGTTAATATGTTGATCATATATTTTATATTCCTTTTATGATTTCAATTAATGCTTTGCTTTTTTGTAGTTTTGGAGTGACTGTAAACTTACTTAAATATTTTGTAATGCAATCTTTTGGACAAAAAAAAAAATCTGATCCACTGGGTCAAGAATCAAACCAGCTGGGTTTTCTCTTGATACTCTGATAAACACAACAAAACAAAAAAAACCCATAGTGTGTCTTATTGGGCTTTCATGTGATAATTAACATTAAGTTTGGAAGGGCAAGTAAAGTTTTTTGGACAGATTAAAACCTGAAACTTCTAGCATGCATTCATGTTCAGTCCACCTGGACTATTACTTTGTAGAATGATCTTCCATTGTTGTTACGATTGTTCTTTGATTTGGCCATTCTGACACACGAATAGTGTAACTACGGTTATATGTTTTGGGAACCTGCTAGTCGGTGAACCTTAACTTCAAATCCTTCCATCCTTCCATAAACTTTGACCAGCTTCCCTGTTCCTTCTGATGAATAATATTCCCACGGTATATTGCAGCTGCTACCATGTTCCACCATGCTGATGGTGTGTTCAGGGTGATTTACAGTCTGTCTCCAACACACAGCATTTTGTAGACAGGTTGAAAAGTCTGATTTTGATCAAGGGTGATTCCAAATGTTCATTTTTTTCACCTTCTTCTGGGAACCTCTAATGTTACTATGGATTCCTTGATTCTCTATTTTCGGTGCTTCAAGAATAAAGTGAACAGAAAGCAAATGCACACATTTTATTAGTTAAATCTGTAAAACGTTTCTGGCACTTCAGATTTACTCAGTGTTTCGTGTTGGCCCATCACATCAAGTTTAAATGATGTAAATGGCAGCTTGTTGTAAAATTGTAACAAAATGCTCAAATGTTTATGAGGCATTGATACTTTTGCAAGTCACTGCAGGTGTTGTTGTGATCCCTGGAGTTGACTGGTGCACTCTTCGAGGCCTACTCCACCTCTCACCTGTTCCTGGCACAGGAAACCGAATGAGACACAGTACAAACAGTGCCTCCAAGTATTGGTACACTTTTCAAAAGGTGAAACTGTTGATCGTCCCACAATGTGTCGTGTCACTCAATTAGGCAAAGCATCCAGCTTTTGGACAAATGGATATTCTAGCCACGATTATGATCTGTAGCTCATTAGGCATTCAGTTTTGTGCGTTTCCTGGCTTATCAGGAGCACTGACCATTTGAGGTCTATGAAGGTCAAATCAAGCCTCTTTCCCTAATTGATTCTGGGTTTCTTTATAAAAGCCGTTCAATTATTTATTAAGAAGTGTAATTTGCATTTGCAACATTTCTGTTTACAATACCACCAAGTCCTACATTTGAATGAAACAAAAATAACATATCTGTGAAACACATTTTCCAACTTTCGCATACCTGTAATCAAGCCATTATAAAAGGTTATTATTATTATTATTATTAAAGGTTACGATGTACTCACCTATACAGCAACAAAAATATACATATTGAGTTGAAGCTGTGTTTTGTAATACTTTGTAAACGTATTGATACCCCTATTGAACATTTTGTCATGTTAAGAGCAAAACCTCAATGTGATTTGTTGGCATTTTATGTGACAAACCAACACAAACTTGTTGTGTTTTTCTCCTAAACATACAGGCATTCCTGTAAGTTAGCAAGGGGATCAGCAGTAGAGGAGCAGGAAAAAATCAGTTCTATAGAGAACTGCAATTTCTAGTCCTGGTAATTCTAAATTGAATGAAAATGCTAAATCGATTTTAAGATGTGTTTAAGTCCTACGTCTTTGCAACTACACTGCATATCGCCTTAGACTGTAAAAGGCTGTCTCGCCCTCTGTATATATTTTGAATTATTCTGTGATTTGTTTTTTTAAGGAAAAGCCAGGCATCTAAGCTTATGCACAAACCTATTTAGTTTAAATATAAACTGATGGAATTTGACACAGAAATGTAATTCTCCCCCCTGGCCCCCACTCTTGCCAGTCACATAATTTAAACAGAATCTGCAGACCGATTGTTTCCGAATCGAATTGGAATTGAATTGGTAGGTACTGAAAGATTCACATCTCTAATCAATAGTCAGGAGGTTCTGTAAGTCTGGAGGAGCCATACGGATCCACGACTCAGGTGGAGGAATCTGAAGTGGACCTTTCGTCACAAATCGAATGACTAAGAAAGACACTGTTGAGCGATTAGCCATAAGAAGTGAAATCTAAACGTTTTCTCAAGACATGCGGGTGACCTGGAAAGCAAGTGGAGGAAGGTACTTCAGTCAGATGAGACCAAACTTTTATGTCCACCGTGAGCGCACTGTCATGGTTACAAATGGTGGTTCAGGCATTATCATGAGGGGATTTATTTCTTCAGCAGGAACAGAGAAGCAGGCCAGAGGTATTTCCAAAATAGGTGGAGCTAAATACATCTCAAATAAGCCACATTGAAATTTGCAAATTTAAAAGTCACAAAATATGTAAAAACGCTGTATGGCAATTACAAGAATATCAAAATCCCTCACATGATTTGGAGTCAAATTTTATGCCTGCTTCTTTTTTTCGTGACAGAATATGATTAATGTAGGAAGAAGAGATGATAATCCTGTTAAAATATGAGAAGCTTTCTTTGAGGTGATTAAAATCTGTTTGGCAAACAGATAAAAACCTGCAGTAAGCATGAGGCGCTTTTTAATATGTTTTGCCACAACTGATTGATTTTTAAGATCCGAGCAGGCAAGTGGAAACAAGATGCAAGTCTTTGATTTCTGTTACAGCATCCTCTGGATTTTTTACAACCCATGTTCTCTTCTGTGCCAAAACACAAAACAAGAAATTCATGTTCAGTGACACTTCAGTGAATCTGAAAAACCACGCCGTCGAGAAAAGTTAGGAATGACCGCCTATTGATCGCGTCTGTTCCCCTGCGAATGAGCCTCGGCTGACGGCTTCTCTTGTCTTCCTCAGGTAACTACGGCGAGAGCGGGATGGAGGCGTTCAAAGAGCTCGCCTCGCAGGAAGGGCTCTGCATCGCTCATTCTGACAAGATCTACAGCAACGCCGGCGAGAAGCACTTCGACCGGCTGCTCAGGAAGCTGCGGGAGCGTCTTCCCAAAGCCAGAGTTGTTGTCTGCTTCTGTGAAGGCATGACAGTCCGCGGGCTGCTCATGGCTATGAGGCGCCTCGGAGTGGCGGGAGAGTTCCTCCTAATTGGCAGGTTCGTTAGGGAATGTTTTCCCAAAGGGCTTCCAGCTTCATGTGTTGTGTTTGGTTTTTGTTTTCTTTGAGGACAGAAGATGAACGCGAACAAGCTTAAGTTGCTTTTATCCTTAGCTGTTGTTCTGTAAAAATAAGCTGTAAAACTTAGATTAGCTCCTTATTGATGGTACCAAGTAGGACTACAAACTGCACTTAATGGCTGTGTCAAAGCATGTTTTTGTTCAGTATAGAATATGCAGGTAATTCTGTTATTATCGCTAATTATCCATAAACAGTTGATATCTTTATAAAATACAGCCGATGCCATATTAAGATGTACTTCTTTTTTTTTATTTTGTGGTATTTATGCGACAATTATTGACCGTTTTTTGCGGGTAGATTTACATCTTCCAGTTAAATTTCAATTACAGCGCCATGTAAACGCATTTCCTGCTTTTTCACATTTTTGTCGCCACAAACCTCAGCATTTTTTTTATTTTTGGGGGGGTTTGTATTGATTTGTTGCGACAGACCAACATGAATACAGTGCAAGAAAGTAGTAAAAGGAGTAAAACTCTGAAAAGTAAGCTGTGCATTTGTATTAAGCCCTCTCCACTCTAACGACAAACTGCTTTCACATCCCACAGTCTGACTTTGTTAAATGAAAGGAAAGGGATACATGATTTCTAACATCTTTTACCAAAAAACTCTGAGTCAAGTAGCTTGAATTTGAATTCAAAGCCCCGAATCAGTACTTTGTTGGATCACCTTCCTCTGTGATTACAGCAGGGTGTTAATTAGAATATATTTTTTAATCAATGCACACATGGAGACTGAAATGTTGTCAATTATTATTTACAGTTTAACTCAAGCTCAGTGGATGGTTAGCATGCCTGACCAGCTATTTTAAATTTGGGATCTAGGTCTGGATGTTGACCAGCTTTTCTCTGCCAGCTGAAGATAAAACACCCCCTCAGCATGATGCTGCCACTACCATGTGTCCATGTCTGAATGGTGTGTGCAGGGTGATGTGCAGTGTTGCCACATATGATTTTGGAAAAACTCAAAATGCACTGTTCCAAATTATTATGCGCAGCAGATTTTCTAAACATTTTATGGATTATAAAGAACTGCAAACGGTCATTCTTTGAATGTGCAGCATTAAGTGGTCACATGTACTAAAATCAAAAAATATTTCAATCAAAACAATCTAAATCTCTGCCTCATCTGATCGAAGAAACTGCAAACAGGAGCTGCTTCAGCATTTTGTCACCAATTGGTTTGTTCTTGTCACTCCTCCATAAAGCCTAAATTTACACTGAGTTCCAAATTATTATGCAAATTGGATTTAAGTGTGTGACGTCAGCAAGGAGGTGGTGGAGTCATTTTTTGGGTTGAAATCGTGGGGAGAGAATCATTGGTCAGCCCCTTCAGAGTCCCTGAAGATGTGAAAATGACCTCAGCAAAGTAGATGGACTTTCTGACTGATCATTTTCTTTCATGGTTCAAGAAGAAGAGCCGAACCTTCAGTAGCAAAATCATCTTCATGCATGACAATGAATGCTGTAAGGAATACAACTGTGTCATTGGCTGCTATGGGCATGAAAGAGGGGAGAAACTCATGGTGTCACCATCCTCCTCTGACCTCTGACCTCAACCCTATTGAGAACCTTTGGAGTTTCCTCAAGCAGAAGATTTGAGGGTGGAATGCAGTTCATATCAAAACAGCAGCTCTGGGAAGGTTTTCTGATATCCTGCAAAGAAATTCAAGCAGAAACTTTCCACAAACTCACAAGTTCAATGGTGATATTAAAGCAGGGCTCCTATGTTAACATGTAACTCTGTCTGTTAAGATGTTTTTGATTGAAATAGCTTTTGATTTTAGTACATGTGACCACTTAATGCTGCACATTCAAATATTTTTTTTTGTTTTCCTTTATTTAACCAGGTAAACCCCGTTGAGATCTAGATCTCATTTTCAAGAGGGACCTGGGCAATGACAGTTTGAAGTTCTTTATAATCCATAAAATGTTTAGAAAATCTGCTGCGCATATTAATTTGGAACAGCATTTTGAGTTTTTTATTTTTGAAAAAAATACTGTTCTCATGAGGAGCTTTGTTCAGTAAAATCTGATTTATACTGTAATAGTTCATGACTTGAAAATTATACTGATCATCATTTGCACTGACCATTTAAGAAAATATCATTTGCACAATAATTTGAAACATGGTGTAATGAGTCCATGACTTAATATTTGTCATCTGAGATTACAGTAATCATGCACCCATTCTCCAATTACTCATATTTTCAGGTTTGTGCAGTGTTTTTGAGATCTTTGAAGCTTGGTATTTTTATTTTATAATCTATCCCTGCTTTAAACTTCTCTACAATTGTCTGTCTGGCCTGTCTGCTTGTATTTTTGTCCATTTCTTGTTTATTTACTTTATTAGTTCCTGTATGCTTTATTGCTCAGCATATCTTGCCATAATCAGTTCATTAATAATGCTGGGGAAGTCTTGTCGGACTTTCATTCCTTTGATAGTTTCTTCATTATTCTTGAGTTCTGGTTGTTGTGCCTTTGAATTTACTGTAGTTTCCCTAGATTAGTGTTAGCCTCCCTTTATTGGTTTATTGTTTGTCCTCTTCTGCTTCTCTTGAGATTGGTTTTTTTCCTCCACCACCTGTCTCTTTTCAATAACAGGTAACATTCTCTGCACTTCCATGGTTTGCTTATGGCTCTTCCCTGCTCTAACCCGTTCTCTTCCTGTCTCCATTGTATTTATCACTGAAATTCACAGTTTGCCTCAGTCGGTTTCTGCATTCAGGTCTCTTAATTGCATAAAAACTGAGAATAAATTACAAACAAGTGGAGTCTTTATACTGAATAGACCTCTAAACGCAGTAGGTAACTCTGAATGGATTTTTATTAGGGGTATCTGAGAAAGGGGGACTGAATACAAATGCATGGTGCACTTTTCAGATAGTTTCAGGGTTCGCATGGGTGTTTGAAAGCCTTGGTTTGGAAAGTGCTTGATATTCAAATTACACAGTCTGGTAATAAAGTGCACTCTAACGTTTGATTAAAAGCCTAAACTCTATAGTTGAAACCAGATATTTAAAGATAATGAAAAGACATATTTTTTCTTACTAACTGAAGTTAAATCCGACCAAACTTCTCCTGTTTTAGGTTGGCCAGAATTAGCAGAATTACCGTACTCCTATTTGCCAAAAGCCAGAAAACTTTGAGAACATTTATCAGAGATTTTTTTTTTCATCTTTCTTGGACCAGCCAGGTGTATAGGGTGTATGTGTGACAGAGACATTTCAAAACATAAAATTTTGTTATATTTTAGTTACCCGTGTCCCTGCAGTAGAAAGTAGAATACTATCACAAAATATTCTTAATGATAATAAATAAAATCATATAATAGTCATTTGAAATGGTCTTTTATAGTTCTTTTACATTATTTTTATCTCCAAAGTGTGGTTTAAACTGGAAAAGTTTAAAAACTTACCTTGAGGGCGTGCTGTGGTGGCGCAGGGGGTTAGCACGCCCCACGTTTGGAGGCCTTAGTCCTCGACGCGGATGTCGCGGGTTCGACTCCCGGTCCCGACGACCTTTGCCGCATGTCTTCTCTCCTCACCCTCCTTCCTGTCTGCCTACTGTCTAAAAAATACGAGCCACTAGCGAAAAACTCTTCGGAAAAAAAAATTGAAAAAAAAAAAAAACTTACCTTGAAAATGCTTGAAAAGTATGAGACCTATATTATTACAAAATAAATAAATAATAACACTTTTCAAGTATGCATGTTTCTCTATTACATAAACCCTAATTTAATACTTTGAAGTTTGTGGACAACATATCACACAAAACTTTTGCAACTTTTATTAAGGTTAAATGTTAGCTTCTGCTCATCAAATGGCTTTCCTCATAACTTAAGAAAAAAGAATATCACTCATCTCTTGTTTAGAAACCATATTTTGGCGTGTAGATGTTTTCAGCCTGAATCAGTTATTACACAAAATTCACAGGAAACTCAAATGTTCTCAATTTTCCCAAAGAGTTCCTCTGAAGGCAGAAGACGCTTTGAATCAGGCTCGCTGATGAATAATGCATCCACGCAGCAAGCTTTCCCGCTCCCTGTCAGATCTCCGGCAGGATGGGCTAATATGGGACAGCACCTCCAGCATAATCTGGGGAGTGTGCAGTAAGGAACATCAAAGCTAATACGGTAGAAATTATCCTATAGTGGAGTCGTGGTTCGTCGCTGGTCCGGTTAGCAGCTGAATTGAGGCCGTAGTTAAAGTTAAATGTCTTTCATTCATTATAGATGTTTCACCGGTTGTGTGTTTCTCTTATTTGGGCATTAAAATGTCACCAGAATGTTTCTGAAACCCACATGATCAAGTAAAAAGTGCTTTCTCTCGTGCTTTATGCCTTCCATGGCTGGTGGGAAGGGTGCAGAAAAGCAGCCTGCGTATGCGTGACAGAGTGCTTTCTGGGTCAAGGAGACTTCTAAAATGGAAAATGTTTTTTAGAGCAATGCAGTAAATGAACACATGCAGGCGCCTGTGCAGCGGGCCAACTGAACGGCCAGGAGGTGCTGGTCATCGGCCATCCATCTTCTGTTCTGCTGTGTGGAGGAAGACAGAGACGGTTATTCTCACATCTCCCAATCAACAAATAACTCTTTTAATCAGCTCAGATGCAGTGCCCCCGTTCGATGAAACATGTACTCTGTTTGGCTTCAAATCTATCTTAAGATAATTTCCTCCTCTCATGCAGAATTACTTTAAAATCATCTTCACGTGAATAGTTTCAGTTTTGCCATGCGAAGTTAAATGATGTACAAGTGTATGAACTCAGAGTACTTTACAGTATGTGTGTGTGTGTGTGTGGGCGTGTGGACGTCAGAGCTGTAGGTTTTTGGCACTGGGAGTGTCAGCCTGAGGGTGGCGTGATGCTGTGAAGCAGATGGCCAGGTACTGTTGAGACCGTCGTAGCGCACAGCCTTTGTCAGCTCATTCTTGAAGTGTCAGCCAAGCCAAAAGTGCGACTGGCTCCTACAACCCAAATGCGGGTTTGAGGTGGGATATTTTTGTCCTGCGGATAAACAGCAATTTGTCCAAAGATTACGTTTTAAGTCGGAAACGGCATGCTATGACCCAGATTTATTGCTGATTACGGCACCTCAAACTTTTTCACATTTTAGCGCTCTACAACCACTGTCTGCTATCTGTTTAATTTGGATTTATGCAATAGATCAAGCACATAATATAAGATTTTTTTCTTCCAACTACTCCTTTCATTCAAAACTTTTGTTCATAGCAACATGTGGCATGTTAATTTTAATCTGTAAATGAATGGAACAAACATAATTGTGTAATTTTAATGGGACTTACTAACATATGGTGGTGGTGGTTCAGACATTAGAAAAAGATGGATTAAGCTGAATTCAGGGCAACTAGAAGACTTGTAAGAGGCAACAAAAGACTTGAGACAATAGGAAAGCTTTTAGCAATGTTAAAGCTTTGGTTTAGATCAAATCATGCTTTAGAATGACATAAAGTCAAACCTAAACCCAATCAAAAGTCTGTGACAATTTTTGATATTGAAATAGTTGTTCATAGAAACTCTTGCTAATCTGACCAAGGCCATTTCAGTGTCTAGACGTGAAAACCTGTTAGAGGTGTATCCCCAAACAGCTGGAAGTTGCAGATTAGCAGTGAAAACGTGTAAACCATTCAGACTTTCCCTCTACTTCTTAGTTACATGCTACTTTTGTTGCTCTAGCACATGAAATCCCAATAAAACACATCAGGTTTGTGGTTGTACTGTGACAAAAAGTGAAAATATTCAGGATAGGCTTTTTTTTTTTCCCAAACCATGGTATTTAGCAGAAGCCTGGCTAGCATCCGTATATCTTACGCTATGGGTTGCTGCTTCCTCAGTTTTCTCGAGGAAGAAACTCTGAAAAATCCGTGTTGGTTGTTCCCAGCAAGTGCTGAGGCTCTTTTTGCTTATTCCTACGAAAAGCATAATGATTAGGCTTATATAACCACAGCTAGGGAGCAAAAAATAATAATGCACACGGTGGCAGAGTCAGCCAAGGTGGCAGTCGGGGTTCTCCCAATTACAGTCCCATGGAAAATTAGGTTTCTCATTAACTAGAGCTGCTGCTCCCCCCATTACAGAAGAAACTAATCAAACCTAATGCAAGGCATAAAAAAGTTATCATTAAGAAAACCTGAAGAGACGCCAATACTTCCATCTAAAGGACGTTCATGCAGCTTGTGCTCCACCTCAATATTCCATTAACATGGCACACACTTCTGTCTTTTCTTTAACATGTTTTTAATTTATTGCAGAAGATGAAGGTGAGTTCTTCACAGACAGATTGTCGACCATAATAAGCGACACATGCAGCAAATAGAGATTGTAACCAGTGCAGACACAGATTTCCCTCTTGAGATTCTGAGTGGGTGAGCCGGGTGAGAGTTTGAATCTCTTGGGGACAGACTGCACCGCTACGCTCCTAATCTGTGAATTCTCACTGGACTTGTGATTGTGTCAGTGGACTCTGAGGCTTTTCTTGTCTGTTCTCGGTAAGAACAGTGAGAACCGCACACCCTTCGGAAACTGGAAAAATGGAGTTGTGGAAACACAGGAGGATATTTGAGAGCACTCTGAATTTATCACTGGCTTTCATTGATTTTTTTCTTTTTTTTGTGTATGTTTTCTTTTTTTCCTACACTCATTTTAGGGCTGTTGTCAGTGAGGGAATAGGTTGTTTACATGAGGGTCTGTGTTTTAATGAAACAACTTTACATTGTGTGTAATTTAATAAAGTGCATTCTAACAAGACTGGGTGTTGCCCCAATATATTTCCAATATTTCGTCTTATGTGAGTAAAACAATTAAAATAGTGAAAAAAATTGCTGAAGTTTCGGTGTTCACCAGCATTTGCAAAGAGAACATCTAAATTAAATGCTTTTTAATTTCAAAAGTATTTAAGCTTCTCATTGACAAAATGGCGCCCTGGCATGTCGCCCATAACCGCCGCTGCTAGCACCACCTAGCATGTCTGCACGTGCCTTCAAAACGCTACCGCTATCACCACGGACCTTCCAATCCCAACGGTTAAAGATGGCGGCGGCAGATACGTACCTTCAGATTAGTTCATCTGATTAATTGTGCTGTTTTCTGCAGTGACGGCTGGGCGGACCGCGTGGAGGTGGTGGAGGGATACGAGCACGAGGCTGTTGGCGGCATCACCGTGAAGCTACACTCCGAAGAGGTCTCCTCCTTCGACAGTTACTTCCTGAAGCTCAAGCTCAGCACGAACACGCGCAACCCGTGGTTCCCGGAGTTCTGGCAGCATCGCTTTCAGTGCCGCCTTCCCGGACACCCGCAGGAGAACCTGAACTACGCACGCAACTGCTCAGGTAGTATGTCTATTTTTGACAGAGAAAGTGTCCGTTTGTAACTTTGAAATATTGTGATGTGTTCAATTCCGGAGTGAAGGAGCCAAAAGGCCCCATGAAGTGGAACAACCTCTTTAAATATGAATTAGACTGCCTGAGGGTAAAATTCTCCACTAGGGAATCCAGTACCTTTTTTCATATTGTTCATTTGTGTGTTACTTGGCTTTCACAGAGGATGATGATCTAGGTAAATTAAGTGCTTTTCATTATTAAAGAACCACTGCTGATGTATTAGCTTTTTTTTTTCTTGTTTTCTTGAAATGATGCTCAACAAGCATGTTTCTAAAAGTTTTTTTATGACACTGCTTTTTTTATTTATAAGAAAAAAAGTGTTTTTTTCTTCCAAAAAAAGCTTGTATATATATTTACGTTTTTAATCAAACGATATGAGGGTTTTATGTATATAAAAAAGATTCTCACTCTTGATATAAATGACGTTTAAAGAAACTGATAAACGTAAATATAAATTGGTGCATGCAACACCTAGTTTTTTTTTCATTTGACACCTCTGGCTCTACTTATGTGGATTTATGTTGCACTCTTTGTTAAAAAATGTTTTTTTTTTGCAGCATTCACACATTTTTGTTTCTTGTAATATTTTTTGGTCTGATGCACAAACTTGAAACTTTTGTTTGCTCCCATGAGCCGTCATGTTTTAATTTAAGAAAAAACATCGCATTAAAAATTGCATTTAAAAAATACTTATTTTTGTCTTTTATGTGGAAAGTAGTTCCCATTTGCTGTTTAGTCATTTTTTATTGTTTTTATTTCTTATTTATTAATTTATTTTGGTTTAGAACTCCAAGATGGTGAGTGATTTTTTTATTTTATTTTATTTTTTCCTGAATGGAAACATAACGCTGCTCACCTCACAAATATACCTGGAGGTTGACTGACATTAAAATTGAAACACATTAATGATGCAATTAATCTCAGTGGACCTCTTATATATGAAGTTATTGGGATGTTTTGTTTGGGGTTCCGAGAGCCCAATAATTGGGTTCGTTTGTGCTCTCACGCCCTCCCTCTATGCTTTAAGGCAATCGCATAAAACAGCCCAATAACTGGCTGAATCTTGCTGAATTTGCATGTGAACACACAAACCGTGCTGTTCTATTCATATAGTACGCAGACAAAGTCCCGCTGTCATGCAGCCGAATAATCCCGACATGCAGGAGTAGGCCCCCTCTGCTTGCATGCAGACATCATAACATCGCCACATCATGACTGATGAGTGCAGCGAGCGTCAAAGACAAGGAGCTGCTAAAGTAGGTCATCACCAGTCGCTCCCTTCGGATGTTCACCCAGCTGCTAACCCGACTGTAGTTACTGTTCATGTGTTTGTTTGCACAGACAGCTTTCCCAGCAGTTGTTTTGAAATCGTTATTGCAACAAGCGCAGCATACAGGAGGAGATGCTTAGAAAGAAATACTGTCACCTGCTGCTGCTGCTGCTTAGAGCGGGTGAAATCTGTTTTTTTCCCCCCAGAAAGTATTGCAGGTTTTCTCAACAAAGTAATCGAGATGCCACATAACAGGAGATGAGAGTGAAAAAAACCAGCAGCAGAAAACAATTTGTTGTTAGAAAATTTAAGTCCAATTGTAAGATACGTTTAATGAACTGTTCTCCTAGAAATCAGCCAACATCCTCTTTCCACACCCTGTTTTTGATTTGTACAAATCCAAAAATGTGTTTTAAGGATTCTATGAAATTGACGCGTTGATGCTAGTCTCAATCTAAGATAATCCTTTTTTTTTCTTTTGTACGTTTGCAAATATGATGATTTATAAATCACAGACGCTCAGTTTAATAGAGATTAACCCTGGTCATTCTCTGGTTTTTCATATTTTAGAGTAAAGATGATCAAATATATTGTTAAAAAAGAGTGAAATAGCTGTTGAACTTAGCAACAACAGAAACTCCTACACTCAGATACCAACTTCTCCATCATCATTTTGCTCACACAGGATTGGAATATTTACTGGATATGCAAGCAAGCAATAGAAAACTTTTTCTCTCTTTCTTTTTCTTTTTTTCCTTCTTTTTTCGGAAGTGCTTGTAGGAAGTCATATCACAAACATAAAATAACCCTTACAAATTTTTCTCTGTTTACACAAAGCTCAGAGAAAGCTGTGTTTCTTTAACAGCATAGTTTAAGGTGAAGGACAGTGCAATCGCTCTCTGCACAAAGGAGGAATGGACATTCAGGGAAAGAAATTCAATCTGTGTTCAAAAGTAGATCATACTTAGCCAGGCGACACACTAATAATTCTTGCTTTAGGATAAACCTTGCCAGCCTTCACACTGGTGCTCAGGTCTGCAACATGAACGCCTGGACCCATCCATCTTTTGGCTGATTTTGGTGCACCACTAAAATCACACACACATTCAAATAAACTACAGTTAAAACTGTTAAAATATAACAGTTCAATAATGAAAAGGGCTTTTTTTCCCCCCAAAAAACAATATTATTGTTGGTTTTGACATCATTTATATTATACATCACAATTAGTAGCCATGTGTGGAAGGCAAGAGTGGACATTTTACGTATGCAGCTTTTCCTGATGGTTTTCTCGAAACAACGAGTGTATGTGTTGAACTGTTTAAGTTTCTGTGTGCAAAAATATTTTAAAACCATTTATCATTTACCTTCCACTTCACAGCTGTGCTTTTCTATATATTTTATTGTGTCAGGCAAAGTCTCAGTAAAACACAGCAAGTGTTACATAAGTACGAGTATAAGGAGTACGAACACTTTTCCAAGGCATGTGCATGTACAGGATAATGCTATCTTGTACTGATAGTGAAGGTTAAGACTGCAGTGTAATGCATCATTATTAGTTGCTTTAGCTTGCATTGCAAAAAACAAACAAAAAAAAAATCTGACTTCAGGGACCTTCAGCGAGAAGATGCAAAATATTGAACACAGCTAT